>NC_079173.1:10413653-10591153 GCF_947568905.1 Ostrea edulis | reverse complement strand
ATAAGGACTACGGTTTTACATGCAAATATATATAGAAAGTCTTCTGATATGGACCAAGGTGACTCAGGTGAGCGATGTGGCCCATGGGCCTCTTTTTTTTTTTTTAACAGTCGGTTCCCCCTTAAGGTACCCCGCAACCGGTTTCTTTCCGTTCCGTTCCGCAAAATACCAATAGCCATGTACAAGAGTCCAGTCAACTTTTTCTAATTCTTCAACAAATAAAGATGAATCAAAATTTATCAGTGATCTAATTTTGACAGTATTATGTTCTTTAATTTGGCTTTTAGAGATTTTTCCAGTACAAAAAATCAGATCATGATCACTAATACTCATTGCAATAGTTCCTGATTGAATTTTTTTTCCACATTGTTAACAAGAATATGATGTCTGACGTGTTTCATACCGATTGTTAAGCCGTTCTTGGCACACTGATTTTGACTGTGGATAACTTCGTTTACCTGATCAGGATATAGGGCTCACGGCGGGTGTGACCGGTCAACAGGGGATGCTTACTCCTCCTAGGCACCTGATCCCACCTCTGGTGTGTCCAGGGGTCCGTGTTTGCCCAACTATCTATTTTGTATTGCATGTAGGAGTTATGAGATTGATCACTGTTAGTTATCTTCACCTTGCATCTATCAGTGAAGAGCCAATTTCTGAGATTCTAATTGAAATCAGTTGACTAAGATCGAACAAATTTAAAACATGCTCATATCCTACATATAATGGATTTTTCTTACTCTGCATACAAATGTTAGTATCACCAAGAATAATGTTGTCTAGATCAATCTTAAGCACCCTAGGCACTCTTCAAAATGTCCAAGAAACTGTCACAGTTGATCTTGGGGTGGTATGTATACTGTGCCCACCATGAATGGTTTTGTTTTTAGTAGGTATATCTCTGCCCAGACTAATTCTGTATCGTCTGAAATTAACTGTTGAGAGAAGGCAAATTTGTTGTTGATAAACATGCACACCCCACCACCATTTCTATTCCTGTCTTTCCGGATTACTGAGTAGCCCCCAATATGGATTTCGGAGTCGATTTCAGACATCTTTGGAAGTAATGATCTAACATTCAAGTGTATGAAGCACATACCTCTACGCTTAAAGCATTGGAACTTTTCATCATTCATACATGTATCTTTAAAGTAATGCGAATGTTCAAGTTCTAGTGGGAGGGTCGCTGGAAGTGTGAACATTTGATTTCCCTCAGCTCTAGGCTGCATGGAGCTGGTGCAAGATCCGCACATATAAAAATGTTTTTTGTCAGAAGTATTTAATCTTTTGTGGATTTCTGTGCTTAAACATTTAATATGTGTCTTCTGATGACAACTAACACACTCTGCAGCTCTGCTGCTAGCTATAACTCCTCGAGAGCACACAGGACATGACTGCTTTGTTGTACGTGTGCATGGGCCAGGGTTTATGTGCACATCTCCACTTCTTATAAGTGTAAGGCAGGCAAAACATGTTAATGATCATTTCAATACAATTGTGATTTTTACTGCAGAATGTTTCGTGACATGATTTTTCCCGAATTACCTCTGATCATAAGAATTGTTTATCAGCGGTTTGCAAAACACAGACGATATAAGCTCAAAGTCTGACAAATCTGGTATAACAATTTTGAACTTCTTGTACAAGTTAAAATTTAGTAAAAAGTATAAAAGAATGATACTGACAAAAAGTCCGTGCTGTCCTGCCATACCGATCCCGATCTTTGCTTGAAAGTAATTGTATACAAAAGAAATGATAAATGAACATCGGCCTGTACAGCTTTAATGACATTAATCTTCAACTTCATAAGATTATCACTTCATTACTTTATAAACACTTACATTAAAACAAAGAAATAAATCAAATAATCACTAACATGGCAATGAAAGCACTTTATTCTCATAAACTGACATAATATACAGTATAGAGATAAATTACAAGGAATATAGTTAAATACATTTATGCATGAGAGAAAAATTAAGTACTATATCCGATAATGAGTTCAACAGGAGTTACATGTAACTCTTTATTGATTTTGATCAAGTATCTCTAATTCTTAAAAGTAATAAAAATCAAAAATCATCTGAATTAAACACGATTTTTACCGGTCAGTTGTATTCCATTGGATAATACTGTCCATTGAAACGTCCCCCTCGCATTTCGATGCCATCTTCTTCTGATTGCTTTGTCAATGTCCGAAAATGTACAGTTTATTTCGATTTCCATTCCTTTATTATTTTCCACAATAAATAAAACTTCCTCATCGCTTATTACGGATCCATTGGAGGAAATCAATTTCATGGATATCAGCCATGATTCTCCCATCATAAAAAGTCTTTCAAGAAAAAATTGGCACCGAAAAATGTTTGCATTTGACACAAGCACCTTAACTAGTTTACTTGTATTCTCTTGAAATTCAAACATTGTTGGAGATTTGAAGCATCGAAAAGATAGAGCAGTAGTGTGCGGGTCTACATGGTATGATCTTTTGCCGAGCTCATTAAGTCTTTGTAAAATCGACTTTGATAGCAGGAGAAAAGCTGGCTTGTTATTATAATATAGTGATTGCTGGAAAAACACAATCGCATCGTTGAGTGAATCTTTGTTGTGTTGTAAAGAATCTGCTTGATTTTGAAGTATTTTAACTTTTTGGAGACAGAGAACATCTACCTCTCTTAAAAGGTCCTTTTCTCTTCTGTCTATGATTTCTTTTGCATTACCCAATGTTGCTTCCATAGATTTTTTTTCATGCAACGCATGCTCTCTAATAAGTTGCATCTCTTTTTGGACATACTGAGTGACATTTTCTATCGCCTTGACTTGACTTTCAATTTTAGAGTAGATAGCGTTTGCCCTCAGTCTTTCGTTGCAGTAAACATCGCGTAGCAAGGATTGTTCATGCCCACGGTGATTATCGAAGGTACATAATGTGCAAACTGGCTTTCTGCAAGGCGAGGAACAATAAATTCTCAAAATTTCCTTTTCATGATCACGTTGAGTACAAAATATATCCGATGAAAACTCTCCTGGGTCATTTACCAGGTTCTCAGCTGAGTTTCGGCGAATAGGAAATAATTCATGGTGTATAAGTTTTCGTATTTTTCTGTGGATCAAAACACATTCATCACAAATAAGGACTTCACATTGTTTACATCGATGCGACAGGTCAGTGTTTTTATCGCACATTCCGCATATTTGTTTCTCTCCACAACTATGAAAATCAACATATGCATTGAGGTCCTTAAGATTAGGATCACTTGAAAGTTCGTCCAAGCCTTTTTCTTGGATGCGATGTTTTTCGAAACAAGCAGGACAAGCAATTTCTTTGTCGATTATCTTTTTCTGGAGACAAGGAAGACACAAGCTATGTAAACATGGAAGAAGGCGAGATGATCCAACAGAAGTATCTAAATTGTCATTGCACAGCCGGCATTTTAGATATGTCTCTGCTAATCCTCTAATATCCTCTAGAGTTAGAGCGTCCTTTTCCATTCTGGAACACTCAAACGAATATTATACAATGCTACTGTTGTTTTCGTGCTGGACTTTGTTCCGAGCGCTATACAATCAAGGGGCAGACACGTATCATTGTAAAGGGTTGTATTATCGCGAGATTACATGTATATGTTCTTGGATGAAGCGTCAACACTGAACAATATATTTCCGGAATAAATGTGCACGTATTGAAATTTGAAAACTTAATCATAATGAAGTCGTTTCTAATATGTTTTACTGTGTGACCATTAAGACGAGCGAAGAACCTTATATCTTACAACACGACTTTAGACATTTAATCCACCTATTCATTTAACGTGGCAAATATAACGCAGTCAATGTAAACTGTGCATTATGGTACTATCGTATTAGCTGCGAGATTCAAAATAGAGAAAAACATGTCCTCGCACAATCGGATCACGCTCTTCATGTTCCGTAACAGGAAAGAAGACTTGAATGTGGATCGGCGCAAAAAATTCATCAAATTGATGTATTTCTTTGCTGGTAGCGCGCATGTACATGATGTAGAAGAAGTTTAAAGGCTTGAACCGAACCCTGTATAATGTGTTAATAAAATGATTTTCACCACAGTTTCAGTTTTGGTATAACTAACGTCTTATTCACTCTGATACATAGACATATAAGTGGAAATACTTATCATTTCCATTAGTGGAACTCTTCAAATTAAAGGTGCGTAACGTTGTGCTACCGGGACAACATACGTAAACATTACTTAGGCATACGTAATATAAATTATGGTATCGAATACATATTATAACCGACTGCAAACCACGACACTGATTTAAATTCTAAAGGCAAATTTAGTAATTGATTATTCTTACAAGAAAACAGACGAACTTATTAAACTATGTGAAGGAGTGCAGGTACGAAATCTGCCAAATCTGACCGATATAAAGCATCAATCGCAAGAAGAACTGTGAAGGGAAAAACCAATATGCACATCCGACACAATGACTTTTCTTGTAATTAATGGGATTCATATGTTATTAAAATTATTCTGTCCGATTATGAAGACATTCTATTTAATCATACAATTTGGACAGGTTCATATGGCATGGACTTTGTAATCGTACATGTACCCCCTCTCTCTCTCTCTCTCTCTCTCTCTCTCTCTCTCTCTCTCTCTCTCATTTTCCAATATTTTAGAATAAGTTATATATTTACCAAACTGCATTTTTTCTAGACGTTTATAACGCTAATTAACACAACAAATGCGTTTCCAAATTGCATCTAAGCTATTTTGAAAATTAAAAAAATATTGATTGACTTAGGACAGAGAACATCGTTGTTTGGAATTTTTAAAATAGGCGTATAGTAGAGTTTAAAAAAAAAGTAACATCCTTGATAAACTAGTGTTAGAATATTTTTAAAATGCAGTTTGACCAATGGCTATTTTATTTAAAAATACACCATGTACTTTAACTTTTAAGAAAAAGGGATGTGTATGCTATGGACATTTCGTTTATGTCCCAGTAATCTCGCATTTGCTCGCAAGACTTGTGCATTTTCTTACCAATGACGCACAAGAGTCATCAAAGCGCGATAATTCCACATATTTCAGCTTGTCTGTAAATATGTGTCGTTATCTAAGCGCCCCACCCCCTTTTTACTTATAGGGATAATTTTGCATAGAAGTAGATGAGTGTTATTGTGTCATTTGATGATTATATATGTTGTTTAATCTAAGGCAGCTCATGTTGTGAATCTAAGCATCAATGCCAGGTATGTTTATTCCGGAATTGTGTTCTGGACTTTAACAGGCATCATTCTAAATTTACTGCAGCATCACTTCCCTTTTCCTTTCTGGAGCATTCGAGAAGGTCGGTAAATTTTAGAACGGAGAAATTTGAAATACCCACCCAACCCACCCTTCTCTTTGATTAGTTCGTTTTTCTGCTGTTTAGATTTTTTGTTTCAGATATCGCATGCTGTCATCATTCTGGGATTTTCCATACTTGCACGACTCGTCACAGTGGCATTGAATTGGAGTCTTAGTGGTTCGGGGAGAAATCGTCACCTTCAAAAAGGATGTTATATTGTGATGTTGACAGTTGATATGTGGATGTTGATTTATGAATTATTTGATATTGACAATTTCAATAAGGTTCAATACAAGTTAAATACAGTATTGAATACAATGTATGTTGATTGTGTTGGTAGCTTGATTGTGATTACCCAGCAGGCTACTTGCCCATTCGGACAACACAAAAATGTTGCTGTTGGGGTGAGCCCTGTTGTTCGGCGGCCCCACCGTTGTTAGTTGTATATGTTGTTTCTGACCACTGTGGCCATTATCTGCCAAACAATAAATTGTTAAACGCTTATATATTGCGTTTCATCTCAAGAATCCATGAGGAAGTATATCGTATAAACAATTCCCAATATAGCTTATGTTTTGGGAAAGCTGAACTTATGATTTAATGCAATCTTAGATAACTCTAATGAGCTGGTAATGAGAAGTATTGATAGTGGTAAAATACCTTAGATACATGTATGTATAATATATTAGATGCATTTGAAAGGTCGCGTTTCATATTGTGACGTACGGAATTGATGTCATAGTTACATTTTTGTCCACATAGCAACCGGCTCTGATGGCGTCGATCTACAAAATGGCAATTTTTCTAGCGCACAAGCAACAAAGTCACAGGCGACCCGACACTCGAGGGTGTTCTATCTTTAAGACATAATGGTGAAACGCTGTTCTTGGTGTACGTACAATAGTGTCAATAGGTACATGCAAAACAAGTACATGAAAGCTTCGGAATTTTGTCGTATACCAATGCCGAAAACTAAATCAGAAGACATCAAAATATGGGTAAAAACATGTAAAAGAAAAGTCTGTACAGTCGACAATGTAAACAAACATGTGTATGTCTGCTGTAAGCACTTTATTGATGGTCGTCCTACTGAACTACATACCTATCTATTAAACGCAAATTTAAATAGAGTAATACTTAAAACACGGGCACGTGTGAAGATAACAATGTTTACATTTCGAGAGCACAAGGATAATGTCTGCCGCAGTAAGACAGAGTTTGTGCCAGAACCCTTGTTATTTGTTACTGTTCACGAGGAGGATATCAATGAAGTCTCCGCCCAGCTCACTGAAGGTATAATCATTTAAAGATATCGGTTTACTTGATAATATATATTGTTATACTTTCATTTAAACTACTTGAGTTTCATTGGTCGAAAAGCATTTGAAGAAAACATATTGGTACTCTCCGAGACAAGAAAGCACGCGCTCCAGGGTGATAGTATCTAGCAATGGGTAACAGTACTTGACAACGGGCACTATTACATTCTAAAAAATTCTAAAGAACTTTTAGTAAACTTGAAATCGCAGATTTTTTCCCAAATCAATAACATTAAAACCTATGACTTTTCAACACTATTCACGACCATTCCTCACGATGAATCAAAGACTAGTCTTTTTGACATCATAGACAGTTGCTTCTTCAGCAAAAATGGAAGACGGAAATATTCATATCTAATGATCAATCATTCAAAAACTTACTTTGTTAAACACCACTCTGATTCCACGCACAAGTACTCTGAAGTTGAAATAAAAAATATGCTAGAGTTCCTCATTGACAATATCTTCGTGGTCGTTGGTGATCAGGTCTTCCAACAGTCAAATCCCATGGACACGAATTGTGCTCCTTTGTTAGCTGATCTGTTTCTATATTCATATGAAGCAGAATTTATATTCAAAAACTTCTACGTGAGAAGAAAAAATCTCTTGCTGTGCCTTAGATTTGACATTTAGATATATCGACGTCTTGTCTATTAACAATAATAACTTTCATTCATATGTCGATTCGATATATTCCTGTGAGCTCGAAATAAAAGACACCACAGAGTCGTCCACTTCTGCTTCATACTTAGATATTTTATTGAAAGTAGACATTAACGGCAAACTTACAACTCAACTGTATGACAAACGGGATGATTTCAGCTTCTCCATCGTTAACTTCCCATATTTATGTAGCAATATTCCATTATCACCTGAATATGGTGTTTATATATCTCAACTGATTCGATATGCAATAGCTTGTTCTGCATATACATGTAGTCAGTTTTGAAACTGAGGAAAGCTACTGACAAACAAGTTGATGGTACAAAGGTTTCAACAGTCTCGATTGAAGTCAGCATTTTGCAAATTCTATGGTCGTTATAACGATCTAGTTCGTCAATACAACCTATCATTGGGTCAAATGCTGTCTGACGTGTTTCCTACCGATTGTTAAATCGTTCTTGGCACACTGATTTTGACTGCGGATAACACCGTTTACCTTATCTTTTCTTTTCTACCGTTTATTAGTTGATTAAACTGAAAGTAAGAGGAGTTGTTAATTAAAACAAAAAAATCGGGGTCAATGTACAATTTCCTGCATAATTCATAGTGGTAAATAAAACCCTCACTAGAAAGGGACTGGACATTTGTGAGGTTACTTATGAAGTTGGAATAGTTGCTAGCATTATCCGGTTACTTTATCTTTCCTTTTCTACCGTTTATTAGTTGATTAAACTGAAAGTAAGAGGAGTTGTTAATTAAAACAAAAAAATCGGGGTCAATGTACAATTTCCTGCATAATTCATAGTGGTAAATAAAACCCTCACTAGAAAGGGACTGGACATTTGTGAGGTTACTTATGATGTTGGAATAGTTGCTAGCATTATCCGGTTCCGTTCCGCTATATACCAACATCCGTGTGGATATTAGTATTTAGTGGAACGGAACGAAACACATCGAAATTGCAGTGTTTGCTACACATGCAAATAGTCTAATAATAATAATAATGATTAATAATAATATTTGTTTACAAAATCAATGTGGAGTCGGATATTGTTTAAGATGTTATCTATGTAAAGACTTATTTAGTATTTTGTTTTCTCCATGGCTGGCACAAGATGCCGCGCTCATTTTGCAGCATTTCTTTCACTTGATGTATCCATTATCCGTTTAATTTATATAAACCTGTGTAAATGTTTCTGTAAAGGTTTCTCATACTTTTCTGGGCATTACATATGTGTCTAAAAATATATCGAGGAATACCCGATGTTGTATACATGTAATGTATTTGTGTACGCATTTGTATTCTGTGCAATTTAATTCATAACTAGTTAGATATATTAATCACTTGTCAATTGGTTTAAAACAATATGGAATTACTCAGAATAATTACATGTATTATGTGTATATTTTCTCATGGGTGCAATCCCGTTCAATTTATTTCACATTTGTTCTAAATGATGATCTATTTTAGTGTTTTAATATCTATCTGATGTGCACATTTGGTATTCTTCAGTACCAGTTGATTTTTATGTAAGTTTGTATTGTACCCTTTCACCACATTTTTCAATAAACTTTGGAAACCAGGTGTGGTTAGCTGCACCGCAGTATCATTGTATTTGTAAAATATCATAAATAACAGAATGTAACTATTTCAATTCAGGTTAAGTGAAACACATTTCTGTGAAATATCGCATTATAGAGTGTTTAATTTACCAATTAAAGGTCTATATTTTTTTGTTATAAAAATCAAAGACTTAGTAACTTTTAATTGGCCTTTAATTAATAAAAGAATAATTCAAATTCACATCATCCCGTTCCGTTTCGCTAAATACTAATATCTACACGGATATTGGTACTTTGCGGAACGGAACGGAATCAGATAATGCTAGCAATGGCAACTATTTCAACTTGTTAGTAACATTGCAGATTTCCAGTCTCTTTTTTAATTGTCAGGTTTTATTTGCCACTATCACTTATGCTGAAAATTGTACATTGACCCTGGTATTTTTTTCCCAATGACAACCCCTCTTACTTTCACAGTGATCAACTAATAAACCAAAGAAGAAAAAAGCTTCACCAGAAACAGGAGAAAACAATGTGGCATTGATTTGCAAAATTTACAATACCCCCCCCCCCCTCCCCCTTCAGAAAAGAAAAAGAAAATTGGGAGTCTTAAGATATGATTAAAAAGAAAACGAATAATTGAATTAGAATAGACAACTTGCAGGTGTAGAAGAACGCTTCAAAATCGATGTTTCGTTCCGTTCCGCTGAATACTAATGTCCACACGGATAATGTTAGCAACTATTTCATCTTGTAAGTAACGTCGCAAATTTTACTTCTCTCCCTGTGGAGCAACTCCTCTCCATTCTGTCCTCCGTTCTGCTACCCTGCTTGCCTCTGTCCAGGTCATCAATCCAATTTCATTTCTTTTTCTCTCTACTGTTCTTCTCCATGTCTCTTCAGGTCTGCCTCTCTTGTGCTTTCCTTCAGGAATCCATGTGAGTGCTATTCTAGCGTACTAGGTCTTGTCCATTTTTAAAACGTGCAAAACGTGCCCTATTAATTTTCACCTCCTTTTCCTTACAATAGTACTAATGGGCTCCATTCCAGTATATCCACAGGATCCTTCTTAAGCTTTTGGATGATGGAGGATACCTTCCTACCTCGCAAATTTACAGCACCTTTTATGTGAGCTTTATATTTGCCCCAATGATTTATGCCGAAAATTGTACGTTGATCCCCATTTTTTTCCTTTGACAACTCCTACTTTCAGAGTGATCAACTAATAGACCGAAGAAAAGGAAAGCTTCAACAGTAACAGGAGAAAAAATATGGCATTAATTTACAACAAGCCCCCCCCCCCCCCCTAATGAAAAAGAAAAGAAAAGATAGAATTCGGAGCCTAAAGATATTAAACTGAATGAAAATAATTGAATAACAACAGACTACTTGCAGGTGTAGAATAACGCTTTAATTTCGATGTTTCGTTTCGTTCCGTTCCGCTAAATACTAATATCCACACGGATATTGGTATTTAGCGGAACGGAACCAGATAATGCTTGTAATTACTTCAACTTATTAGTAACCTGGCAAATTTCCAGTCCCGTTTTTGCAAGGTTATTTTCGCCACTCTCATTTATGCAAAAGAATTACATTGATCCCGTTTTTTTTCCATTGACAACTCCAAGTACTTTCAGATTGATGAACTAATAATCCAACGAAAAAAGAAAGCTTCAACAGAAACAGGGAAAGCAATGTGACATTAATTTACAAGAGAGTAACCATAACAATATCAAAGAAACAAGTGTTCAAAATATTACCTAACACATGGATTTCTTTTTTAATTTGCGAGCAAATTTCATAGTTACCATGAGGCAGGGAATTAAGGATTATCTCCCTCATGCATAGCTCTTATCCTTGGACAAATTTGGCTCCACTTTTTTGGCACGCTGTTTTTGGCTATATTTAGCTCTAAAACTTCATAGTTATTTCGGATTTCCAACATTTCGGTTGAGCGTCACTGAAGAGACATTATTTGTCGAAATGCGCATCTGGTGCATCAAAATTGGTACCGTATGAGTTTTACATTATGACCCCTGGGTCGAGGCCTCTGCTGGTGGACTGTTAGTCCCCGAGGGTCTCTACAGCCCAGTAGCTAAGTACTTCGTTACTAGCTTGAAAATACGGATGTATATTTAATTGCTGTTATAAAATTTAGAAATTCATTTCAAAATTAAGGATTATCTCCCTCATGCATAGCTCTTAGCCTTGGACGAATTTGGCTCCACTTTTTTGGCACGCTGTTTTTGGCTATATTTAGCTCTAAAACTTCATAGTTTTTTCGGATTTCCAACATTTCGGTTGAGCATCACTGAAGAGACATTATTTGTCGAAATGCGCATCTGGTGCATCAAAATTGGTACCGTATGAGTTTTACATACAGTGTAATTACATGTACCAAACATAACAAAAATTCTATTTTATTGTTTGACGAAATATTTTACGTAAACAAGATACTACTTGCAGGTGTAATATAACACTTCAATTCCGACGTATTTCGTTCCGTTCCGTTAAATACTAATTTCCACACGGATATTGGTATTTTGCGGAACGGAACGAAACCAGCGCAGAAAATGTGCATTTGATATCCGTAATAAATGCACATCAAAAATTAAACATAGTTTATACAGTAACTACAGAAATGAATGCAGAAGAAAAGCTCACACTATTGGACACAATAGTAATTTTAAAGCCCGGTATTGTATTTTAGAACCCTCTACTTTTCATAGGCCCACATGAGTATACACAATTATGTATGTAACTAGAACTTTAAAGTCCGGTATTTCATTTTACAACCCTTTACTTTTTACAGTCGATTCCCCCTTAAGGTACCCTACAACCGGTTTCGTTCCGTTCCCTTTCGCAAAATACCAATAGCCATGTACAAGAGTTCAGTCAACTTTTTCTAATTCTTCAACAAATAAAGTTGAATCAAAATTTATCAGTGATCTAATTTTGACAGGATTATGTTCTTTAATTTGGCTTTTAGAGATTTTTCCAGTACAAAAAATCAGATCATGATCACTAATACCCATTGCAATAGTTCCTGATTGAACAAATTTTTCCACATTGTTAACAGGAATATGATCTATCAGTGAAGAACCCATATCTGAGATTCTAGTTGAAATCAATTGACTAAGACCGAACAAATTTAGAACATGCTCATATCCTTCATATAATGGATTTTTCTTACTCTACATACAAATATTAATATCACCAAGAATAATGTTGTCTAGATCAGATCTTAAGCACCCTAGGCACTCTTCAAAATGTTCAAGAGTTCAAGAAACTGTTGATCCTGGGGTGGTATGTATACTGTGCCCACTATGAATGGTTTTGTTTTTGGTAGGTATATCTCTGCCCAGACTAATTCTGTATCGTCTGAAATTAACTGTTGAGAGAAGGCAAATTTGTTGTTGATAAACATGCACACCCCACCACCTTTTCTATTCCTGTCTTTCCGGATTACTAAGTAGCCCCCAATATGGATTTCTAAGTCAATTTCAGACATCTTTGGAAGTAATGATCTAACATTCAAGTGTATGAAGCGCATACCTCTACGCTTAAAGCATTGGAACTTTTCATCATTCATACATGTATCTTTAAAGTAATGCGAATGTTCAAGTTCTAGTGGGAGGGTCGCTGGTAGCGTGAACATTTGATTTCCCTCAGCTCTA
Organism: Ostrea edulis; assembly: GCF_947568905.1. Lineage (NCBI taxonomy): Eukaryota > Metazoa > Mollusca > Bivalvia > Ostreida > Ostreidae > Ostrea > Ostrea edulis. The sequence continues at coordinate 10,578,595 of NC_079173.1, read as the reverse complement.
GGCTACATGGAGCTGGTGCAAGAATCGCACATATAAAAATGTTTTTTGTCAGAAGTATTTAATCTTTTGTGGATTTCTGTGCTTAAACATTTAATATGCGTCTTCTGATGACAACTAACACACGCTGCAGCTCTGCTGCTAGCTATAACTCCTCGAGAGCACACAGGACATGGATGCTTTGTTGTACGTGTGCATGGGCCAGGGTTTATGTGCACATCTCCACTTCTTATAAGTGTAAGGCAGGCAAAACATGTTAATGATGATTTCAATACAATTGTGATTTTCACTGCAGAATGTTTCGTGACATGATTTTCCCCGAATTACCTCTGATCATAATAAGAATTGTTTATCAGCGGTTTGCAAGACCAGTTATTTTTTTTGTATTTCAAACTACCACCCCTCCTTTTTAATTGGGAAAAATTAGCGACATTTTCCTCAAATTGGGAAAAATCATTCATAGTAAATTAAAATGGTAAAGATGCATAAGATAATCAAGTGACAATTGTTTTGTTTCAGGTTTATTTCGGATCTGATTTAACATCATAAAATAAATCATTATTTAACATTAAATATGTATTGGAAGTCACATCTTGTATAAATATTATTTACTTTTTCTAAGAAATACTTATTGTCTAATTTCATAAAGAAAATAATAACTTATTAATTCACCAGCATTTGTACCCATAATCTTGTAAATATTATATTAATAATCAAGTTTCCAGAATGTTTCTCCTGTTTGTATTTTTCGGATTTTAGTAAGACCCTATACTAATGGCCACTTCCTGTTATTAGCCTGACCCTACATATAATATGGCGGTCAAAATGAAAGTGTCAACAATATGGCTTGATGTGTATCTGCAAGCTATATACTTCGCTGTATATCTGCTTATATGGATGCCTCTATTGTTTTATATATTCTTTACAAAACCTTTTGCATGTGCAGTGGTCTGGAGAATAAAACTGAAGAAAGAAACGTATTGACTCTTTGTCAGCAATATACAGTAACCTTTTTCTCTTTTTTTGGAATGGCCTAATTTCCCTAGATTTGAAATTGGGAAAAACATATATATATAATTGGGAAAAAATAGCTATTTTTTGTGAGGGGAAACAGCTGAATATTGGTGGCATTTTGGCCCAAAAACAATCACTGAAGACACAGACGATATAAGCTCAAAGTCTGACAATCCTGACAAATTGCATCCTTGAAGGTCATATAAATCTGGTATAACAGTTTTAAACTCCTTGTACAAGTTACAATTTAGTAAAATGCATAACAAATGATACCGACCAAAAGTCCGTGCTGTCCTGTCATACCGATCCCGATCTTTGCTTTAAAGTAATCGTATACAAAAGAAATGATAAAGGAACACCGGCCTGTACAGCTTTAATGACATTAATCTTCCATTCCTTAAGATTATCACTTCATTACTTTATAAACACATGTAATTACTGGTGATGTTGATATAGTTGAAAATGAGGACCTCAAATTACTTATTCTTAAAGGTCCTAAATACAGAGAACCTCGGTCTTTTAATTGGCGACAGAACTTCATCTATATTCTGAGTTCTGTCGAAGACTATGCCAGACGATTGGCTAAATATGAAAAAGAAGAACTTGATACATTGTCAAAAAGGGTTAAAAGCATAAGAGGGATAATAAAATCCCGCATTAGACACATTAAAACAAAAGTACGTACCATCTGTCCTTCTGTGTTTATTTAAACAGAAGTGATAAAAGAATTAGATAGGTTACATGAGGAATATGTTTTGGTTCCAGCTGACAAAGCTAGTAGCAACATTATCTTTGTTTGTAAGGCTCATTATTACAACTGTATTTTAAACGAACTTGGCATTAATTCCACTTTTGGTAATCATACTTATACTCCAACTGCTCTTTCAAAAGATGAAATTCTTCAAAATCATGCTTCAGTTTTAGACACATTTAATATTCCAGTCAATGGGTCGAATGAATATGAGTTACCGTGCCTATACTGGATTCCTAAACTACATAAAACCCCTTACAAACAAAGATACATTTCTGGATCCAGTAAGTGCTCTATCAAGCCCCTATCTTTGCTCCTCACGAAAATGTTAACAGCTGTGAAGGAGAAACTTCAAACTTACGGTGCGACTACATATGCCAGAAGTGGTGTTAATCAAATGTGGATTCTAAAAAATTCTAAAGAACTTTTAGTAAACTTGAAATCGCAGAATTTTTCCCAAATGAATAACATTAAAACCTGTGACTTTTCAACACTATACACGACCATTCCTCACGATAAATTAAAGACTAGACTTTTTGACATCATAGACAGTTGCTTCTTCAACAAAAACGGAAAACAGAAATATTCATATCTAGTGATCAGTCATTCAAAAACTTACTTTGTTAAACACCACTCTGATTCCACGCACAAGTACTCTGAAGTTGAAATAAAAATATGCTAGAGTTCCTCAATGACAATATCTTCGTGGTCTTTGGTGATCAGGTCTTCCAAGAGTCTGTTGGAATTCCCATGGGCACGAATTGCGCTCCTTTGTTAGCTGACCTGTTTTTATATTCATATGAAGCAGAATTTATTCAAAAACTTTTACGTGAGAAGAAAAAATCTCTCGTTGTGGCCTTCAATTCAACTTTTAGATATATCGATGAGGTTTTTCTATTAACAATGATAGCTTTCATTCATATGTCGATTTGATATATCCCTGTGAGCTCGAAATAAAGGACACCACAGAGTCGTCCACTTCTGCTTCATACTTAGATATTTTATTGAAAGTAGACATTAACGGCAAACTGACAACTCAACTGTATGACAAACGGGATGATTTCAGCTTCTCCATCGTCAACTTCCCATATTTGTGTAGCAATATTCCATTATCACCTGCATATGGTGTTTATATATCTCAACTGATTCGATATGCAAGAGTTTGTTCTGCGTATAGTCAGTTTTTAAATCGAGGTAAGCTACTGACAAACAAGTTGATGGTACAGGGATTTCAACAGTCTCGATTGAAGTCAGCATTTCGCAAATTCTATGGTTGTTATAACGATCTACTTCGTCAGTACAACCTCGCATTGGGTCAAATGCTGTCTGACGTGTTTCCTACCGATTGTTAAGCCGTTCTTGGCACACTGATTTTGACTGCGGATAACTCCGTTTACCTGATCAGGATATAGAGCTCACGGCGGGTGTGACCGGCCAACAGGGGATGCTTACTCCTCCTAGGCACCTGGTCCCACCTCTGGTGTGTCCAGGGGTCCGTGTTTGCCCAAAAATCTATTTTGTATTGCTTATAGGAGTTATGAGATTGATCACTTTTCTTTTTCTTTAAGTTATATTAAAAAATCAAATAATCACTAACATGGCAATGACAGGCTTTATTCTCATAAACTGACATAATATACAGCATAAAGATAAATTACAAGTAATATATATATATTATTACTACAGTAACTTGATCCGAAGAGTCGGATCACGTCGAGTTGACAGGCGCGGATCACCAGATTACACGAGACGCGAAGCGTCGAGTTTGATCTGATGATCCGCGCCTGTCAACGAGATGTGATCCAACTCTTCGGATCAAGTTACTGTAATAATGATAAATTTATTATATACCCCCTTCTGCATTTTAAATCCACATTTCTAAGATAATAAATGTAATCCAAACTATCAAAAACACAGACATACTATGAAATTATGTTTTGTGTACGCAGTTTCGTTTGTGACGCGTTCAATATTTTTCACAAATAACGTTGCGTTGATGCATTGTGACGTCATTGTGACGGCATCAGTTTCAGAGGATACTGATGCGGAATCAGAAAACCACAGTGTGGTGATCCGGAAAACCGGATCACACGCTGTCAGATCCACAGTATCATTGCTGGGTATATAATAAAGTTAAATACATGCATGCATGAGAGACAAATTAAGTACAATATTCGACAATGAGCTCACCAGGAGTTACATGTAACTCTTTATCAATTTTCATCAAGTATCTGGAATTTTTAATAAAACAAATTTTCAAGCTTAGAAATACCAAACAACCCAACGTTTACACGATTTTGACCGATCAATTGTATTCCATTGGATAATACTGTCCATTGAAACATTCCCCACTTGGTTGGAAACCATGATCCTCTCATGGCTTTGTCAATGTCCGAAAATGTACACTTTATTTTGATTTTCCTTTCTCTATCATTTGTGACAATAAATAAAACGTTCTCATCTTAAGGATCCAGTTAAGGAAATAAAATTTTTGAATATTTGATATGCTCTGTAATTCATACGACGTCTTGGAATACCAAATTGGCACCGAAAAATGTTTGCATTTGACACAAGCACCTTAACTAGTGTACTTATATTCTCTTGAAAGTCAAACATTGTTGCAGATTTGACGCATCGAAAAGAAAGAGCAGTAGTGTGCGGGTCTACATGGTATGATCTTTTCCCGAGCTCATTAAGTCTTTGTAAGATCGAATTTGATATCAGGAGAAAGGCTGGCTTGTTATTATAATATAGTGATTGCTGAAAAAAAACAATCGCTTCGTTGCGTGAATCTTTGTTGTGTTGTAAAGAATCTGCTTGATTTTGAAGTATTTTAACTTTTTGGAGAGAGAGAACATCTACCTCTCTTAACAGGTCTTTTTCTCTTCTGTCTATGATTTTTTTTGCATTACCCAATGTTGCTTCCATAGATTTTTTTTCATGCAACGCATGCTCTCTAATAAGTTGCATCTCTTTTTGGACATACTGAGTGACATTTTCTATTGCCTTGACTTGACTTTCAATTTCAGAGTAGATAGCGTTTGCCCTCAGTCTTTCGTTGCAGTAAACATCGCGTAGCAAGGATTGTTCATGCCCACGGTGATTATCGAAGGTACATAATGTGCAAACTGGCTTTCTGCAAGGTGAGGAACAATAAACTCTCAAAATTTCGTTTTCGTGATCACGTTCAATACAAAATATATCCGATGAAAACTCTCCTGGGTCATTTACTAGGTTCTCAGCAGAGTTTCGGCGAATAGGAAATAATTCATGGTGTATAAGTTTTCGTATTTTTCTGTGGATCAAAACACATCCATTACAAATAACAACTTCACATTGTTTACATCGATGAGACAGGTCAGTGTTATTATCGCACATTCCGCATATTTGTTTCTCTCCACAACTATGAAAATCAACATATGCATTGAGATCTTTAAGATTAGGATCACTCGAAAGTTCGGTCAAGCCTGTATCTTGAATGAGGTGTTTCTCGAAACAAACAGGACAGATAATTTCTTTGTCGATTATCTTTTTCTCGAGACAAGGAAGACACAAGCTATGTAAACATGGAAGAAGGCGAGATGATTCAACAGACGTATCTAAATTGTCATTGCACAGCCGGCATTTCAGATATGTATCTGCTAATCCTCTAATATGCTCTAGAGTTAGAGCTTCCTTTTCCATTCTAGAACATTCAAACGCATATTATACAATACTACTTTCGTTTTCGTGCTGACCCTTTTCTTTACCGAGAGTTACGTGTATTACACAAACACAGAACACCCACGGATCACGGTAAAATATATACCAAACACGGATCATTCTTAATGAAAATACATTTTTCCATGAATTATTCACGTACAGAACATAATGTTTTGTGCTAAAGTCAACTGGATTTATTGCCAAACAGAAGTATTTTCCCGTAATGCATGTAGGTATGTGTCCTAACTAATGGCTCTTTCGTTTCTACGGAAGTAACGAAATAACAAAAATCACGGACAAATTACGTTTTCCCGTGAAACTCCCACGATAAATATAAAATTGAAAAGTTTCTACAGCACAAAAATTCAATTGTTTATAACTTGATTTGCTTAATCTTCATCAAGAATAAAAAACATATATGACATTTTCTATATTTAAGAAAGATATTTCATTTTGTTTTTTAAATTCAAGATGGTATGAACTGCTACGCTTCACGGTGAAATACAAGGGTTTTTTTTAAGCGCGCTAGTTCTTTATGAAATATGTATGCCGGCTTGAAGTGTTACCATTAACATCATTGCTGTCAGGGGTGGTTGTATTGTATTTAGCAGTCACGCCTATATGAGACCAGGTAACTTTGGCACCAAAAGTTGAATTTCTTAGTAGAGAAGTTGTTAGTGTAAATAGTTACACTGGGAGCACGTATATGATTAGGTTTTTTTTTCTGGTTCAATACATTTATTCAGTTCTTTTAGTCAGGATTTTTACAAGTGCCCCTACATCCCAACCTGACCAGTGGGTATGGTGACACAATGCTATTTACACAAATACTCATTTTCATACTTTTGAAATACTTTCATTAAAAAGATAGAAGTAAAGAGGAAGAAGACAGAGGGAAAATTACTCTGACTGTTAAATAAATACACAAAAATAAGGGAGAAATGTCAACATAGGCTGTGTTCGTTTGTTTACTCTATGAACAATCTAAAAGTCTTAAAATTTTGGTAACAAAAGTAGAAATATATATATCCATGCACAAATTATGCTGATGTACCATTTATGTCTATAATCTTCTTATGCATGCACAATGTGATATGAAATCATTCATTCAGTTTTTTAAACAATTTCCATTTTTCCTCTAATTGTTTTATGCAGTTCTTTCTAAGAGCTATGATAATGTGTCTTTCAATATGAAAGGTGAAGATAACGAACAGTGATGAATCTAATATGATATACATTTATCCAGATATTCTTGAATTTTACTAGAAGCAGTGGACTTTCTTTACATCGAGAAGAAGAATTATGTATAATGTTTCAAATGAAAATTTATTATAATAATCAATTCATTCTCTGAACAGCCAAGTAAAATGATTTTCTTATCTGTGACAATATTAAATATAAAAGATTCGAAAAACCATGTATAAACCATACATAAAAACTTCTGCACTTTTTCACACTCACATAAAATATGCTCTAGAGTTTCTTTTTCTCTAACACAAAAATTAAACATGTCATGATTGATTTTTTTCCCCCAAAGAGGTATTTGTAGTTAATATTCTTTTGTTTATTCTATATTGTAACCACTGTATTTTTCGGTCATTTGTAAATTTAAACACATTCAAATTGATTTTTTTTTCATTCTTGGTCTGTAATTGAAAATTTTTCGTTCCAATTCTTTTGATCTTTTGGTGTTTCACCACTGTAATTCAAAATCTTGTATATTTTCTTATTTCCAGCATTAGCAAAGGTAAGTGGTAACATATGTAATGGTATAATAGGTTAATCTTGTTTGCTCAAATGATTAAGAGCAACATGTGTACAATGTAATGCACTAAAAAAATTCTAAAAAGTTTGTATGCACACCACCATAAATATTTGTAAATTGATCATATGATAAAAATGTTCCATTCTCATTTATCAATGAGTTTACAAAAAAATGTCATTTTCGTACCATGATTTTAAAATATTAGGTTTATTATCTACTTGCATATTGTCATTATACCATATTACACTTTTACATATATATTTTAAACACCCATCTATGTATTCTTGTATTCATATTGTCATCTACAAATTCTGTTATAAGAAACATTTCATTATTAATGTGTATACCCTGAATTTGATTGTTACTTCGTATTTTGATCGCTAGAATTTCTACACATAGTAAAAATAAATAAGGGGATATTGAGTATCCTTGTCTACAACCTCACCCATTCAAAACCATCTTAATAAATTCCCACCTTGGTTTATTGTTCTCATGATATTTGTGTAAAATAACTTTACCCATTTTTGTATGCCCTGTCCAAAATTAAAAAAGCGTAGTACTCTAAATAAAGAATCCCAAGATACTGTGTTAAATGCTTTTTCAAAACTAATAAGCAAGATCATACCTGGAATATGTTTGGCTTGAGTATAATGCATAATATCATATGTAAAACTTATACAGTACCAATTTTGATGCACCAGATGGGCATTTCCACAAATAATGTCTCTTAAGTGATGCTCAAGCCGAAATTTTGGAAATTCGAAATAACAATAAACTTGTAAGACCTAAAAGAAAAACCAGAGTGCCAAAAATGGAGCCAATTTCGTCCAAGGATCAGAGCTATGCATGAGGGATATACATTTTGTAATAATTAATTTTGAAAATTAATTTCTAAATTTTATCCCCGCAATGAAATATACGTCCGTATTTTCAAGCTAGTAACGAAGTACTTAGCTACAGGGCTGTAGAGACCCTCGGGGACTCACAGTCCACCAGCAGAGGCCTCGACCCAGGGGTCGTAATGTAAAACTTATACGGTACTAATTTGATGCATCAGATGCGCATTTCGACAAATAATGTCTCTTCAGTGATGCTGAAGCCGAAATTTTGGAAATTCAAAATAACGATAAACTTGTAAGAGCTAATAAGAAAATCCTATATTATCCTGGTATTTTCTGATATATTTCTCTCTGGTATGAAAGCAGTTTGATCCCCATTTATCAACTTGGGTAAAACTGTTTTTATTCTATTGGCTATACATCCTGACCCAAGATTATAGACTGTATTTAATAATGAAATTGACCTACAGTTCTGCAAATATTGTTTAGGCTTTTTTGGCTTTGAAAGGCAGACGATAACACCCTGTCTCTGAGAAATGGATAGTTCACCATTTACAAATGCATAATTCAAAGATCCTAAGACAAATTGCCCTAAATCTTTCAAACGAAAACTTGAGAAATTCAGTTGTAAAACCATCGCTACTAGGGCTAGTGTCTTTATTCGTTCTTTTCAAAGTATCAGTGGCTTCGCTATATGTGATTTCCCCCGCTATTAGTTGGCTTTCTTCAAAAGACAGTTTTCGGACTTCCTTAAACATGTTATCATTATTACAGTATATGATTATTTATTCAATAAAGCTTCATTGTATTTGTCATGTTTTTCTGCGTCATTTTCCCCTTTCAATGCATATTTTTTCATTTTGCTTATAGCCTAAATGGAATACTTTTTGACATCCATACATTAGCCATTTTTGGCGACGGAGGTTCCAATGATTAATTATCAGATACTTTTAAAAGATATTTTCTCCATTTTTGTGGAGCTTAAGGAGGTATTAACACCACGACCAGGGCTTCTTATATATTTCTCTGTGTGATTAAAACACAAAATCTAGATCTTGAACATCAAATTGAAACAGTACCAGGTCAGATACATGTAAGTGGGACGATCAGATGTTAGAAAAACAGAGTGAAGAGATACGGAAATGAGAAGATGGAGATTGAGATTCAGAAAAGAGACAACATTATAGAAGAAAAGGCGTAGTGATTAAAATCTGGCCTTGACTTAAGTCTGAGATTTTACTCAAATTTTGACTGCACGAATAAAAGAAAACTCTAACTCAAGTTTGATATTTTTTTTCGAGAAATCCAAGCCTTTAGTCCCGGTTCCAAATGTTTGTATTCAATGCAAAAGAATATAACATCATGATGTATGAGACCCATTCCATACACATGTATTCTGATAGTTGGTTGTTAATATTATTTTCTGCGAAAACTCCCCGAACCGACAAATAAAAACAGCGCTAAAAGCCGGTCCCTGTTTCTACATTTTCCGACAAAACCCGCTTTAATCTACCTTTTCATAAAAAGATAATGAAGTCCTGTTGAATATTTATATTTTTAATTCATTGTCATTGTTTGGATCGTTGTTTTTAGCACACCATTGGCACCGAATTGTTTTTGCATTTGACATAAGCACCTTAACTAGTATACTTATATTCTCTTGAAAGTCAAACATTGTTGCAGATTTGATGCATCGAAAAGAAAGAACAGTAGTGTGCGGATCTACATGGTATGATCTTTTCCCGAGCTCATTAAGTCTTTGTAAAATCGAATTTGATATCATGAGAAAAGCTGGCTTGTTATTATAACATAGTGATTGCTGGAAAAACACAATAGCTTCGATGCGTGAATCTTTGTTGTGTTGTAAAGAATCTGCTTGATTTTGAAGTATTTTAACTTTCTGGAGAGATAGAACATCTACCTCTCTTAGAAGGTTCTTTTTTCGTCTGTCTAGGATTATTTTTTTGCATTTCTGAATGTTACTTCCATAGAGTTTTGTTCATGGAATGCATGCTCTCGAATAAGTTGCATCTCGTTTTGGACACACTGAATTACATTTTCTATTGCCTTGATTTGAATTTCAATTTCAGAGAATATAGTATGTGCCTTCAGTCTTTCCTTGCAGTAAATATCGCTTAGGAAGGATTGTTCATGCCAACAGTGATTATCGAAGGTACATAATATGCAAACTGGCTTTCTGCAAGGTGAAGAACAATAAATTCTCAAAATTTCCTTTTTATGATCACGTTGAGTGCAAAATACATCCGACGAAAACTCTCCTGGGTCATTTACCAGATTCTCAGCAGAGTTTCTGTGAATAGGAAATAAGATCCATTCCTGTTCAAAGGTAGTAAGCGCAGAACATAGACCTACAATGTCAATTTTACAGCCCTTTACCGGTAATAGTGACATCTCTATATGAGTGAAAAATTCTCGAGAGGGACATTAAACAATATACAATCAATCAATCGTTTAAAATCAATAATTTGAAAATTTTTATGGTCGTTATAATGATTTAATTGGCAAATACAACCTGTTATGAGGTTGAATGCTGTTTGACGTGTTTCATACTGATTGTAAACCGTTCTCTACATACTGATTTTGACAACAGATTACTCCATCTACCTAACAATTGGTATGAACACGTCAGACAGCATTCGACCTAATGATAAGTTGCATTTGTGAATTAGATTGTTATAACGACTATAAGATTTGCGAAATGCTGACTTAAAACGAGACTGTTGAAACACTTTTAACAACAATTTATTTAATTGTCAGTAACCTATCTCGATTTAAAAGAGTTGTTAGTTTGTCATTATACATCTATCTTCAATAACATATCCAGGCATGAAGCAAATGTGAAGGACTTTGTGGTGTATTTTATTTCGAGTTCACTACGATATATCAAATCGGCATATAAGTGAAAATGAGCATTATTACTGAATGAAACTCGTAATATCAAGTTTTATCAAAACGCATACGGAAAAATACTTAACAATATTTCTCTGTTTTCTGAATTGTACCAAACTCCTTTGTATGCTACATTTCGGGAAACGTCCCGAAATCTTTAAGATGGTAAAATATCAATGATTTTATTCAAATACTGTAATTACCATTTATCAAACTGGGTTCATTTATTCCTATTCGCTCGTTCTTATGAATACATATTTGAAAATATCGTTCAATCAAAGTAATCGTTATATAAACCAAACTGTTCTGTTTTTAAAGGTAGCATTAACTTAAATTTGCTATCACAACAATTGTATACCGAAATTGGGTTGAAAGCGTCTTCTTGATTGGACAATCGGATTAAAACCAGTGTAGCGATCTAAGTGAGAGGATCTCAGGGTCTGCTTTTAATCAGATTGCTTGATCGGACAAATTCACTCAGGGTGTACTATGAGCACCCAATCAAATCGCCTAATTAATTATTCATGAGAACGAACGAGTAGGAATGGATGAACCCACGGGTGATGGAAAGAGGAACGAAGCGTAATCTACCGTGGGTTTCCGACGATGATAAGGTATTTCAGAAAATATCAATCATAACTGAGTATGGATTGACACAACTGCAAAGTGAAAGCTGTGTAGTCGAAATTTCGACAAATTTTGTCCTCCTTGTAAAAAATCAACCTCATCGTATTGATGAGGCTGTACGACATATCATACATTATTTCATCTGTTTTAACCAAATGTTTTGGTTTTAAATCGGTGTTTACAATCAACTGTCACTCGGCCATTTTCCAGACGACAAATCAAGAGACATTCAAGTGGCCAGGTTAGATCATCAGGGGTCGTATCTCTGTACTTTATTCTTACAGTATCGTGCCATAAGTTTGAGAGAAATAAAAATACAGAATATCACTTAGTAAATTCGTTGTGTTACGCTCTTTTAAACTTAAATTCAGACAGTTATATAGGTTGCTCAATTGCGTGAGAGAAAAATTAAGTACAATATCCTCAAATTGGTCAGATCAGTTGATGTTAAAACATAATTCATCTGCTTTAAAGTAATTGTATGCAAAAGAACAAAGACAACAACAACAACAACAACAACAACAAAACAACGACTGATGAATGAACATCGACCTGTACAGCTTTAAGGTGGGTCGATCCTCATGTGACTTATCAATATTAATGGTTAAAAATGGAAACACTATTAATTTCCACTCAATATAGTTTAATCTAATCAATAACCAAAGAAAATGTGTATGTTGCCACCCTTTTAAATATGTCAGACATACAAAAACAGGTGTATATATCAACATAAAAAAAAAAATCGCACATTTTCGTTGAACAGAATGATGAAAATTAATAAAAACTTGTTGAAATGACAAATTTTAAATGTCAACAATTTAAGAAATCTGATAATTCATAGATATATAAAAATTAATTGTGGATATTAGGGAAATCATTGTGTCATAGATATGCAGTAGAGGAAATTCCAGCATAGGAGTTATTGCTCTTGAAAACATTTTTAAAATTATAGATAATTGATTATCTATGGAAAATAAAAACTTTTTCAGTATCAAACGTTTACCAATTTTTTTTTTATTTTATTCAGTGAATAAAGTTCCTCTGAAAGATATATTTCAATCATGTGCAAAATTTAAATAAATAAAGATTTTGCAAAAACCTATGACATCACAAGAGGATCGATCAACCTTAAGGACATTAATCTTCAACAATCACTAACATGGCAATGACAATTCTTTAATCTCATAAACTGACATAGAAGATAGATAAATTACAAGTAATATAGTTAAATACATGCACGCGTGAGAGAAATATCAAATACAATATCCGACAATGAGCTCACCAGGAGAGTTAAATGTAACTCTTTATAAATTTTTATCAAGTATCTTGGATTCTAAAAACAAATGTTCAAGACCAACAAAATATTTACATGATTTTTATCCGTCAACTGTATTCCATTGGATAATACTGTCCATTGAAATATTCCTCTCTCATTTGAAGACCATTTTCCTCTCATGGCTTTGTCAATGTCCGAAAATGTACACTTTATTTCGATATTCATTCCTCTACCATTTTTCACAATAAATAAAACTTCCTCATCGCATATTACGGATCCACTTGAGGAAATCAAATGCATGGATATTGGACATATTTCGAGTACCCGACAATGTGTAGGAACAAAAAATTGGCACCGGAAAACGTTTGCATTTGACACAAACACCTTAACTAGTTTACTCGTATTCTCTTGAAAGTCAAACATTGTTGCAGATTTGACGCATCGAAAAGACAGAGCAGTAGTGTGCGGGTCTACATGGTAAAATCTTTTCCCGAGCTCATTAAGTCTGTGTAAAATCGACTTTGATATCAGGAGAAAAGCTGGCTTGTTATTATAACATAGAGACTGCTGGAAAAACACAATCGCTTCGTTGCGTGAATCTTTGTTGTGTTGTAAAGCATCTGCTTGATTTTGAAGTATTTTAACTTTCTGGAGAGAGAGAACATCTACCTCTCTTAGAAGGTCCTTTTCGCTTTTGTCTATGACCTTTTCTGCATTTCTGAATGTTGCTTCCATCGAACTTTGTTCATGCAAGGCATGCTCTCTAATAAGTTGCATCTCTTTTTGGACACACTGAATGACATTTTCTATCGCCCTGACTTGACTTTCAATTTCAGAGTAGATAGCGTTTGCCTTCCGTCTCTCCTTGCAGTAAACATCGCGTAGCAAGGATTGTTCATGCCCACGGTGATTACCGAAGACACACAATATGCAAACTGGCTTTCTACAAGGTGAGGAACAATAAACTCTCAAAATTTCCTTTTCATGATCACGTTCAGTACAAAATATATCCGATGAAAACTCTCCTGGGTCATTTACTAGGTTCTCAGCAGAGTTTCGGTGAATAGGAAATAATTCATGGTGTATAAGATTCCGTATTTTTCTGTGGATCAAAACACATCCATTACAAATAACAACTTTACATGTTTACATCGATGCGACAGGTCGGTATTTTTATCGCACATTCCGCATATTTGTTTCTCTACACAACTATGAAAATCAACATATGCATTGAGGTCCTTAAGATTAGGATCACTTGAATGTTTGTCCAAGCCTCTGTTTTGAATACGATGTTTTTCATAACAAATGGGACAAATAATTGTTTTGTCGATTATCTTTTTCTCGAGACAAGGAAGACACAAGCTATGTAAACAAGGAAGAAGGCGAGATAATCCAACAGACGTATCTAAATTGTCATTGCACAGCCGGCATTTCAGATAGGTATCTACTAATCCTTTAATATCCTCTAGAGTTAGAGCTTCCTTTTCCATTCTAGAACATTCAAACGCATATTATACAATACTACTTTCGTTTTCGTGCTGGCCTTTTTCTTTACACAAACACAGAACATCCACGGACGACGGTAAAATAACCGAAATACATTCTGTTCTTTGCTTCAGTCAACTGGATTTATTGACAAACAGAAGTATTTCCTGTCATACATGTAGGCGTAGTTCCGTAACTAATGACTCTTTTGTTTCTACGGAAGTAACGAAATAACAAAATTCACGGATAAATTATGTTTTCCCGTGAAACTTCCACGTTAAATATAAAACTGAAAAGTTTCTACAGTACAAAAATTCAATTGTTTATAACTTGATTTGATTAATGCTTAATCAACATCGAGAATAAAATCATAAATGACATTTTGTATATTTAAGAAAGATATTTCATTTTTTTTTTAAATTCAAGATGGTATGAACTGCGACGCTTCACAGTGCAGCGTGACATACAAGTTTTTTGAAGCGCTAGTTCTTAATGAAATATGTTTGCCGGCTTGAAGTGTTATGATTTACAACATTGGTGCCAGGGGGTGGTTGTATTGTATTTAGCAGTCACACCTATATGAGATCAGGCAACTTTGGCGCCAAAAGTTGAATTTTTTGGTAGACTCGGAAGTTGTTAGTTTAAATAGTTACACTGGGAGCACGTATATGATTAGTATTTTTTTTTTGTTAACACATTTATTCAGTTCTTATAGTCAGAATTTTTACATGTGCCCCTACATCCCATCCTGACCAGCGGGTATGAGGACTCGATGTGATTTACACAAACACTCACTTTCACACTTATGAAAGATTTTCATACAAGATATAGAAATAAAGAGAAAGAAGATAGAGGGAACAATTATTCTGGCTGCTGAATAAATACATAGAAATAAGGGGCAAAAATTGCCAACATACACTGTAGGTTATGTTGTTTTGTTTACCCTATACACAATCTAAAAGTCTTAAAATTTTGGTAACAAAAGTAGAAATATATATTCATGCACAAGTTATGCTGATGTACCATTTATGCCTATAATCTTCTTATATATGCACAATGTGATATAAAATCATTCATTTATTTTTTTGAGGAATTTCCATTTTTCTTCAAGTTGGTCTATGCAGGTCTATCTAAAGGCTATGTGTCTTTCAATATGATAAACATTTATCAAGATATTCTTAAATTTTACTAGAAGGAGTGGAATTTCTTTACATCGAGAGGAATATATATACTGTTTCAAATGAAAAGTTATGATATTAATCAATTCATTCTCTGAAAAGCCAATTAAGAATGCTTTCTTATCTGTGACAATATTAAATGTAAAAGATTAAAAACAAAACGACATGTATAAATCATCCATATATTGTAACCACTGTATTATTCTATCATTTGTAAATTTAAAAACATTCAAATTGATGTTTTCCATCCTTGGTCTGTAATTGAAAATTGTTCGTCCCCTTTCTTTTGACCTGTTGGTGTTTCACCACTGTAATTCAAAATCTTGTATATTTGCTTATATCCATCATTAGCAAAGGTAAGTGGTAAAATATGTAATGTCATAATAGGTTAATCTTCTTTGCTCAAATTATTAAGAGCAACATGTTTACAATGTTTCATAACTGTTTGTAATACACTAAAAAAAATTCTTAAATATGTATGCACATCACCATAACTATTTGTAAATTGATCATATGATAAAAATGTTCCATTCTCATTTATTTAGAAGTTTACCAAAACAAATGTCATTTTCTTACCATAATTTAAAAAATAGGCTTATTATATACTTGTATATTGTCATTACACCATATTACATTTTTATATATTTCTTTAGTAGCATTGTTTTAATCAAAACATATGCAGAGTTTTTTTTCAGGATTTAAAGACATCGATCCAGAAATGAGTGTTAAAGGTTTTAATGTTTTTAATGCAAAGTTTAGTCCTAATTTAATAATTTTGAAAATATAGTTTGTAACAATTCTTTGACCCATAAAATCGTCATACCTGCTTCAAAGTTTTCGATATCAACCATTTCTAACTACTTTTTTCTTAATCTTAGCCACAGGTCTTTGCCATACAAAATGAAAAAAAGTAATTTATTTAACTTTTCCATAATGTCTTTTGAAGGAGTTGGTAAAGAAATAAATAAATGTACTATTTCGGAGATGGGTAGGGACATAACAACCGTTATTCGTCCTATTGCTGTTAAATCTCTTCTTTTACATTGATTTAATAAAGGATGGATACTGGATAGATAAGGCCTTTTTATTATAATTAGCTTTAAAAATTCATTCCAATCAATATTAAATTCAATTCAAAGGACTTGAAATGTCTTACTTCCCCAAACCAACTATGTGTTATCCACTATCATTTTCACACAAAATGTTTTACTACCGATCCCTATAACTTGACTCTTTGAATAATTAACTGCAAGACCAGACAAAAGTTTGAAATCCTGAAGCTCTTGTAGTGTTATTTCTTATGGCATTTTTTAACCATAAAAGAAAACAGAAGTGTCATCTGCAAATTGTGTTATAAGAAACATTTCATTATTAATGTGTATACCTTGGATTTGTTTGTTACTTCGTACTTTGATCGCTAGAATTTCTACACATAGTAACAATACATAAGGGAATATAGGGTCTCCTTGTCTTCAACCTCTCCCATTCAAAAACCATCTTGATAAATTCCCACCTTGGTATTTTGTTGTCATAATATTTGTGTAAAATAACTTTAACCATTTTTGTATGCCCTTTCCAAAATAAAAAAAAAACGTAGTACTCTAAATAAATAATCCCAAGACACTGTGTCAAATACTTTTTCAAAATCAATAAGCACGATCATACCTGGAATAATTTTTGGCTTGAGTATAATGCATAATATCATATATCATCCTGGTATTTTCTGATATATTTCTCCCTTGTATGAAACCAGTGTGATCCCCATTTATCAACTTAGATAAATCTGTTTTTATTCTATTGACTATACATCCTGACGCAAGTTATAGACTGTATTTTATCATGAAACATGCTCCACTTCTTCAAATATTGTTTAGGCTTGTTTGGATTTGGAAGACAGACGATAACACCCTGTCTCTGAGTAATGGATAATTCACCATTTACAAATTCAAAATTCAAAGACCGTAAGACAAATTGGCCTAAATCTTTCCCAAACAAACTTGAGAAATTCAGTTGTAAAACCATCCCTATCAAGGCTAGTGTCATTATTCATTGTTTTCAAAGTATCAGTGGCATCGCTATATGTGATTTCCCTTCTAATATTTGGCTTGCTTTAAAATACAGCTTTTGAACTTAAATATGTTATCATTATTACAGTATATGGTTAGTTATTTAATAAAGCTTCAAGGTACTTTTCATTATTTTGCATAATTTTCCCCTTTCAATGCATCTTTTTTCTATTTGCTTATAGCCTACATAGAATAATTTTTGACATCCATACACTAGCTGGTGTTTTCGACGGAGTTTCCAATGATTAATTATCAGATACTTTTTAAAGATACAGTAAAACTCGAAAATGGGGAACACGAATATAGCGAAATTACGGCTAAAGCGAAGTGAGATCGATTTCCCCGGCAAATTCTCTATATATTCTATATAAAAATCTGCGTTTATAACGAGCACGGATATAGCAAATTTACGGATATAACGAAGTAAATTCATATTCCCCTTGAATTCGAAATTAACGTAAAAATCACATTTTATAACGACTTTTTTTTTCATTTTAAACTCGTGATTTTTAACTTGTGTATTTACTTCATTGTTGTGCAGCTTAAGGAGGTATTAAGATCACAATCAGGACTTCTCCTTATATATTTTTCTATGTGTGATTAAAACACAAAATCTAAGTCTTGAACATCTAATTGAAACAGTACCAGGTCAGATACATGTAAGTGGAGAGATCAGATGTTAGAAGAACAGAGTGAAGAGATACGAAAATGAGAACATGGAGAGTGAGATTCAGAAAAGAGACAACATTACAGAAGAAAATGGGTAGTGATTTAAACCTGGCCTGGGTTTCTCGAAATAAACTTGAGTCGAAACTTGGACTTAAGTCTGAGATTTTACTCAAATTTTGACAGCTCGAATAAAAGAACACTCTGACTCATGTGTGAGATTTTTCGTGAAATCCAAGCCTTCAGTCCCGGTCCCAGATTGTTTGTATTCGATACAAAACAATATAACATCATAATGTATGAGACTTATTCGATATACATGTATTCTGATAGTTGGTTGTTAATATTATTTTCTGCGAAAACTCTCAAACCGACAAATAAAATCAGTGCTAAAAGCCGGTCCCGGTTTCTACATTTTCCGACAATAACCGCTTTAATCTATCTTTTCATAAAAAGATAATGAAGTCCTGTTGAAGATTTATATTTCTAATTCATTGGCATTGTTTGTATTGTTGTTTTTATTCCAATTTTCCTACTTACGTCAAATTCGATCTCGCTATTTTCTCCCAAATGAACGCCGGCGTTACACTTTATGTAAATTTCACGTGTTTTATAAACCTATCATAAATTTCGAATTTCTTTAAAAACAACAAATATATGTAATAATGAAGGGAAAATACCAATGATATGTGAATCAATAATTATTTTCTTAGAAAAAATGTATTATATAACAAGCATTCTGAGAGTATTGCATGACATATACATAGTCCCCTACAGGTCGCAAAAATTATTGGACCGCAACATATTCGAAGTCATGTAGATTATGGTAAACCAAATATATATAAAAAAAAATCAATGAACATCAGGCTATAGAACTTTAAATACACCAATTTTCAACTCCTCGGGATTTTCACTTCATTACTTCATCAACATCATATACTTTAAAACAAAGGAAAAAATCAATTAATCACTAACATGGCAATGACAGTGCTTTATTCTCATAAACTGACATAATGAACAGTATAGAAATAAAATTACAAGTAATATAGTTAAGGTGGGTTAATCATCATGTGACTTATCAATATTAATGGTTAAAAGTGCAAAAGCTGTATTAATTCCCATTCAATATACTTAAATTTAATCAATAACCAAAGAAAATATGTATGTTGCCACATTTTTAAAGATGTCAAACATAAAAAAAAACAAAACAACGGAAGTATATGTTAACTCCAGAAAATCACACATTTTCGTTATACAGAATAAAATAAAATAGATAGAAACTCGTTGAAATGAAAAATCTTAAACGTCAACAGTTAAAAGAGAGTTAATTCATAAATACGTATAGATTAATCGTGGATATTAAGGAAATCATGTATAATAGACATACAGTAGAAGAAATACCAGCATAGGAGTTATTGCCCATGACAATTTTTTTTTTTTTAATTACAAAGAATTGATTATCTATGCAAAATACAAACTTTTTCAAAATGAATAGTGTACCAGTTTTTTTATTTTTATTTTATGCAGTGAATAAAATTCCTCTGAAAGATATATTTCTATCATGCGCAAAGTTAAATTTGATAGAGATTTTTGCAAAAACTTATGACATCACACGAGGATCGGTTAACCTTAAATACATGCATGCGTGAGAGAAATATTAAGTACAATATCCGACAATGAGCTCATCAGGAGAGTTACATGTAACTCTATAAATTTTCATGAAGAATCTTTAATTGATTTAAAATGTGAAAACCAATATTGGACGTAACCTTTACACCATTTTGACCGGTCAATTGTATTCCATTGGATGATACTGTCCATTGAAACATTCCCCACTTCCTTGGAAGCCATGTTCCTCTCATGGTTTTGTCAATGTCCGAAAATGTACACTTTATTTCGATTTCCATTCCTCTCCCATTTGTTACAATAAATATAACGTTCTCATCGGATATTAAGGATCCATTTGAGGAAATTAATTTTATGGATATTGGACATACTCTGTGTCTCATACAACGTCTTGGAAGAACAAAATGGCACCGAAAAATGTTTACATTTGACACAAGCACCTTAACTAGTGTACTTATATTCTCTTGAAAGTCAAACATTGTTGCAGATTTGACGCATCGAAAAGAAAGAGCAGTAGTGTGCGGGTCTACATGGTATGATCTTTTCCCGAGCTCATTAAGTCTTTGTAAGATCGACGTTGATATCAGGAGAAAAGCTGGTTTGTTATTATAATATAGTGATTGCTGGAAAAACTCAATCGCTTCGTTGCATGAATCTTTGTTGTGTTGTAAAGAATCTGCTTGATTTTGAAGTATTTTAACTTTCTGGAGGGATATAACATCTACCTCTCTTAACAGGTCCTTTTCTCTTCTGTCTATGATTTCTTTTGCATTTCTGAATGTTGTTTCCATAGATTTTTTTTCATGGCATGCATGCTCTCTAATAAGTTCCATCTCTTTTTGGACACACTGAATTACATTTTCTATCACCTTGACTTGAATTTCAATTTCAGAGTAGATAGCGTTTGCCCTCAGTCTTTCCTTGCAGTAAACCTCGCCTAGCAAAGATTGTTCATGTCCACGGTGATTGCGGAAGGCACATAATATGCAAACTGGCTTTCTGCAAGGTGAGGAACAATAAACTCTCAAAATTTCCTTTTCATGATCACGTTGAGTGCAGAATATATCCGATGAAAACTCTCCTGGGTCATTTACCAGGTTCTCAGCAGAGTTTCGGTGAATAGGAAATAATTCATGGTGTATAAGTTTCCGTATTTTTCTGTGGATCAAAACACATCCATTACAAATAATAACTTCACATTGTTTACATCGATGCGAAATGTCAGTGTTTTTATCGCACATTCCGCATATTTGTTTCTCTCTATTCCTATGAAAATCAACATATGCGTTGAGGTCCTTAAGATTAGGATCACTTAGAAGTTCGTTCAAGTCTCTTTCTTGAATATGATGTTTTTCATAACAAATGGGACAAATAATGTTTTTGTCGATTATCTTTTTCTCGAGACAAGGAACACACAAGCTATGTAAACAAGGAAGAAGGCGAGATAATCCAACAGACGCATTTAAATTGTCATTACACAGTCGGCATTTCAGATATGTATCTGCTAATCCTCTAATATCCTCTAGAGTTAGAGCTTCCTTTTCCATTCTAGAACATTCAAACGCATATTATACAATACTACTTCCGTTTTCATGCTGGCCCACTAACAAAACCGCTCAGTGCATTCCATGCAACTCCCGAAAGTATTGATTTCTACCCCTGCGCGCACGCCCCAAATGACGTATTTGTTTGCACACAATAACGACAACACAATATGCAATCAGCTGCTAGCTGACCGCCTGAGCTGGGTTGGAAATAGTTAATGAAATGTTTCTGTTGATTGATTGCTTTGGCGCTTTGGTAAATAAAAAAGATTAAATAAAACTTGTTTATTTTGGAGCTTTGTCAAATAGATATAAATGGGTATAGAATGATTTGTACAACTTCAGTCACAGTGCTGCTGAGCTGTACATTGCATTGCAAAGCTCTGCACTGGAATGCATTTCATGATTTCTGAAATGGAGGATGTTAAGATTTTACCTTTTAAATCTATAAATGAAAAGAAAGTTAAAGCAACAAGAAAACGGTCAGAGATTGACATAATATGTGGGGATTATTTTCCACCTGAAGGACACTGTGCCATTTTGATTTGTGAAGAGCAATTAGATGATGAGTTGATGAAGTCATATTTATATTTTTGGGGATCAAGGCATACAGAGGAGTCTACATGGTGTCTGGGATCAAGCCCATTTATTATTTCATATGTTATCTCTGAACATGATGTTGTTATTAGTGATATTAAAAGATGCGACACATTTGGTGCATCATTTCCATCATTGACCTCTTCGTCTGTAATTGTTGGATCCAATGATACAATACATGTATGGGGAGGAAAGGATACATCATCTATGAGAGTTTTGCATGACTTATATCTTCTCAAACGGAAAGGTGCAAAGTTTGAGGTTATCCTTGCACAAGACAATAAAGATGAGAGGAATGTACCTAAAATCAAACAAACTGGGGATGTTCCACTCGGCAGATTCGGGCATTTTCTTACAAAATTACATGATCAGTCAGCAATATTACATGGGGGAATTACACTGCCCTTTCGTGAAGCAGCAGTACTTGCATCCCCATTTCAACAAACATGTGATGATGGAAAATTCTATTTACTTGATTTAGACTCATTGAGCTGGTCCATAATTGATGTTCAAGATGTCCATAGCAGAGCATTTCTTACTGCTACATATGATCAAAAAATGAAATGTATATACATAATTGGAGGAGTGATATATCAGGAATGTACCCCAAGGTCACGCCTGCCAGTTCATGATGTACTGGTTTTGAGAATCCCTGATAAAAATAACCACTTTGGACAGGATCATATTTCAGTCACCACCCAATATTGAACATCTTGGGCTGTCATATCACAGTGCCTGTCTAGAAGATGGTAAAGTGATAATTGTTGGAGGTTTTACACAAATAGGACAGTTTCAAGCAGATGAAAAACCTGACCTTAATCCCTGTGTATTGCTTATGGATTTAAATTTCAAATCCATATTATCTGTTGATATTGGTTCTGACAACGTAACAGCTGGGAAGTCATTGCTTTGTTTATCAAGTGACTGTTTTCTCTCATGTGGTGGTATAATTAAAAGCTACTTTGTTTATACAACAAAGGCTATGAAACCTAGTCCTTGTGACCTTCAAACAAAATGTCTTATTGACAATTCACCAGAGATATCCCCAATTTCGTGGATCCAATGTGAGGGGACATGTACAAGGTGGCTCCACCAATTTTGCATTGGACTTTTGAACAAGGACTTACCAAAAGGAAAATACAATTGTCCAGACTGTAAAACTAGTAATGTCAGTAGAAAGAGGAAATCAAGGAAATAGATGCTAAACAGTTTAATATATATGTGTGCATATTATAGCAAACATGTTTTGCAGACATGTCATAATCATATATATTGCAGTAGATCATTTGTACAATTTCAATAAGATTTTTGTAAATGACATGACCTCATATTATGACCTTGTAAACATATTTTGCATTTTTTCTTTATACTGGTTTTGCTTGCAAGCCTCACCAGTTCTGGGTTGCTATAAAGCCAGTGACCCCAAAGCACATCTCGAAACCCCCCATAAGTATCCCCCTTTCTGGCCAAATTCTTCCTAAAATGCCTAAAGATTTTGTTTCCACCTTCATTACCCTCCCCACTCACCCCCCCCCAGTTCCAGCACCATTTTCATCTTCAATTAGTTCCTGAACATGCTCAATAACTTTGTGTATGCAATTAGGCCATTTAGCATAACTGAAATTTTCAAGAAGTGCATGTCCAAAGGAAACTGCAGTCTGTTTGTACATTTTTGTTTCTTCGGGATACTGAGTTTTGGGGTCACTGGTTCTATGCACCTTTCTCATGAATCGAAACTTTGAGAGCAGATCTGACAAATAATTTCTCCTGTCGCCATCATCAACCAAACACAAAATACTTTGCTTATTGTCGGGGTTAAATAGTGACCTCGAGTAATTACCTGGCATCATCAATTGTGGATTAATGCCGATTATTTTTTTCAGGCAATTATCAAATGTAACTTCAGCATTCTTAATGATTAACTGAATGTCCTCAGTAGCATCCCATGTATTAACATGTGCTATTTCTCTTATGATGAGTTTTTTTTTTTTGAAAAATGACCCACAATTAATGTCAGCATGGGTTGCATCTAAGCATTTCTGACTAGCATCAGTTTGGAGAAGAGGAACAGTTTTCACCCCTTTTGACAATTTGTCAAGTACAGATTTGGATAAATTATAGGGGTTTGCTTTGATATAATTAGCTATTTCTGTAGTATAAGCAACTGTCCTTGAAATACTAAATGAACCCAGCTGAGATTGAGCCGTCTCTCTAGTAGCATAGCACAAGGTACACAGATAGGATGAGCCACTTCCTGCCAATCCCCCATATGATCTGTCTAATTTTTCATCTATCATGGAATTTAAAAAAAATAAATTGTGCCTTCTCCAGCCATTTTGGTTTTGAACTCTTAAAATTTTGTTTTTCATGAAAAATCTTTCCTGTTCAATTATTTGAAGACACAATAGGCCGGAGGCTTTGCTATTTTCATCGCAAATTACCTCTAATACGGGCCTGTTAGTTCTCACTGAATTTGGCTTTTCTTCTAAAAAAATAAGTTCCACATGCTCTCCCAAAACTTCTTCAATTCTGAACACACAAAAAGAAAATCTAAAAGCTTTGTCAGGAAGGAACCTATCCCCCGTTTCCTTGTGCACTGCTACATCACCTAATCCATCAGCCCCATCCTTTATATATGTTTATTTAGGATAAGTGTGGGGTCAAGAGGATCAATACTTTTTGCCTCCAAACCTTTAATGATATCTGACTCTAACTCCTGCAGTGTTTTTGCAATAGCATCCGGGTAACTCCATCTGACCCCCTTAATATTGGGGGTTGGTATTTCGGGTACAGCTTTGTGAAAATCACATAAAATATCATATGGTTCAAAGGAAATATATCCACTCTGGGGCAATATTGAACTAGTAGGTTTGTCTGGGGTATGGTAAAAAGTATTGAAATACTCTTGACCCTCCAGCGAGTATCGAGCTGATGCTGGCATATACTGACATTCAATAGAATCCAATGTATGGGGAGACTGAAAAGGATTGAAATTGCTCTTTTGTTTCAAGAATTCATATTGAGAGCGATATTGGGTCTTGTTCTGTAAAGTATCTATTCTTAAAGCCAGACATTCATGTGCAGTAAGAGATATTGACCTTTCACTTCTCCACACAGAGTCAATGACCTTTGACCTTGGATCATTAATGTCAGATAAATGGTCAGATAGCATTTAAAAAAGAACATATCCAATATTTTCATATTTCTCCCTGCAGAATTCATGGACAGACTGTAATACTGGTTTTAACCTTTTCTGTCTCAAATATTTAGGTCTACAATCAAAAAGTGGAAGTTTTGCAAGACCTTCCCCTCTAGCTTCATTTGATTTTGGCTGCAAAACTTTCTTAGGGTATTTGCCAAATTTGCATTGAGGTTCATATTTCAGTATCTCATTCAAAGACAGTACTTCTCTGCATTCAGTGTAAACACATGACACATGGGAAGTTTCATACAAAAGAAGCAAATGACCACTCAATTTAGAGATGTCATCAATGTCTGTAACTGTCCAACACACAGGGCAAACACTAGCTATATGTAGCCAAGCAATAATACAAGGTTTACAGTAAATGTGATTACACGATGTGATAATGGGCTCAGGTGGCAGACATTTGCATATGCTACATTGCATTATTTCAGCTAAATTAAGTTCTGTAGCTCTGTCTAATGGTATGCTAGTTAACCCCTCGTCTGAAAATGAATAAAAAGTTTCACCAAAATCTAATACACGTGCAACATCAGAAACAGTGTGAAGTTTTCTTGGAATTTTAGCTGCTGGTTCCACTGTTTCACTGCTAGTGCCAGCTACACATTCAGCCATGCTGCTACTTGCAGTTCCCACGCCCTCAACACAGTCAATATCTGAAGCTGTATCAATATTAGACATATCGCAAACCCCGCCACTCTTTGTAGAGGATGCAGTACTTTTACGTAAATTGAACTCATGTTCCGATGCAGTATCGGTATCACTATCACAATCTGTTTTTTCAATTGAAAAATTAAAAGTAACAAGCGTTAATTGTTTGTATGGACGACCCTTTCCTCTACAACAAATGCTGCAAGTACCGGTATCATCTGTGTGTTGAACAAAGTCAAATGGCTTTGGAATTTTGCTGGAAAACTTCAGATGTTTTTGTTTTGAAGTTCTATATCTGATACAAAACATTTTGCATGTATTACACAGCCTGTTTGGATGAACAACCTTCAAATCATTTGAAATATCAATC
This sequence comes from Ostrea edulis, assembly GCF_947568905.1. Taxonomy (NCBI): domain Eukaryota; kingdom Metazoa; phylum Mollusca; class Bivalvia; order Ostreida; family Ostreidae; genus Ostrea; species Ostrea edulis. The sequence goes on along the minus strand of NC_079173.1, from coordinate 10,552,329 downwards.
CTGAAAGGTTCCAAGACTTCAACCTCGTATGGTTTCAACGGATATGATTTTTTATTACACTTTAATCCACAAACCCTGCAAATGTGCACCAAATTTACCAAATGTGCATCCTTATTTATTACAACTAGGCACAGGCTAAACAGAGAAATACACAATATTCACATTGCACAGTTCTGAACACAGCATGCAGCAATACGAGCGCGAGCTGAGTGATTTACAAATGGCTGACAAAATGTCCGACAAGACCTTGCTCAACCGCTTGGGTTAAGTAAACATGACCCTAAATTCTGAATAAAGACTCCCGACATATCCACAATGAAACGAAAGTAGAATATTCATTTTATTCATACCAAAATACCTCTTTCTTGTACATAAACCAGCTTTTTATTAATGAATTTTCAAAGTTAGTATGTCATTTGAAGTCCTAAACACACCACTACTTCAAAAACTAATATTTCGGCTTCTATTTACCGAATTTTCACCAATTCTTCTTCACGAACTAGCTACATGACAGGAAATTCAATTTCCAACCACTGCGCATCTTCACCAGGTATTTCCCTTTTCTATATTTAGATGAAAGCGAACAGATATAGCAATCCAATCATAATACGGGATTTAGTGAAATAGCGTTCCGTCTTTGGATTTTACGCAATATGTTTACCTCATTATGCAAGAGCAAAAGTTGCATAGGGTTTTGTCAGTGTGGCCTTTTTCTTTACCGAGAGTTACGTGCACTACAAAAACATAGAACACCCACGGATCACGGTAAAATATATACCAAACACGGATCATTCTTAACAGAAATACATTCTGTTCTGTGCTAAAGTCAACTGGATTTATTGACAAACGGAAGTATTTCCCCGTAATACATGTAGGCCTAGTTCTGTGACTAATGACTCTTCTGTTTTTACGGAAGTAACGAAATAACAAAAATCGCGGACAAATTACGTTTTCCCGTGAAACTTCCACGTTAAGGATAAAACTGAAAAGTTTCTACAGTACAAACATTCAATTGTTTATAACTTGATTTCATTAATGCTTAATCTACATTGAGAATAAAATCATAAATGACATTTTGTATATCTAAGAAAGAAATTTAATTTTCTTTAAATTGAAGATGGTATGAACTGCGACATATCACTGTGAAATAGAAGTTTTTTGAAGCGCGCTAGTTTTTCATGAAATATGAATGCAAGCTTGAAGTGTTACGATTCACAGCATTGGTGTCGGGGGTGGTTGTATTGTATTTAGTAGTCACGCCTATATGAGATCAGGCAACTTTGGCGCCAAAAGTTGAATTTCTTGGTAGAGAAGTTGTTAGTGTAAATATTTACACTGGGAGCACGTATATGATTAGTTTTTTCTGGTTCAACACATTTATTCAATTCTTTTAGTCAAGATTGTTACAAGTGTCCCTACATCCCAACCTGACCACCGGGTACGGGAACTCAATGCTATTTACACAAACACTCACTTTCACACTTATGAAAGACTTTCATACAAAAGATAGAAGTAAAGAGAAAGAAGATAGAGGGAAAAATGACTCTGGCTGCTGAATAAATACATAAAAATAAGGGGGGGGGGGGGAATTGCCAACACACACTGTAGGTTATGTTGTTTTGTTTACCCTATACACAATCTAAAAGTCTTAAAATTTTGGTAACAAAAGTAGAAATATATATTCATGCACAAATTATGCTGATGTACCATTTATGCCTATAATCTTCTTATACATACACAATGTGATATAAAATCATCCATTTAGTTTTTTAAACAATTTCTATTTTTCCTCAAATTGTTTTATGCAGTTCTTTCTCAGAGCTATGATAATGTGTCTTTCAATATGAAAGGTGAAGATAACGAACAGTGATCAATCTAATATGATATACATTTATCCAGATATTCTTGAATTTTACTAGAAGCAGTGGACTTTCTTTACATCGAGAAGAAGAATTATATGTAATGTTTGAAATGAAAATTTAATATATTAATCAATTCATTCTCTGAACAGCCAAGTAAAAATGCTTACTTATATGTGACAATATTAATGTGAAAGATTCGAAAAACCATGTATAATCCATACATAAAAAAATCTGCACTTTTTCACACTCACATAAAATATGCTCTAGTGTTTCTTTTTCTCTAACACAAAAATTAAACATGTCGTGATTGATTATTTTTTTTTTCAAAAAGGTATTTGTAGTCAATAGTCTTTGGTTTATTCTATATTGTAACTACTGTAATTGTCTATCATTTGTAAAGAACAAGGTACGGTTTTAGCCAAAATCTGCCCTGTCAAGGAAATTCACCAAAATACTAAATCTGGTATTTGAGAATGTGCCATTTATGAAAATGAGCATTGTTATTCTTTATCTACAATAGTAGCTGTAATATATTCAACGGAAAACTTTATATTAACCTGACGACGTCACCAAATTTGACGTTAATTTTGACGTAATATACGAGAGTTCTCCCCAAGTGATGTTTTGAGTAGGAAATAAAAACTGTATCACACATAGAACTATTAATTCTTAATAAATGAGAAATTATTGGTTTTTGTACTGATTTGAATGGGTATTAAATGGAAATTGAAACCACATCAGATATGCCGCACAGGGGCAAAAACTGCAGGTATTCGCGGAAAGCTTTTCTGGTGCAGAAATATAATGGTTTGAACACCAAATTAATTAAAGAAACAGTTATATGCTGGTAACAGTGATTTCTTATTTCTGTCTCCAACTTCTTTTATTGTGGCGAATTTTAAGATTTTTTTTTTATATTTGTTAGAGTCTCGCGTGCATTCGGAAAAAAATGATGACATCAAAGGCAGCTCAAATTCAAATCACTGAATTTTATGCGAAGTTTGGGTTATCACCAATGTAATTCTTCACGAATCGGAACACAATAGAATTCAACGGTATTTGTTTTTAATTGGCATACGCAATATTCCATATATGTATATTCTCAATATTATATGCGTGGTATTAAGTTGGAGCAAAATGTCATTTCATAGGTATACTCAGGAAAAAACGCAGTGTTTCTGAGAAACTAGAAACACAACTTCAAAGGGAAGATAATTATGAAACGGTTAGGGTTATCAGTGGTATGGCCATCGCTTCGTGACCGGGAGGTATAGTGTGTTTGAACCCCGCTCATGACATGCCACGTCGAACCTGAGACGTAGACATACATGTGCTCTTCGACAAACGCTCGACAAAAGTGAGAATCACGGGTCTTTCAGATAGGCACCTGATGCCACCTCGACTGTGTCCAGGGGTCCATGTTTGCCCTACTCTTTATTTTGTATTCTTTATAGAAATTACGCAAATTCGAATTCATCACTATTCGATATCTTCAGCTTTTCGTGACCTTAAAAAAGGAGGTCCTGTGTCACAACAGGTATTGGCACGTTAAAAAAAAATCAATGCTATAGCCTTAAATGCTAATCATAGGTTTTATATGTGGTACTTCACATACAGCTGATGATTTCTCAATTTGAGAGAAAAGTTCTCGAAAGGACGTAAAATAAATAAACAAACAAAACTCTCTCTCTTCTCTCTCTCTTCTCTCTCTCTCTCTCTCTCTCTCTCTCTCTCTCTCTCCACTATCACGCTTCTCCACAAAAAATCGTCAATGTGTTCGGTACTGTACAACTGAGCGATACAAAGCTGGTACACCCCAACACTTGGTTTGCGCAATTTAGTGTCATTGTATCCACTTTTGCTCAAAGAAACCCTCTTAAAAGTTGTTAAATACAAAAATCATTCGATAGTTTATACAAGAGAAATAAAACTTAAGACTTGCTAACCAACTCCTGCCCCATGATAAAAGAAAACCATTCAAATCTAAACTGCATTTTCTCATTATGCAAGTATATACATACATCGTATATTTATCTCGAATGGAGAAAAACAAAATTTTGACGGAATGCTCAATACTGCGAGTCTCAATATTATATTTATATATAGATCTATTCATATGTTGTGTATTCGCTTTGTGTAACCCCCCCCCCCCCCCTCCCCCGGACTGCATTTTAAATAGTAGTAGAGAAAGATAGATGAAATGTAATTGTAAGTGATACATTGGATACATGTAATCAACCCACTCCAATGATACCAAAATCCCTATTTTTGTGTTTGTCAATGTTTTCGAGAAGTCAACCCCCCCCCCTTTTAAAAAAAAACCAAAAAACGATCTATGCGCCTATAATCTATTTCAATCATTGTAAATTAAAATGCATATAGTAGGCCTAATACGATCCAAGTAACACATATGGAGCAAATTATCTTTCAGGCACCTCAATTTAAAAATAATTTTAATGAGTAACATATATTCCTTAGTAAAAAGTGCCTTGCAAGAAATGTATATTAATCCCTATCTTAGCTACACAAAATTTTTTTGTTTTGTATTGTGTTTTCAAAAATGAAAGTGAATTAGTGTTCCCCAAACAACGAAATAGTTTTGTAACCATTGCAGATATAGAAGAACACTGAAGACCCCCAGTGCCATATTGTGACACCGGTCATCCGGTGTTAAGGTCATCTCCAGTGCTCCCACTGGACCAGAATTCCCTTTCGCCACTTTTTCGGGGAGCGGCGCGGCACAAATAATCACATGCTTTACAATTATTTCCATCATATTATATATTATTTTATTTATTACACTTATTTTAGCATTTTGAATCAGTTACATTACTTAATCATATCCAGCTACCATACCTAAACACTTCTTTCTGAAATAATAAGAAGTTGATTTGTTTGATAAATTCTATTATGGAAATCAAAATTCAGATAATAAATCATAAAAATATAAACTTCATGATGCTACACCCCTCAGTGAAAACATTGTGTACATTGCCCGAAATGCAGATGTCACAAAACATCAAACCCAATTTAAAGTCGTATCTCAACCATTCCCTATTAAATTTCCGTTTTTGTATGGAAGATTTTGCAATTTGGACAGAATCAGATGTTTGAGCAGGTGGGGTTGACTGTAAAGCCAAACATAGCTATTTTTTAATTTTAGACTGACTAGGGTCAGAAGCTACAAGTTTAGTGTCAAAATAGAATGGGGTGCATAGTCTTAGGAGATTAGCATTTTTATACTGTTGCGCACCGAACTTCAAAGAAAATTATTTATTAAAATTGCTATGTCCATATCAATGGTGACCGACCACATAATTGTTCATGAAATATTCAAACTAAAATCAAACACATCAAAATCTTGTAATCAACGAGTTTGGCCGCAAAAACAAACAATTGATGTATTCATATATTCATTATACACAATAATAAGGCCAATTTAATTACCGGTCGGTTCTCTGGTTAAGAATTGACATTAATGTGGAGATGATAACACGATAATGAATAAGACTTTAAATGTTAAACAATTGACCACAGCAGGGTAAACAGCTGTCCGATGTACTTTATTACATAATCACCGACTTTTTTGCAGCCATAAATTACCTGAGGTTGTGACCAGCTCTGTGTGCACTGGAGCGACGCAAGATTTCCGGTCGCACGCGTTGACTGAATAAACAGATTTTGACTGCATAAACAAATAGGCGATAATGCGTCACTGACAAAGGATTTAAAATACAATTTATTGCAAAAAGGGATTTTCGCCACTTTCAATTTTTTTTCGCCATTTTTGAAAATAATTCGCCATTGGCGAAAATGGCGAAGCTCAGCTCGAGCACTGGTCATCTCCAAGGACCCGTGACATTCACACTTGATGCCGAGCATTTTGGCGATGAAACTGTCACTACCTGTTTTAACGACTTCGGTCTGTCGCGGCCGGGATTCGAACCCCCGGGCCTTCCGCTTGCGAGGCAAACGCTCTAACCGCTCGGCCACCGCGGTGGTGTAAATTTACAAATAGTGTGCTTAAAATTTTATATTTCTGAATAACCATCGTAAACTTTCTGACATAAATTGTTGTCTTTGAAAAATATAAAATGTTACACTCGCGCTAAATACGTCACTGATGTACGTACGTACCTAGGTGGATATTGTCGTCTGCTGTTACATGCCGTTTCCCATTTAATCAAATGAATGTGAATGGTAAAAAATAATGCTTGAATCTTCAAGGAATATATTATTTATTAAAAGAATTGTCCATCGTTATATAAACTATTTAAATGTAGTTTGCCTGGTATGTAACATGAATTCTCACGAATCGTCGGTTGGTGCTATTTATATACCGTTCTGTTTACACTATAGTCATAACAACAAAAATGGCATCCGGTCTGTAAGATAGGCTTAAATTTATCCGGATTTTTATTATTATTATGATGATTTTAATAAATGTCAATGTGTTTGAATAAATAACTATATGAGCATATATTATTTGAAAATATATTTACTACTCAAATGATTCTTGTTTCCTCTTCAACCGCCACGATCAACGCAAATTGCGTCACGATGGCGAATTTGTTAGCATCTTTCAACTGATATTTTAACCCCTCTTCCATCGTCGCCCGGGATGAAACTAAGAGGAATTGTAAGTTATTTAGTCAATTTTTAATCCATATAAAAATTATTCCGGGCGACGAGGGAAGAGGTGTTCAATTTCACAAGTTTATCAATACAAAAACCATGAAAACACCACAAATAGCCTGAAAGCCCTTACTTTATTTGATTATGTACTACGCATGCGCGTAGATGAGTTGATTTCCATATGCTTTTGAGAGTTACTATAAGTTACTCTTTTAGGAATTTGACAGGAAAATATCTGCAACGCAAAATAATTTTCCTCCATAAACGCCGGGCAGAATTTGGCTAAAACCGTACCTTGTCCTTTAAACACAGTCGAATTAATTTTTTCCATTCTTGGTCTGTAATTGAAATTTTTTCGTTTCATTTCTTTTGACCTGTTGGTGTTTCACCACTGTAATTCAAAATCTTGAATATTTTCTTATTTCCAGCATTAGCAAAGGCAAGTGGTAACATGTGTAATGACATAATAGGTTCATCTTCTTCGCCCAAATGATTAAGAGCAACATGTTTACAATGTTTCTTAACTGCTTGTAATACACTAAAAAAAATCTAAAAAGTTTGTATGCACACCACCATAAATATTTGTAAATTGATCATATGATAAAAATGTTCCATTCTCATTTATCAACGAGTTTACAAAAAAATGTCATTTTCGTACCATGATTAAAACAAACTTAAGTTTATTATCTACTTGTATATTGTCATTATATCATATTACACTTTTACATATTTCTTTAGTAGCATAGTTTTTGCAGCGTTTTTTCCAGGATTTAAGGACATACATCCAGAAATTATTGTTAAAGGTTTTAATGTTTTTCAATCCAAAGTTTGGTCCTAATTTAATTATTTTGTAGATATCTATGTTTGCTCCTAAAGTATTCTTCCACTTTGGTGCACTTGTAGTTTGTAAAAATTTTTAGACCCATGAAATCTTCATACTTGCATCGAAGTTTTCAATTTCTACACATAGTAAAAATAAATAAGGGGATATTGGGTCTCCTTGTCTACAACCTCAACCATTCAAAACCATCTTAATAAATTCCCACCTTGGTTCTCATGATATTTGTGTAAAATAGCTTTACCCATTTTTGTATGCCCTGTCCAAAATTAAAAAATCGTAGTACTCTAAATAAAGAATCCCAAGATACTGTGTTAAATGCTTTTTCAAAACTAATAAGCAAGATCATACCTGGAATATGTTTGGCTTGCGTATAATGCATAATATCATATGTAAAACTTATACGGTACCAATTTTGATGCACCAGATGGGCATTTCCACAAATAATGTCTCTTAAGTGATGCTCAAGCCGAAATTTTGGAAATTCGAAATAACAATAAACTTGTAAGAGCTAAAAGAAAAACCAGAGTGCCAAAAATTGGAGCCAACTTCGTCCAAGGATCAGAGCTATGCATGAGGGATATACATTTTGTAATCATTAATTTTGAAATTAATTTCTAAATTTTATCCCCGCAATTAAATATACGTCCGTATTTTCAAGCTAGTAACGAAGTACTTAGCTACAGGGCTGTAGAGACCCTCGGGGACTCACAGTCCACCAGCAGAGGCCTCGACCCAGGGGTCGTAATGTAAAACTTATACGGTACTAATTTGATGCATCAGATGCGCATTTCGACAAATAATGTCTCTTCAGTGATGCTGAAGCCGAAATTTTGGAAATTCAAAATAACGATAATCTTGTAAGAGCTTCCCATAAGAAATTTAAACACAAAATATAAAAGTTCTACCTTGAATAGTTCAGGAAATATCAAAATATCAAAAAGCTAGTAATAACATTGTCTTTGTTTGTAAGGCTCATTATTACAACTGTATTTAAAACGAACTTGGCATTAATTCCACTTTTGGTAATCATACTTATACTCCAATTGCCCTTTCAAAAGACGAAATTCTTCAAAACCATGCTTCAGTTTTAGACACATTCAATATTCCAGTCAATGGGTCGAATGAATATGAGTTAGCGTACCTATACTGGATTCCTAAACTACATAAAAACCCTTACAAACAAAGATACATTGCGGGATCCAGTAAGTGCTCTACCAAGCCCCTATTTTTACTCCTCACGAAAATGTTAACAGCTGTGAAGGAGAAACTTCAAACTTACTGTGCGACTACATATGCCAGAAGTGGTGTTAATCAAATGTAGATTCTAAAAAATTCTAAAGAACTTTTAGTAAACTTGAAATCACAGAATTTTTCCCAAATCAATAGCATTAAAACCTATGACTTTTCAACACAATACACGACCATTCCTCACGATAAATTAAAGACAAGACTTTTTGACATCATAGAACAACAAAAACGGAAAACGGAAATATTCATATCTAGTGATCAGTCATCCAAAAACTTACTTTGTTAAACACCACTCTGATTCCACGCACAAGTACTCTGAAGTTGAAATAAAAAATATGCTAGAGTTCCTCATTGACAATATCTTCGTGGTCTTTGGTGATCAGGTCTTCCAACAGTCTGTTGGAATTCCCATGGGCACGAATTGTGCTCCTTTGTTAGCTGACCTGTTTTTATATTCATATGAAGCAGAATTTATTCAAAAACTTCTACGTGAGAAGAAAAAATCTCTCGTTGTGACCTTCAATTCGACTTTTAGATATATCGATGACGTTTTGTCTATTAACAACGATAGCTGTCATTCATATGTCGATTTGATATATCCCTGTGAGCTCGAAATAAAGGACACCACAGAGTCGTCCACTTCTGCTTCATACTTAGATATTTTATTGAAAGTATACATTAACGGCAAACTGACAACTCAACTGTATGACAAACGGGATGATTTCAGCTTCTCCATCGTCAACTTCCCATATTTGTGTAGCAATATTCCATTATCACCTGCATATGGTGTTTATATATCTCAACTGATTCGATATGCAGGAGCTTGTTCTGGGTATAGTCAGTTTTTAAATCGAGGTAAGCTACTGACAAACAAGTTGATGGTACAGGGATTTCAACAGTCTCGATTGAAGTCAGCATTTCGCAAATTCTATGGTCGTTATAACAATCTAGTTCGTCAATACAACCTCGCATTGGGTCAAATGCTGTCTGACGTGTTTCATACCGATTGTTAAGCCGTTCTTGGCACACTGATTTGACTGCGGATAACTCCGTTTACCTGATCAGGATATGGGGCTCACGGCGGGTGTGACCGGTCAACAGGGGATGCTTACTCCTCCTAGGCACCTGATCTCACCTCTGGTGTGTCCAGGGGTCCGTGTTTGCCCAACTATCTATTTTGTATTGCTTGTAGGAGTTATGAGATTGATCACTGTTCGTTATCTTCACCTTGCATGAAGTAGGTGACATTTTATTTAAAAAGTAGGTCATACTTTAAGGTCAATATCACACCATAAAGAATCTCTATACAAATTATGAAAGCTCTTCCTTCAATAGATCGGATATATTAGATAAATTACGTTTTCTTAAAAGGTCAAACTTCAAGGTCCCAACATCAAAGATCATGGTATAAAATGAAAGGACATGCAAAGAGAAATTTATGCATAGAATTTGAAAATTCTACTTTAAATATAAAATAGGTCATGTATCACATGAAAGACCATGTCATAAAGAATATATTTACCTCACAATATGACAGCCCTACCGTAAATAGTTCAGGGAATATTCAATATATTACATTTTCTTAAAAGTGGGTCAAATTCCAAGGTCAATGCCACAAGGTTGGAAACTTTAACGCGATAAAGTTTTGTCACAAGGAATGTATATACATGTACACTGTACATGATTGATTGAACATTGTTTAATGTCCCACACGAGAATATTTCACTCATATGGAGACGTCACCACTGCCGATGAAGGGCTGCAAATTTTAAGCCTATGCTCGGCGCTTACGGCCTTTGAGCAGGGAGGGATCTTTGTCGTGCCACACCTGCTGTGCACGGGACCTCGGATTTTTGCATTCTCATCCGAAGGATCTCCGCGTTTAGTCGCCTCTTACGACAAGCAAGGGGTACTGAGGACCTATTCTAAATCGGATCCCCACGGGGTTACACTGTATATATGAAAGCCCTATTTTGCACTATTTAAATGTTAAGAGTAAGGTTTAAGTTTTGTAAATTGGGTCAAACTCCAAGATCAAAATCACAATGCCAAAGGTTGAGTAAGAAGTGTACATTGTAAGGCCCAACCACAAGGAACGCTTATTCAAATTATGAAAACATTATCTTCAATAGTTCAGGAGATATTGAATAGTTTAGATTTTCTTTAAAGTAGGCCAAACTCCAAGCTCATAAAGTTAACAAATGGCCCATGGGCCACATCGCTCCCCTGAGTCACCTTGGTCCATATTTAAAGATTTTCCCTATATATTTGCATGTAAAACTTTGATCCCTATTGTGGCCCAAACGTACTGTCGGGGCCCAATGGTTTTAAGAAACTTGAATCTACACTATGTCATGAACCTTTCATGTAAATTTGTACTTTTCTGATCCAGTGGTTCTTGAGAAGAAGATTTTTAAAGATTTTCCTTATATATTTGTATGTAGAACTTTGATCCCCTATTGTGGTCCCATCCTACCCCCGGGGGGACATGCCTTTGACAAACCCGAATCTGCACTATGTCATGCAGCTTTCATGTAAATTTGTATTTTCTGGCCCAATGATTCTTGAGAAGATTTTTAAATGACCCAACCCTATTTTTGCGAATATATCCCCTTTGAACGGGGCATGGCCCTTCATGTGAACAAACTTGAAAGCCCTTTTTGTTTTTGCCAAGTTTGGTTGAAATTTGCCAAGTGATTCTGGAGAAGAAATCGAAAATGTAAAAAAAATGTTTAGAGATGGACAGACAGACGACAGGAGATCAGAAAAGCTCACTTGAGCTTTCAGCTCAGATGAGCTAAAACTTTGGTCACAAAGAAAAGATGATGTCACAAGACATGCACATATGAGATATGAAAGTCCTATCACTTACCATTTAAAAATTATAGTCAAGATTAAATTTTCGGACAGGGACAAAGGAGGACAAAATATGCTCTCGACTATAGTGGCAGGGGTATAAAAATCCACAACTTGGGGAATATTTGCATTATATTTAAGAAATAAGGTATCATTTCAAAATATTTATCGGGATATAAATACGGGTTTGTCATGTAATGATAATCCATAAAGCCAGAAGGGCTTTATGGAAAATTTGATCACATCCCATCCCGAGTGTGAATGGCAGCTTTACATTCTTTGTCTCTTACGACATCGATGGACCTACCCAAATCCTGCAGGTGCCTGCTTACTGCAGACCTTAGAGTTTTCAGGGAATTTTGTGATAAGTCTCTGCTTGAACTTCAGTTAATTCTAAAGACCGTTTTTATTCTTTAGGCTTTGCCTTGCAATAAAATTTTCTCAATTGCTTTGCAAGGAATTCTACACAGACAGTCAAGATGTTCACCAAACTCTACCAAGTGTCAATCTAAAATTTAATCGGAAATTTTTCCGGTAGTGCTAGAAAGATATTTTTCATACCTGTATTTGATTATGTGCTTACTTCTTTTATTCTTGTTTAATTATTTATTTTGGTAACTATTTTCCTCCAGTTTTTGCATGTTAGGGCCTATTTGATTTCTAATACTTTTTTGAATTACTGTTATGTTTCATACGTTTTACTCATAAATTTGTGGATCAAATAAACAGGAAAACAGCTAAAATATTGTTAATAATAGTACTTGATTTTCATGAAATGTGCATTTCAACTGCACAATGTGTACCTTGAAATAACTTCATCCCCCATTTTGTACTTCTCTTTGTTGATGCAGATTGCCTTGTATCCTGAAATTCTCGCATGTCATTTTCAGAGACCGTTTTGAATCTTTTAGGTGGTGAGGGTGTTGGAACAGGCATAACTGGACAGGGCAGGCTCTCCATATCTGATATTTTCAGATCTTGCTCCATTTTACTAGATTCCTCAACACTCTGAGGTGCCATAAAGGAAAGATTGATGCAGATAAGGCATCGTCTTGCAGAAAGTACAATTCCACATCACCCATATCGACGTTGCCAGAGTTGACCATTGTTTACATTAGAGTGAGCAGGAATCAGTGTAGCAGACGTAATTGTATACACACATAAGTAAGACAGTGTTTTACAGAAATGTTTTTATTATTGATGAAAGTCCACTGCCTGGAATAAAAATAAAATCATGAATACATCTTGCGAAGTTGATTTCATCTATTGATAGACTTCTGTAATAAGCGGAAGCGATGGCTTGATGATGTGTATTGCCTTAGTAAAAGTAGTACCGGTAACCTACTTTTTAACAAATATTCATACGCACAGCCATGATATCTGCTGAGCCCATCTAGGTACATGTATCTATGCAATTATATATGTAGATGCATATTGCTCGTAAAAGTGTCATGTAGGAGAAAACAGTTGCAAATGTTAGTATCCCCATATAAAACTTACATATATTCGGTTGAGCATCACTGAAGAGACATTATTTGTCGAAATGCGCATCTGGTACATCAAAATTTGTACCGTATAAGTTTTACATTATGACCCCTGGGTCGAGGCCTCTGCTGGTGGACTGTTAGTCCCCGAGGGTCTCTACAGCCCAGTAGCTAAGTACTTCGTTACTAGCTTGAAAATACGGATGTATATTTAATTGCTGTTTTAAAATTTAGAAATTCATTTCAAAATTAAGGATTATCTCCTCATGCATAGCTCTTATCCTTGGACGAATTTGGCTCCACTTTTTTGGCACGCTGTTTTTGGCTATATTTAGCTCCAAAACTTCATAGTTATTTCGGATTTCAAACATTTCTTTAGGTTGAGCATCACTGAAGAGACATTATTTGTCGAAATGCGCATCTGGTTCATCAAAATTGGCACCGTATAAGTTTTACATTATGACCCCTGGGTCGAGGTCTCTGCTGGTGGACTGTTAGTCCCCGAGGGTCTCTACAGCCCAGTAGCTAAGTACTTCGTTACTAGCTTGAAAATACGGATGTATATTTAATTGCTGTTATAAAATTTAGAAATTCATTTCAAAATTAAGGATTATCTCCTCATGCATAGCTCTTATCCTTGGACGAATTTGGTTCCACTTTTTTGGCACGCTGTTTTTGGCTATATTTAGCTCCAAAACTTCATAGTTATTTCGGATTTCAAACATTTCTTTAGGTTGAGCATCACTGAAGAGACATTATTTGTCGAAATGCGCATCTGGTGCATCAAAATTTGTACCGTATAAGTTTTACCTTTCATGTTGTGACGGAATAGAGAGCTACAGATCCATCCCTTATGAAAACCTTCGATTTACGGCGCACAAAAAACTTCACACGGTTGAGGCCTGGTATCGTTGTATTCTTGTGTTGCTGTCTCATAAATTCAATGTAAAAAATTCATAACATATTTTCCTACTATACTTGTGTGCAGCGGCTTTTTGTGTGCCGTAAATTGAAGGTTTTTATAAGGGGTGGATCTGTAGCTCTCTGTTCTGTCCCAATATTTTCTAAGAGAGCTACAGTTCTGCAGCTAGTACCTGGATTGCGCAGGTTTTTCTAAATGTCATGAAACGCTTTTCGCAATCTGGAACTCAGTAAAATTTGAAGGGATTGAGAACCCTGTTAACGGCAAACGAACAAATCGATTTGATGACAACTAGAATTATTTCAGGTTCTCCATCGTCGACTCCGAATATCTATGCAGCAATATTTCATTATCACCTTCATATGATGTTTACATCTCTCAACCGAGTCGATACGAAATAGCATAATATGTGTGTGATTAGTTTTTAAATCGATGCAAGCTATTGACACCTTCCATTTTGTTAATAATAATTCTTTGTTATTAGCCATTTTCATCTCACTTAGCAGGGGCAATACATGTGAATTTGGGATTTTCATACGGATGATTTTATTCATTTTTCGATTTTGACAGACTGTAGCAAATGACAAGATTTCTCCTCATTGGATATCTTGCATGCAATAAATCACCCGAAAAGGGTACCCTAAGGCATTTATTCCAAGAACGTTAGGCTCTGATGCACCAGCTGAGTGGTATACTGTGATAACGAGCAGATAACTCTCTACAAAAATAATGAATTTCATGGCCCTTGGCTTAGGGTTTCTATAGTGCTGGGGTGGAGCTCTATGCCTAATATATTTCTTTCTTTTCCAATCTTCTTCACGACTCCTGGAAATCTAACAATCAAACTGGGTACTAAATAATATCAATAAGAAAAAGCACCTTATATCATAAAAGTCTGAAATGAAAGGCTCCTATGTTAGAGGTAGTTCTGCTTTAAGGTGGAGCTGTGGTCTGTGTAGTGAAAATGCATTATCCATCCCCCACCCACCTTATTTTTCAGATGTTGGATAGACTTTTTTCTACTTACGAAAATATGCATTAAAGATCATCCAAACTGTTGTTTCTCGTCTCTGTCACGTATTAGTGAAAGTCACGTTATAAGTTATTACAATCACTGATAACGTGATTTGTACTACTAGTAATTCGTTAGCCCTAAATACGGAGTTATCCGTAGTCATAATCTGTGTGCCAAGAACGGTCTAACAACTGGTAAGAAACATGTCAGCATTTGACCCATTGATAGATTGTATTGACAAACTAGATCGTTATAACGACCATAGAATGTACGAACTTGTTTGTCATTAGCTTGCTTCGATTTAAAAACTTATCATATGAAAACATATGTGAAAGACTGCGGTGTCTTTTATTTCGAGTTCACTGGAATATATCAAATGAACATATGAATAAAAATGATTGTTGATATATAAAATGTTGTCAATATATCTAAATGTTGAGTTCAAAGCCACAGCCAGAGATTTTTTTCTGATGAGAAACTTTTGAATAAATTTTAACTCAAAAGAATATAAAAACAGATCAGAAGCACAATTCAAGACTATGGGGATTCCAATAGACTGTTGGAAGATCTGATTACCAAAAACTACGAAGATATATGTATTGTGAATGAGAAACCCCATTTTGATTATTTCAACTTCCTTCAGAGTACTTGTGCTTGTAATCAGAGTGGTGTTTAATAAAGTAATTTTTTGAATGACTGATCACTAGATGTGCATATTTCCCTTTTCCATTTTTTGTTGAAGAAGCAACTGTATATGATGTCAAAAAGTTTAGTCTTTAACTAACTGTTAAGAACTTCAGAATTGAAAGACTAGTAACATAAACACCTAAATCTAAAGTCTATATCATAAAAAGTTCTCATACCACCTAAATTTCCGGCTATATAACATAACTTGAGATGAAAACAAATGTTTCCCCAGATCCCCAAATTGGAAGTGCTCCAAATGAAACCTCCTCCCCTTAATGTCCTGCATGGTATGCATGAGAAAGCATGAACATAACATAAACATTATGAATGATAAGCTACATAGGAGAAGTGTACAGGCTGTCATATAAATACCTGTTTAGATTACCTGAGTTTACAGTCAAGAATCTGCTTGATTTTGAAGTATTTTAACGGTTTTAAAACAAGAAAACATCTACCTCTCTTGACAGGTCTTTTTCTCTTCTGTCTATTTCTTCTGCATTACACAAAGTTGTTTCCATAGAATTTTTGTCATGCAACGAATGCTCTCTGATAAGTTGCATCTCCTTTTGGACACACTGAATGGCATTTTCTATCGCTTTGACATCATTTTCAGTTTTAGAGTAGATAGTGGTTGCCTGCAGTCTTTCCTTGCAGTAAACATCGTGTAGCAAGGATTGTTCATGCACACGGTGATTATCGAAAGCAAAATGATATGCAAGGCGAAGAACAATAAATTATCAAAATTTCCTTTTCATGATCACGTTGAGCACAAAATACATCCGACAAAAACTCTCCTTGGTCATTTACTAGGTTCTCAGCAGAGTTTCGGTGAAGAGGAAATAATTTGTGATGTATTAGATTTCGTATTTTTCTATGGATCAAAACACATCCATTACAAATAACGACTTCACAATATTTACATTGATGCGAAAGGTCATTGGTTTTTTCTGACATTCCGCATATCTGGTTTTCTCCAGCTCTATGAAAATGTCGATGTGCATTAAGATCCTTAAGTTTAGGATCACTTGAAAGTTCGTCCAAGCCTCTTTCTTGAATGAGACGCTTTTCTAAACAAAAAGGACAAGCGATTTCTCTGTCAATTATCTTTTTCGAATACAAGGAACACACAAGCTATGTAAACAAGAAAGAAGGCGAGATAATCAAACAGACGTATGTAAATTATCATTCTACAGTCGGCATCTCAGATATGTCTCTGCTAATCCTTTAATATCCTCTAGAGTTAGAGCTTCTTTTCCCATTCTAGAACATTGCAACGAATATTATACAATACTACTTTCGTATTTTAACAACTTTTGTTTTCGTGCTGGGCGGTTTTTTTTTCTACCAAGAGTTAGGTGCACTACACAAACACAGAACATCCACGGATCACGGTAAGCTATATACAATACACGGATCAATTTTACCGGAAATTAATTTTTTCATGAATTATTCACGTGCTGAGGATAATGTTCTGTGGTAAAGTCAAATGGATTTATTGACAAACAAAAGGCATTTTTCCGTAATAGGCCTACATCGGTAACTATTGACTCTTTCGTTTCTACGGAAGTAACGAAATAACAAAAATGATGTACAAATGACGTTTTCCCGTGAAACTTCCACATTGAATATTTCTACCGTACAAAAATTCAATTGTTTAGAACTTGATTTGATTAAGAAATGAAACTTATAATTCTTTTTTTTTGATGCATGTATCAAACGAAACATTGGACGGAAAACTTCATCAATGTGCGTCGTGCATTGATGAAAAAGTTTCCCGTCCAATGTTTTGTTTGATACATGCATCAAACAAAGAATTATAAGTTTTATTTTTTATCATTTAATTATGTTTTTAAGATAGAAAAACAAATAGTTTCTTCCATCAAAAAGCTTGAATTAACGTTTTTGAAATGGCGCGTAGAAATACATATATATAAGAATGAAAACAACAACAAAACTCAAGGCTGTGCGTTTAGGTCAGGAACCGTTACTGTGCAGATTTAAATGGATTATATACGCCAAATTAAAGGTGCAATGGTTAAAAGCTGAATTAGATATTAAGGAAGATAACAAGTGGTGACTGGATGTATGCTGCATTGTGTTGGAGGAGACGTTGAACACTGGTTGTGTCGTTGGAACGGTGGAATGCAACTCGGCTCCATTTCAATATCAAGGAAAAAGTTCAACACCTCTTCATCTAAAACGCACTCGTTGACTGAGCCCCATATAACGCAGTTCAATTTCATTAATATTTACCAGATCAGAAGTTGTCACTTGCTCTGTCATGATATCGATCTCGTAAAGCAGACGATTCATACCGGGAATTCGTGTAATCTGTCTACTTCTACCAGTAAGTGGTCTACGTCATCAAGTAACTATTCTGTCACGTCATCGCTAATGTATGTTCTTTCTTTAAATTAATTCGTATTTTATTCATATCTTTAGTTGTGCTTATTTTTGATAGCAATGAAAAACAAAAATCAAACGAATGCATGTCGTTATATAAATGCGTGTGTGGAAAATCCCGTTCTATAAATAGCGCTAAAATTAGAACGGGGAAGACGCATTCCAGAGAAAAGTAGTCCCTCGTGATTAGTGCAGATGAACTCCGAACGAAATTTTGACAGAGAAATCAAACCAGAATGAAATCATAAATGAGATTTTGTATATTTTAGAGATAAATTTCCTTTTGTTTTTTGTTTTTTTTATAAAATTCAAGATGGTATTAACTGCGACGCTTCACGGGGAAATACAAGTTTTTTGAAGCGTGCTAGTTTTTTTTTTATGAAATATGTATACCGGCTTGAAGTTTTACGATTCACAACATTGGTGTCGGGGATGGTTGTATTGTTTTTAGCAGTCACGCCATCATGAGATCAGGCAAATCTGGCGTCAAAGTTGAATTTCTTTGTAGAGAAGTTGTTAGTGTAAATAGTTATACTGTTGGCACGTATATCATTAGTTATTCGATAAAGCTTCGTGCTATTTATTATGATTTTATGCATCCTTTTTTCCCTTTCAATGTATATTTTTTTTTCATTTTGCGTATAATATAGCCTACATGCAAGGTGAAGATAACAAACATTGATCAATCTCATAACTCCTATAAGTAATACAAAATAGATAGCTGGGCAAACACGGACCCCTGGACACGCCAGAGGTGGGATCAGGTGTCTAAGAGGAGTAAGCATCCCCTGTTGACCGGTCACACCCGCCGTGAGCCCAATATCCTGATCAGGTGAACGGAGTTATCCGCAGTCAAAATCAATGTGCCAAGAACGGCTTAACAATCGGTATGAAACACGTCAGACAGCATTTGACCCAATGAGAGGTTGTATTGACGAACTAGATCGTTATAACGATCATAGAATTTGCGAAATGCAGACTTCGATCGAGACTGTTCAAACCCCTGTACCATCAACTTGTTTGTCAGTAGCTTATCTCGATTTAAAAACTGACTATACGCAGAACAAGCTCTTGCATATCGAATCAGTTGAGATATATATACACCATATGCAGGTGATAATGGAATATTGCTACATATATATGGGAAGTTGACGATGGAGAAGCTGAAATCATCCCGTTTGTTATACAGTTGAGTTGTCAGTTTGCCGTTAATGTCTACTTTAAATGAAATATCTAAGTATGAAGCAGAAGTAGACGACTCTGTGGTGTCCTTTATTTCGAGCTCACAGGGATATATCAAATCGACATATGAATGAAAGTCATTATTGGTAATAGACAAAACGTCATCAAAAATAATTTTTGAAATCCATTGACTGGTTTTGCCGTCAGAGTTTCTAATGACTAATTACTACATATTTTTGCTAAAATATTTTTCTTCATTTTATTTCAGCTTAAGGGGGTATTAAGATCACAATCAGGATTTCTCCTTATATATATATATATTTCGTGTGATTAAAACACAGGATCTAGTCTTGAAGATCAATTGAAATACTACAAGGTCAAATAAGTGAGAAGATAAGATGTTAGAAGAGCAGAGTGAAGAGATAAGAAAATGAGTAGATGGAGAGTGAGATTCAGAAAAGGGGTAATGATTAAAACTTGCCTGGAGTTTATAAAACTTTTTCGTAGTCATAATCAAACTCGGGCATTTTTGTTTGGAGTATAATTCTTAGCTAGCTTCGAAACATACTCGAAAACTCTTGAACATGTACTCCATTTGAGAGTGAGAATGAATGTATTAAGTTTTATAACCTTCACTTTTAAGTATGAGTACGGGTTAGACAACATAGTTTGAGTTTGGGAATTAAAACGTGCTCAAAAAGTTTTATAACCTCCAGGCCTTTTCTTCAGTCCCGGTTCCAGATTATTTTTATTCGATACAAAAGAATATAACATCATACTGCATGAGACTCATTTCATATACATGTATTTTGATAGTAGGTTGTATCATTTTCTGCGAAAATTTCCGGAACCGACAAATAAAAACAGTGCTAAAAACCGGTCCCGGTTTCTGCATTTTCCTACAATAGCCGCTTTTATCTAGCTTTTTATAAGTAGATAATGAAATCCTGCTTGATATTGATATTTCTAATTTATTGTCTTTATTTGTATCGTTGTTTTTATTTTAATTGTCCTACTTAGGTCAAAATCGATCTCGACATTTTCTCCCAAATGAACGCCGATGTGACACTGTATGTAATACACCTCATTCGGAATTTTACGACTTTTATAAGCTTATCATAAATTTCGAAATTCGTTAATAACAGTAAATATATGTAATTACTACTTAATTTAACAGGGGATGCTTACTCCTCCTAGGCACCTGATCCCACCTCTGGTGTGTCCAGGGGTCCGTGTTTGCCCAACTATATAATTTATATTGCTTGTAGGAGTTATGAGATTGATCACTGTTCGTTATCTTCACCTTGCATATGTAATAATGAAGGAAAAACACCATTGATATTTGATTCAATAATTATATTCTTTGAAAAAATATATTCTTATAGTTCTAGAAAATTCTGAGAGTATTGGATAACATATGCATAGTTCCCTTCTGGTCACAATTTTTTGGACCGCAACATATTCGAAGTCATTATGTAGTTTATGGTAAAGTAATTATATACAAAAATAATAAATGAACATCGACCTGTACAACTTTAAAGACACTAATTTTCAACTCCTGAGGATTATCACTTAATTACTTCATAAACATTATATAATTTAAAACAAAGGTAAAAAATAAAATAATCACTAACATGGCAATGAGAGTGCTTTAATCTCATAAACTGACATAATGTACAGTATAGAAATAAATTACAAGTAATATTGCTAAACACATGCATTCGGGAGGGAAAAAAATAAGTATAATATTCGACAATGAGCTCACCAGGAGAGTTACATGTAAATCTTTATAAATTTTTCTCAAGTATCTTGAATTTTTTGAAAAATATTACAAATCAAAAATGGACCTAACGTGTACACTATTGTTGGTGGTCAATTGTATTCCATTGGATAATACTGTCCATTGAAACATTCCCGTCTTCCTTGGACACCATTTCCCTCTCATGGCTTTGTCAATGTCCGAAAATGTACACTTTATTTCGATTTTCATTTCTCTATCATTTTTTACAATAAATATAACGTCCTCATCAGATATTACGGATCCATTTGAGGAAATCAATTTTATGGATATTGGACATACTTTGCGTACCAGGCAACGTCTTGGAATAACAAATCCACACCGAAAAACATTTGCATTTGACACAAGCACCTTAACTAGTGTACTTATATTATCTTGAAAGTCAAACATTGTTGCAGATTTGACGCATCGAAAAGACAGAGCAGTAGTGTGCGGGACTATATTGTATGATCTTTTTCCAAGCTCATTAAGTCTTTGTAAAATCGACTTTGATATCAGGAGAAAAGCTGGTTTGTTATTATAATATAGTGATTGCTGGAAAAACATAATCGCTTCGCTGCGTGAATCTTTGTTGTGTTGTAAAGAATCTGCTTGATTTTGAAGTATTTTAACTTTTTGGAGAGAGAGAACATCTACGTCTCTTAAGAGGTCCCTTTCTCTTCTGTCTATGACTTCTTTTGCATTTTTGAATGTTGCTTCCATCGATTTTTTGTCATGCAACGCATGCTCTCTGATAAGTTGCATCTCCTTTTGGACACACTGTATGACATTTTCTATAGCCTTCACTTCACTTTCAGTTTTACAGTAGATAGTGTTTACCCTCAGTCTTTCCTCGCAGTAAACATCGCGTAGCAAGAATTGTTCATGCCCACGGTGATTACCGAAGGCACATAATATGCAAACTGGCTTTCTGCAAGGTGAGGAACAATAAATTCTCAAAATTTCCTTTTCATGATCACGTTGAGTGCAAAACACATCTGACGAAAACTTTCTTGGGTCATTTACCAGGTTCTCAGCAGAGTTTCGGTGAATAGGAAATAATTCGTGGTGTATTAGTTTTCGTATTTTTCTGTGGATCAAAACACATCCATTACAAATAACGACTTCACATTGTTTACATCGATGCGAAAGTTCAGTGTTTTTATCGCACATTCCGCATATTTGTATCTCTATACAACTATGAAAATCAACATATGCATTCAGGTGCTTAAGATTAGGATCACTTGGAAGTTCGTCCAAGCCTCTTTCTTGAATGCGATGTTTTTCATAACAAATGGGACAAGCAATTTCCTTGTGGATTATCCTTTTCTCGAGACAAGGAATACACAAGCTATGTAAACAAGGAAGAAGGCGAGATAATCCAACAGAGGTATCTAAATTGTCATTGCACAACCGACATCTCAGATATGTCTCTGCTAATCCTTTTATCTCCTCTAGAGTTAGAACTTCCTTTTCCATTCTGAAACATTCAAACGCATAATATACAATACTACTTTCGTTTTCGTGCATGCCTTTTTTTTTTTTTACCGAGAGTTACGTGCACTACACAAACATAGAACACCCACGGATCACGGTAAAATATATACCAAACACGGATCATTCTTAACGGAAATACATTTTCCCGTGAATTATTCACGTACAGAACATAATGTTCTGTGCTAAAGTCAACTGAATTTATTGACAAACAGATGGTATTTTTTCTGTAATTGGCCTAGTTCTGTACATGTAACTAATGACTCTTTCGTTTCTATGGAAGTAACGAAATAACAAAAATGACGGACAAATTACGTTTTCCCGTGAAACTTCCACGTTGAATATTTCTACCGTACAAAAATTCAATTGTTTAGAAGTTGATTTGATTAATACTTAATTTACATCGAGAATGAAATCATAAATGACATTTTATACGTTTAAGAAATAAATTAAATTTTTATTAAAAATTCAAGATGGTATGAACTGCGACGCTTCACCTTGACATAGAAGTTTTTTAAAGCGCTTTAGTTTTTCATGAAATATGTTTGACGGCTTGAAGTGTTACGATTCACACAATGGTGTCAGGGGTGATTGTATTGTATTTAGCAGTCACGTCTATATGAGATCAGACAACTTTGGCACCAATATTTGAATTTATTGGTAGTGAAGTTGTTAGAGTAAATAGTTATACTGGGAGCACGTATATCATTAGTTATTCAACAAAGCTTCGTTGTATTTATCTTAATACAATAATAATGATACCATATTTATATAGCACCCTTTTCATACACTATGTACCCTCAAAGATGCTTTACAATGCATATATACATGTACCTTACAACAGAATGCTATACACATAATACATAGAAAATAGATAAAACATTAAAAAGCAATGATATAAAAGGCGTTATCACACGTAAACAGTCCGTAGCTGTACCTATCCTGATTGTACATATAAAACATGAAAACAAGATACCATAAATATGCTAGATAAGATTAAACACCAGTTTCAGGGCGTATTAAAATAATAATAATAATGAAATACACACATGCACACACAGAATATAATGTCTCAGGTATAATACATTAAAATAAAACATCACAAAATGGTACTCGAAGACCAAGACACACAGTCAAAACAGATAATGCGATGAAACAGCAAACACGAATGACTGAAATTATAGAAACTAGTCCTAAAAAACTTGATGGAAAAAATGTGTTTTTAGTGACTTCATGAACGCACACAGTGTTTTACAGTCCCTTACATGTTCTGGAAGGGCATTCCACAGTTTTTGGAACTATTGTTCAGAAACACCGATCCCCGTACGTTACAGTTCGACTTTTTGGAACAACTAGAGTGACTGATTGTTTTATAGACCTAAGATTTCGAGTAAGTAAGTATCTTATATTGTGTACTATACTGTACAGGTAACCAGTGTAGTTCTCTTAGTATTGGAGTGATATGGTTGTAACGACATCCATACAGTAGCTGGTTTTGTAGAGGGAGTTTCCAATGATTAATTATCAGATACTTTTTAAAGATATTTTCTCCATTTTTGTGCAGTTTAAGGAGTTATTAAGATCACAATCAGGACTTCTCCTTATATATTTCTCTATGTGTGATTAAAACCCAAAATCTAAGTCGTGAACATCAAATTGAAACAGCAACAGGTCAGATAGATATAAGTGGGAAGATAAGATGTTAGAAGAATATAGTGAAGAGATAAGAAAATGAGAAGATGGAGACTGAGATTCAGAAAAGAGAAAACATTACAGAAGAAAATGGGTAGTGATTAAAACATGGCCTGGATTTCTCGAAATAAACGTCAGTCGAAACTTGGACTTAAGTCTGAGATTTTACTCAAATTGTGACTCCTGGAATAAAAGAAAACTCAGACTCAAGTTTGAGATTTTTTAGAGAAATCCAAGCTTTCAGTCCCGGTCCCAGATTGTTTGAATTCGATACAAATTAATTTAACATCATAATGTATGAGACCCATTTCATATATATATATATATATATATATATATATATATATATTCTGATAGTTGGTTGTTAATATTATTTTCTGCGAAAACTCCCGAACCGACAAATAAAAACTGTGCTAAAAGCCGGTTGCGGTTTCTACATTTTCCTACAATAACCGGTTTAATCTACCTTTTCATAAAAAGATAATGAAATCCTGGTGAATACATATATTTCTAATTCATTGTCTGTATCGTTGTTTCTATTCTAATTTTC
This sequence comes from Ostrea edulis, assembly GCF_947568905.1. Classification (NCBI taxonomy): domain Eukaryota; kingdom Metazoa; phylum Mollusca; class Bivalvia; order Ostreida; family Ostreidae; genus Ostrea; species Ostrea edulis. Next base: position 10,527,681 of record NC_079173.1, on the reverse strand, counting down.
CTATTTTGGTCAAAATCGATCGTGACATTTTCTCTCAAATGAACACCTGCCTTACACTTTATGTAATACACCTCACTCGGAATTTCACGTGTTTTATAAGCCTATCCTAAATTTTGAATTTAAAAAACACCAATGGTGTGTGAATAAATAATTGTATTCTTTGAAAAAATGTATCATATAACAAGTATTCTGAGAGTATTGCATGGTATATACACAGTCCCCCACTTGTCGCAAAAATCACTGCACCGCAACATATTCCAAGTCATTATGTAGGTTATGGTAAAGTAATTATATACAAAAACTAATACATGACCATCGGCCTGTACAATTTTAAAGACACTAATTTTCAACTCCTGAGGATTATCACTTCATTAGTTTATAAACATATACTTTAAAACAAAGAAACAAATCAAATAATCACTCACATGGCAATGACAGTGCTTTATTCTCGTAAACTGACATAATGTACAGTGTAAAGATAAATTACAAGTAATATAGTTAAATACATGCATTCGTTAGATAAATATTAAGTACAATATCCGACAATGAGCTCACCAGGAGAGTCACATGTAACTCTATAAATTTTTATCAAGTTTCTTTTTTTAACAAAGTCGTTCAAACGTATATGAATTTAAAACAAAATAGTGGTTAACTTTTACAAGGTTTTTACCGATCAAATCTATTCCATTGGATAATACTGTCCATTGAAACATTCCACTCGCATTTGGACACCATATTCCTCTCATGGCTTTATCAATGTCCCAAAATTTACACTGTATTTCGATTTTATTTTCTCTATCATTGGTTACAATAAATATAACGTCTTCATCATAAATACGGATGTATATTTAATCGCTGTTATAAAATTTAGAAATTTATTTCAAAATTAAGGATTATCTCCCTCATGCATAGCTCTTATCCTTGGACGAATTTGGCTCCACTTGTTTGTCACGCTGTTTTTGGCTATATTTAGATCTAAAACTTCATAGTTATTTCGGATTTCAAACATTTCGGTTGAGCATCACTGAAGAGACATTATTTGTCGAAATGAGCATCTGGTGCATCAAAATTGGTACCGTATAAGTTTTACATATTACGGATCCATTTGAGAAAATCAATTTTATGGATATTTTTTCGTCGGCAGAAAATGACTACGGCATGCTCATCGTCAGCTTGCTGGCATTACATACCGGTATGTTAAATAAATCATTGAAGAAAAAAATAAAAACTAAAATCAGGGACCTATATTGGTCCCTACTAAAACAAGATATACTTGGTATTTTGCATGTTTAATACACCTCCAATTTTGTTATTCTAAAAAAAAAACCTCCAAAAAATCCGCATCTAATTTTGATTTTAGTATTTTTATGCTACATATAATGATAATGTATCTTGGGTATGAAATTGTGTCCTAATATTTTTACAGTGAAAAAATAATACAAATTGTCAAATAGATTTACAAATGACCGTATACGAGTGCAATATTGATATGTTCCCTCTATTTTGATGATATTTGCTAGACCTCGAGAATTGATTCCAAAAATTTATTAAGAACAAAATATTATTTTGTTTTTTCTAGGAATAAAAAAATGTAAATTTTATATTATGAAAAAAGAAAGATTTTGTTTTCCCATTTCAATCGAACTTCATTTACAGTGAAACTTCTCTAAGCCCAGCCGGTCTAGAGGGGTGGCCGATTTACCGAGAATTTAGCATGTAGAGACATTTTATCTCAATTTTTACAAAATAGGTACTGTTCACTTTGATCTGGTGATCTATGATCAATTATCGGTGGAGATCAAAATAGTCCGCTTGTACCTACAGGCAATTATTACAAGAAATATTCTCACTGAAATCATCTAATTTTAAACTGAAAATCTATAACAGGATACAAAAAAAACCCAAACAAACAAAAAAACAAAAACAAAAAACACATAGGCCTATTATTGAAATTCCTCTTACCTATAAAAACTCTGTTTACATCCATCGCTTCTGTCATTAACAAATTTGCTTTGACGTTTTTGAAAAGTACAGTAGTAAATATTAAATTGTAATTTGGATATTTCTTAGAAATTTTAAGTCTATGGAATCCAGGAAAATTGATTTTTCGTTTAACAATTATCATTAGCATTCATGTGTTTATTATTTATCAACTACCGCTTATATCCATACAATAGTATGGTGCAACAATATGGCGTTCGATACTGTATTCATTCAATGTATTTATTTATCTGTTTATCATATTTTGTACAGAATTTGGAAGGCTCATTTGGATTAGATAAGTCTCAATCAACACTCTTGTCAGAACAGGTAAACCATAGAAATTACAGATGTTACTTGTATTTTTGTATTATTGTCTCGTCTTCTAAAAATGGACGGTATTATAAGGGTAAATTACACATGTTTGTTAACAAATGTTCTTCAAAAAGTGGTTGGTGTCCGGTTTTCAGGGATGGCCGGTTTTGTAAAAATTTCTTTGTAAGGAAATGTTTTAAGATTTCTTCTGGGACTTTGAAAATCGGCTGATAATCAGGAAGAACCAGTTTCTGGGGGGTTGGGGGGTTGGAGGGTATATGGAAAAAAAGTCACAAAATCATTAGGGCAAAAGTCACAAAAATGACTTAGCAAATGAGACCTCGTATATATACTTTTAAGCTAACTATAACTGGTGGTACCTACCCAAATGCTCACTAAAGTTATTGTTAAGACACCAGACATTTCTTACAGTGAATTGGAGGTACAAGAGAATGTATGTCATCATTCTTATTGTTATTTGTTTTGCCATATTTAGCACTTTCAGTTCATTATTAAATAATAAGAAACAAAAAATCATTAACTTGTTTAAATAGCAATTATTATATGACAGTTCACTTCTTGTTTTGACCATAATCAGGAGTGAAAGGAAGCCAACCTTAAATCTGCCATCATATTTTGTTTTGACAATCATTTAGTAAGTAATAGTAAACCCAAAGCTTATTTTTTATATCAATAAAACATCTCTCTTTTTAAAAATCTAATTGATATTTTACAATTAGTGTGAAAAAAGGAATAACAATTTTCTAATAATTATTATCAAAATCTAAAGTTTGAAATTAATATGCATGTGGATTCTCATTGAAAATTTCGAATTTTGCACACACACACACACACACACACACACACACACACACACACACACACACACACACACACACACACACACATATATATATATATATGCAAGGTGAAGATAACGAACAGTGATCAATCTCATAACTCCTATAAGCAATACAAAATAGGTAGTTGGGCAAACACCGACCCCTGGACACACCAGAGGTGGGATCAGGTGCCTAAGAGGAGTAAGCATCCCCTGTTGACCGGTCACACCCGCCGTATGCCCGATATATATATAAACCATAGGATTTGCAAAATACAGACTTTAAACGAGACTGTTGAAACATCTATACCATCAACTTATCGATATTTAGATATATCGATGTTTTATCTATTAACTTCATACTTTGATATTTTATTGAAAGTAACCATTAACGGCAAACTGACAATTTAACTGTATGACAAACGAGATGGTTTCAGCTTCTCCATCGTCAACTTCCCATATTTATTTAGCAATATTCCATTATCACCTGCAAATGGTGTTTAGATATCTCAACTGATTCCATATGCGAGAGCTTGTTCTGCGTATAGTCAGTTTTTAAATCGAGACAAACAAGTTGATGATACAGGGGTTTCAACAGTCTCGATTGAAGTCAGCAATTTGCAAATTCTATGGTCGTTATAACGATCTATTTCGTCAATACAACTTATTATTGGGTCAAATGCTGTCTGACGTGTTTCATACAAACCCAAATCGAGTCCGCGATCAGGAAACGAAAATGGGGATGAATCGGCCACACACTCTGCAAACCCACTTCTAACGTTACCAGAGAGAAGCAGAAGTATAGAAACAGACAGATGCAAATGCAGTCGGCATGGCATGGGTTGTGTTGAAGAGGATATAAAAAACCAGCATCCGTTCACTGCATGAACACTATGGTTTCCATGCTACGGAAACTGTGTGTAAACTATGCGGTTTAAGAAAACAAATGGTTGATGCAAGGTTTCAGTTTGAAAACTTCAAGTTTAGAAGGGATTATGCAGTACTTAAACCTAGGCCGCCACCGATTTCAGACGGTCTACGCAGCTGAAATTTGCTGAAAGCTTAGATCTCTGTACCGTTTTCGCACTATAGAAACTAGCCGTCACCCTAGGTTTCCGCAGATTACGCAAGACTGAAACTACTTTCCAACCTAGGTTTACACAGTGCGAAGACTTGCAGAGGGGCATTGTTGCGGTCTTTTGTTCCCAAGGGAATTAAGAGACATAAGTGAAGTAAGTCACCTGCATATGGTGTTTTATATCTCTCAACTGACTTGATAAGCTAGGACATTTTCTGCGAATGAAAAATTATTATTTAATTGAGGCAGGCTACTGACAATTAAAATGATGTTATGGGCTTTGAACAGTGTAGATTAAATTCAGCATTTCGCAAATTATATGGTTGTTGATATATAATTTGCAAATGCAACCTGTCATTAGGTCTAATGCTTTCTGGCGTGTTTTATGTCAATTTTGTAGCCGTTCTTTACGTACTGATTTTCACTATGAATTACCCCCATTAACCCGATCAAGATATAGGGCTCATGGCGGGTGTATCTTGTCATCAGGGGACGCTTACTTGTAGGCACCTGATACCACCTCTGGAGTGTACAGGTTTTTGTTTTTGCCCTACTAATATTGTATTGGTTATAGGATTTATGAGATTCGTCACATGTTCGTTATGTTGACTTTTTCATTCTTATGTAAGCCTTGCTCCCTCTTTCTCGGTTTTCGACAGATAGCAATCAATTTATTTAATATATGTATTGTTTTATATATGGTTTCAATATCCAATATTGTCAGTTGACAAATATCGATGTCCATATTTTAATCATTTCTTATTTGTTTCGTCTTCCACTTCGATGCTATTGTTTGGGAATTCCATTTTCATACCATTACTGGTTATGTACCACATGTATTCACCTGCATTCTCCGTTCTCCATTTACCAGAATATATATACATCAGCAACGACACATTCCACTCTAGTCTGTTCTACTGCGTCTTTCAAAATAACTACTTGGACATTTTTACCTTTTACCAAATTTTCGTCGACAGTTTTGATTTCCACTAGAAAGCATATCTCTTCTCCTTTCGTGCAACTTGAAAATACATCGAGTTTACAGTTAGGTAGGTAGGCCTCACTATTAAGAATTGCTCCTAATTTGTTCGTTATGTTTTGAAATTCTAGAAGGTTTTGTGTGTTTGATACTCTGAAAGGTTTAGCTTGGGTACGTGGTTTCGTTTCAAATGTTCTCGATTTTAGGTCTTTCATTCGAGTTTCAATAGTGGGCCGTACCTCTAAAAATGCTGCCTCGTTATTAAACCTGAGAAAATGTTTCAGAAAATTACAAGCCTGGACACAAGAATCCTTTAATTTTGTTAATTCCGAACATTTTGTCACCAGTATGTTTAATTTTTCCGACTCCGTCACATCGATTTCGCGACAAAAATCTTGCTTTTTACGCTGTATTATTTCTCTCACATTAGAAACTATTGCACGAATGGTTTCCTTTTGTTCTTCTGCCATTACTGGAAGATCATCCGATTCTTCTTGGACAAGTTTCATTACATGGTCTATTTCTGACACTTTATCTTTTACTTTTGAAGATGCTTCGGACAGTTTGGTACACTCGGCCTCGAAAATCTCGGGTATCGTGGATATCTTATGACCAGAATGAGATGTAAACGCGCAGAGTGAGAACACCGGTTTCTCGCAAGAAGAAGAGGAGCAGTACATTTCCAGGCCTGGGGGCCACCAACATATAAAAATCTCAAACTTAAACTCAGACTCAAATTCAAGTTTTTCATCTCAGCAGAGATTTTGCTAAAATGCCGTGCCACCAAACTTTCTCAGATTCACCTCACGTGAGTTGAGATTTGACAAATTAACTTACTTTTCAATGATCCACTTTCACTTTGTTGTTTACATTAACTACAATGCTTTAGCATGTACTTTACAGGTAATTTTCTTACGATGTAATGACGTCACCTTTAGAAGTTGTCTGCAATTACATGTACATTATATACAGTACAGTATAATCCAATATGTCGTCAGGCTACGAAGTAGCGCTGCAAATCGCAAACGATAAATGCATTTCCAAATCCGCACCCGTCCCTCTACTGAGAAAAAGGCCGAATTGGACTGACATAGAAAAGAAAATCCTTGTTCAGGAGGTGCAGAATAGAGAAGACATTCTATTTGGCGGTTTTGGTGGGAAAACGGCGAAAGAAAATGCCTGTGCCGAGGTGGCCGCAGCCGTGAATGGGTAAGTTGTGTTTATAAAATACCGTTTACTCGTGTCACATGATTTTTAGATTAAAAATAGCACAACAACAAAAATGGCGACTGGATACGATAGCATGGGGATCTTAAAAACGGATAATTTGATTTATATATTGATAATCAAATTATCTTTGTTTACAAACGATCCAATGGTCGCCTCATTACTCAGAGGCTCTTCGCGTACAATTTCAGGGTCAATACACGTGTACAAATTGTTATGTAGATTGTAAAGAGCCCCAAGTGCCGCTCTACTGAGCAGACTTAGTAATATTTTTACATTCTATGAATAATGACTATCATACGTATTATCGTCTCTTTGCACAACAACGTTTATTAAAACGTTGTAAAAACATTGTGAAAATGTTATGAAAACATTTTCTAAAACGTTATTATAACGTGATTTGCGTGGTTTTTTTAAACGTTAGAGTCTAACATAACATTTTTTGAAAACATTGTACTGCATTTCTAAGAAAATTTTGAGAACATTTAGAAGAAACGTTTTGAAAACATTTATACATATAGAAACATTTTGAGAGCATTTAACATCCAATTTTACAAGATTATACACGACATTCTTCAAATAATTCTGATAAATGTTTTCAAACTTTTTCATCACTGTTTCATATAAACTATGAATATGTTTAAAAAACTGAACCGTAATAAAATAAATTAACCACACTCTTCTTTACAAATAAAAGTTGAAATTTTGAAAAATCAGTCCATATTATTACGAATCTGATGGAAATTGTAAATTAAGATATCAACCACATTATTTATTGATCACAAAACACCTTGTCATACAATCATGTTACACATTGTCAATATGAGATGTATACCGGTAATGATGATATAAGTGATTTTTCAAAAGGGTCCTGTGGCTTTCAAACTGGGAAAACTTGTCAACATTTTGATCAAAGTGGGAAAACCTTGTCATTATTGTAAATATGCTAAATATATCATATCAAACAAGAAATCAAACACAAATTGATGTCATTCTTCTTTAAAAATTGTTTTACATACCGGGGAAAGGGCCGATATTCTGAATTAAAATGAGGCTTAAAAAGTCACTGAATAATAAACTAAATACTGTAGAGTTAATATACATACTATATATATATATATATATATATATATATATATATATATATATGTATATATAAAAGCACAAAAACCCAGTACAATAGTGTATCACTCTTGTCACCAATGTAGTTTATCGATACTTGTCGTTTTTGCGTGTTATTTGTTTATGTAATATATGTCTCTTGATAAAGACGCGGGTTGCGTCGAAAATTTGAGTTTTAAATAACCAACAGTGTCGTGGCCTTTTTCAGTGCTTTTATATATATATATATATATATATATATATATATATATATATATATATATTAATATAAATTTTACATGTGACATTATAAATATACCTAAAGGAGGTTCAGGGGTTGCAGTGCCTGGATATTTTTTAATTCTGAAGGCCTTGCTTGGCAATAATTCATATTACATAATTGCCATGTATTTCTAAAGATAAGATTGAAAATTACCTTTTTAAAGACTAAATGATGATTTATATTTAATAATTTGAAAATTCTAGAGGGATTGAACTACACTTTAAAATCTCACACTGTTTTTAGTTCGTCTTAGATGGAAGTTCAAGTGAGCTTTTCTAATCAAAATTTGTATGTTGTCTGTTGGCATCTGTGTCGTCAGCATAAACTTTTAACATTTACATTTTCATCTCCGGAACCACCAGGCCAATTGCAACCAAACTTGGCACAAATCATCCTTGGGTAAAGGGAATTCAGGTTTGTTGAAATGAAGGACCATGCCCCTTTTAAAGAGGAGATAATCATAAAAATACAAAAAATAGGATGGGGTCATCTAAAAGTCTTCTTCTCAAGAACCACTGAGCCAGAAAAGCTGAATTTAACATAAAAGCTTCCTGACATTGTGGAGGTTCAAGTTTTTTAAAAGCCTGACCCCTGTGTTTAGGATGGGGCCACAATAGGGGGATCAAGGTAAATTATAAACACCCAGTGTGAGTAAAATGTTAAGAAATAACACTCTTTTATACTTCATTTAATTTTTGAAAAAAAAAAAATTCCTGTTATGAATATCTAAGCTAAATTCTAATACTCAGGAACAGTATCAATGCCCTAAACAGTGCATATACTGTTGAAAGGCTAAATTACATAATATAATTTGTGTATCAACATTAAATGATACGACTAATTTAGACCTATCCTAGATTCATAACCTTGGGGTTGCAAAATTCACCATTTCAGCTCACCTGAGCTGAAAGCTCAAGTGAGCTTTTCTGATCGCCTGTGCCATCATCTGTCTGTCCATCTGTAAACTTTTCCCATTTTTGACTTCTCCTCAAGAACCACTGGTCAAATTCCAACAAAACTTGGCCAAAACCATCTTTGGGTGAAGGGCTTTCAAGTTTGATCAAATGAAGGGCCATGCTCCCTTCAAAGGGGAGATAATCACAAAAATGCAAAAATAGGTTGGGGTCATTTAAAAATCTTCTTGAACCATTGAGCCAGAGGGGCTGAAAATTACATGAAATCTTCCTGACATATAGTGCAGATTCAAGTTTGTAAAAAGTCAAGCCCCTGGCGGTAGGTTGGGGCCACAATAGGCATCAAAGTTGTATATGCTAATATATAGGGAACATCTTTAAATATGGGCCAAAGTGACTCAGGTGAGCGATGTGGCCCTTGAATCTCTTGTTTTAATACATCCTTTTCTGCTATTCCTAAATATGCATTTAGATTTTATAAAGCATCAGGAAATTAAAGAAGTCCTTCAAATAATTCTAATACCAGCTTACCTTAAAACCAAGCCCTTAACACCCCCCCCCCCCCCCCTGAGGATCATGAATTTTACAATTTTATGTTTTTATGATATATTTTTGAAATGTGTATTCTATCAATATTTATGTAGATACATTTGTAAAAAGATCAATATAATTTATTTCATTTGATTTCTAGCAAAAGGAAAGTTGTCAGATATGAAAAGACCAAAAACAGGTGGTGGTCCCAAGCCTTCGAGTCCATCTCCTGCTGAAAAGGCTATTTTGGACAACTTGGGGGGGGGGGGTCGCCCTTCACTGGAGGGAATATGTGGAGGAATTGATACAGCTAGTAATTATTCACACAACATACATTTCCATGTATATCTGTCATTTGAAAAAAATTGGGAATGTGTGTCTGTCCATCCATCCGTCTATGCAAGCTATTATCTCTTAAATACCTTTCATCAGAAATTGATATAATTTATCATAAATATTCCTTGGTTAGATGTAGTTCTGGGAGCATCCATCAGTTTTACTAATATTAGCAATAATATAGTAATTATAATTCATTTGGCAACTAGACAGCTGAAAATACATTATCCCAATTCACATCTAAAATTCCATAGATCAATAATTCATGAAATAATTAACAAATTACAAAACACAAGCATAAGAACACTTTTATTCTAAGATTATTGAAGTCTGTGCTTTGGCACCAAGGAAATGAACATGACTTTTTAATTACTAAAATTTATTGTCTGACAATTTTCACAGATCTGTCGGAGAGCCAGCCTTCCATCTCCTCAGACCTGCCTTCCACCTCCTCAGACCTGCCTTCCACCTCCTCAGACCTGCCTTCCATCTCCTCAAACCTGCCTTCTACCTCCTCCAACCTGTCAGAAAAGAGGAAGGCAACAGGTAATATAAATGAGAACTGGAAAACTGACAGTCAGAGAGGGCCCTACTGAGGACTTTTATCATTAATGTAATCCAGATTAAAATGCAGAAATTATGATCTAGATTTGTCTGAATTCTTTGTATCATATCTTCTTATGTGTACAGACAAAAAAGGGGAAATACATACAATTTACGTTATTGTACTTCCGTTACCGGTAATCGAGATAGTATTGCATATTTACAGGCAAATAGTAGAAAAAGAAGCAATAATATTTAAACTGATGTGATAAGGTTTCAATTGAGACGTCAGCCCAGTGTACACTCACACTATCATTAAAGTTTTGTGTGTATGTGTGTGTGACAAAGAGAAATCCATCACTGTCAATTCTTTACTTGTTTTAATAGATTCTGGTAAGTTGAAGAGGAAAATGACCATCCTGGAGTTAGAAGAAAGGAACCTCTCCTTTGAAAATGAAAAAAGTCAGGAAGAGATCAAGAAGATAAAAGATGAGAGGGACCTTATTAGAATACAGAAATCTTTCTATGAGTTTAAAATTCAAATTTTGGTTAATTGGCACCCAGAGGTTGCAGTGCAGATGTTACATAGTAATAAAATGTAAGAGTTTGTCCATTTAAAATCAGGCAGATGCTGGTATATTAACGTTCATTTTTGGTACTGTACGATGTAATTACAATCAATTAGGTTTTTAATCACTTAAAGTATTTCCACCCTCCTGTGATATCATACGATTTTGATTTGATAAGATTTATGCATGACAGGAACTTAAATTTTGTTGGACTCTTTTTCAATAGTTGTTGTAAAAAATCTTGTTAAGCCTTAAAATATTTCAAAAGTTGTATTTGAATAATCAATTATATGTTTCAAAATATTGAATCCAAGGGCAATAACTCTGTTCCCATTGAATTATTTGTCAAGTCCATTTTGCGATAGATTTCCTTTATTTTTCACCAACATTTTGTACCTTTTTGTTTTTACACTTGAAATTCTGTACAATACTTCATTACTATTTGTAGATGTGCATATTTCGATAACGGGGGCCCAATTGTTATCCTTAAAATTATAGTTGATCGAAGAGGGGTGGAGGGTGTAAAATACAGTGTCACACTTATCCGATATGGATTAATTTGAAATAGGTTTATGTAGGATAATATTTAACAATATTTTCCTTACAGTAAGTGATCAATATTTTAGCTGCAGTGATAACTATAATGGTCCAGAGTTCAACTGATGCGGGATGTGGCCCATGGGCCTCTTGTCATATTCTTCTCATGTACAACATTGTAATTTATTTCCCCAGCCTGTATAGAGCAAAGAATGTTACAATTTTTTCCTAGCGATATCATTTAGGTCTTAAAATTTATGGTCCTTATGACATGTAGGTGAGTTGGGCATCAATATTTTTGACAATGCTTTCGTTTTAATTGCATTTCCTTTCTAAAATTCATAACCAAAATTTTGGATGGTCATTTTTTCTGAAGTGTACACACTGTTCATGTTTACTGTTTGTATTGCATTCCTAAGTGTGCATTAGCATTTGTGATGGATGGATGAAGGATATACATGCATTATGTTGAATATGATAAAGATTGTTAGTTTGTAAACCATAAACTCAATTACATATTATCATCAAAGTTAAAGCTCGGTTGCTGTTGTTTATTTTTAAACTGCAATAGACAAAACTCATAAATATCATAATGTAATAACATGTGTGAGCACATAAAGCCTTATATTAAAAAACAAGAGTTTGTATGGCCATCTTTTTGTCCTTAATTCTTGTATTACATGTCAAGGTGTGTTATATGTAATTGTTTTGAACATAATTTATGAATATTACTTTACAACAATCGTAATGCATTTAATTTTTTCGCTTGTGTTTGTATTAAGTGAGGGTCATAATCATATGATTTGTTATTTGTGTTGTACAGAATTGAAGTACCACAAGATTTAAACATGAAAGTAGGTATCCCGCACAGTTCTACCAATTGCATCATCAGGGATAACAACATCATGTATTCTGCTGGAGTCAGTAGTAATCGGGGGCACCTCTGTCAAAATGTCCCCCTTCATTAGACCAATGTTATGCAGGATGACACATGCTATGACCACCCTGCATGCTCGCTCAGGATTTGTTCTTAATCCGCAGTGAAGAGCATTGAATCTTTTTTTTTTTTAAATTCCATACGTTTGCTCTATGGTTACTCTGAGATTAAAAGAAAAATATGTATTACCATAAGCAAACCATATTCTTTTGAAGAATTTTGACTTTCATAAAATGATTATAGAACAGATAATTGCCTAGTTCTGCAATGAACTGCATTGAACTTCTGTGTGGCCTCTGCCTCTGCTGATAAGTATGGGGTCATCAGATAAGGTTTTAGGCCATACCCTGAATCGCCAAGTAATATCCCCTGAATCTGACCTGTAGATAATAATTCACCTCACCACAGTTGTTATTACAAGTAGTTTGCTCAAGTGAGCTTTTTCTTTATCACCAGTTGTTTGTTTGTCTGTCAGCAAACTTCACATTTTTATCGCCATAGTTCAGTTCTGTCTTAATATTCTAACTGGAAAGACAACTATATTCTTAATTTCTATTTTACAATATATGTTTATTTACCCCCCCCCCCCCAACAATCATTCTCCATGTTATTCATATTGATGTTGATTCGGAGTCATCTCTGTGTTATGTGAATTAATTTTCAGTTATCATTTGGGGCTAGGTTTGGGTAAAAAATATTCGTGAGCATAAAGTTTAATAGAATCTTTTTTAAACAATTTTACATTTGAGCAGTGACAGGTCAAGGTGACTCAGGTGAACGATGTGGCCCATGGGCCTCGTTATCATTATATTTACATATAAAATAAAAACTTATTATTCTGTGTGCATATGAGTTTATCACGTACCTTCCTCCAAATATGTGCATAAGGCTGATTCACGGAATATTCTTGAATCATGCACACTGCCTGGCCACTTTGCCACCAAGTCAATTATTTGATACCGTGGGTCGCATGTCATCTGTAATTTTATCATAAGAAGTATGTGATACTTGTAACTTCATACTATAATGGTTACATTGCCTCCATAAGCGCAAGTAAATTTTCTTAAGTCATATATGTATATTATAATAATTCGTTGTCTTCACCTTGCATTATAATAATTATATGATTCATCATTACTTGTATGTTGAGGGCATAATATCCTTTCCGACATATATAATCAGCTTCATTTTCTTTGGGAGCCTGAATCTTAATAATAGTCCCATCAGTACAAACCACAACACCTGGAAATCCTAAGACGAAAAAAAAAATGAATAAAGAAAATGTGAACTCGCTGTGATGAATATGCGATTTTTTTAACTTTTAAAACAATATTGTCTTATGTTGATATGCCTATAAAAGGCCACATGTACCATGACAGATTGAGGTTGAATTTTTTTATTTTATCCTTGGGGATTTGTGTTTCACAGAATGACAATTAATTAAATGGTATTTAAGTTCAACCCCAGAATTTCCCCATTAATCATGACAACACAACTATCATTTATCGTGTGCAGTTGTTCTTGACATATAATGTATTTTAGTAATTCTTTTTAAAAATATTTTTATGATATATAATTTTATAGAGAAGTTAAATGTAAAGTAACTGTCATTGACACAATATTTGAATATACACATGTATACATGCTACTGAACTCGGGCTCGAAGATACGCTTTAATGTAAGGGTCACGGACACTAGGTACAAGTAGCCTGTAGCAGACAACATGGATTTCCCTTACCGGCTATCTTGTGAAATGCTGTCTTGATGTGTATAAGTTCCTCACGGCTTCGAAATTTAATAAAAGTTTTCGCCAACTGGCACAGCAAGTCCGTGACCACTCTTATAGCTCTGCCTGCTGCGCTTTTAGAAACATTGAGAGTGTCACCCACCGTAATATGAAATGATCCCGTGGCAAAAAATCGCAGCGCAACCAAGACTTGATGGAGGGGGTTTAAATTATTATTCTTAATCGGATTGTTGTGCAACAAATTTTCTTTAACTAAATCTACGATGAAGAAAATGGTGACGGAAAAAAACCGATATCTGTCAAAAATATCACCATCGCTCAACCCCTCTAGCGCATTGGACCTGTCAAGGATTCTCCTTGTCCTCACAATCATTGCATTTCTACGACGTCTGCGTTGACGAAGTCGTCTGGCAGCCATTTTGTTGTGAGTAAATACACTTGAGATTTTATTTGAGGATGCTATTTACCAATCTCGGGATTTTCTGAGAAATCTCAAATATTTTTCTCAGCTGAGTTCAAAATTAGTTTGGTGGCACGCGCATTTGAAAAAATTCTCAAATGTGAGAAAAAACTCAAGAACATGTCTGAGTTTGAGAAAATATTTATTTGGTGGCACAGTTGGGTAAGAAAAAAGATTTGAGAAAATCTCAGCGTTGGTGGCCCCGAAGCCAGAACTTTATTTTCATGGCTCTTCTCCTTACAATAACTCTGGTGAGAAAAGTTATCTAACTGTTCTAATGAAATGTCCGAGAGATCTTGCAAAGCAATCAATTCGTGGGACTTCATTCCAACAACTTTTCTGTGGATTTGCACACATTCATGCAAATGAAACATTTACACTGTTTGCAGCGATGGGTTCTTGTTGAATATCAACACACATACTACATACCAAAGCTTTCTGATCTGACGAAGCTTTGACAGAGTCCAAGAGGTCTCTTCGAGTGTTTTCTTTGGGAAAAGTGTCTAGTCCCATTTCTTCAAGCACATGTTTTGATTTACACTATGGGCACGTGACCTCTTTACTGGACTTTTGCAGGCATTTGTAACATTAGGTATGTAAACACGGAAGTAGTCAAGAATGATGATCGTCTTCGTTGAATATCTCAAAACAAACACTCCACTCGAGCTCTAAACACTTATTTTGGATTTCTTCTAGATTGATTAGAATACTGGTCTCAATTTCTTAAATTATACGTTTTCTCATATATTAAAGGTGAAGATATGTGGTTCAACAGTCCGTCAGATACCTCCTCGAATACCTAATCAGTACACTCTATCTTTTGGGTCATTATTTAGGACTTTGTGCTCGAAAAATACCTTTACATTCTACTTTCGTTTTTTTAAAATATTAATTGTTGAATTTTAGGTGTACTAGTTCACCTACAGTAACATCGATCAGACTTGAAAGACAAATGACATTCCACAATTAACATTGCACGGCTGTTGTAAACCTGGGATTGACACTACATCGCTTACCTAGTTGCCTGCGTGTCTTTGTGACGTGACTGACAACGCCCAAAGATGTTCCGATTGCATAGTTCATCGTAACATCTTGGTCATTTCCGCAACAACAGTTCAATTTAGTTACCTCTGTAAAATCAAGTATGTGAAAGATAATTAAGTAAATATCTTATCAAATGAATGTTATCTAAATCGCATTGTAATTACATGTATCTTACCATTAAAACATGCTTGAACATGTACAATAGCAATATCAATTTGATCGCACCATCTGCTTCATACATGTACCTTGGTAGCGCAGTATTTTCTAAATGTCACGAAACGCTTCTCTCAATATGCAACTCAGTAAAATTTGAAAGGATTGAGCACCCTGTTAACTAGCTGCAATAATGTAGCCCTATCCGATTGTTTTATTCTGACATTTTCGGGATAGGGCTACAATTCCATAGGATCTCTGTAATGGTGCAAAATAATTTTATGAATAACCGATAATAAGCTCCGTGTATTACTCTCAAATGTTGTTTACACCAAAAGGAATACCAACTTTGTGATCAGGTATGACTGATAAAGGTATTTTTCATTAAACATCATGTACAGCATGCAAAGGTCTTCGTCTGCTCCGCCATGCTTGTTATCGCGAAATGTCGTAGTGGATTTCCTGAAAAACCTAAACATTGACAATCCGCTCGAAAATGTAGTTACTCGAGCTATTCTGACAAAGAAAGGGAAATCATATGGTTGCAGAAAGAATTTACACTCTGTTGTTCGTTTCTTTAACTTGATATTAAATCTTAAATCTAAATCTTTTCAATACCTACTAAATATCTTTCTCCTCCGTACTTGTCCATTGATGTAAATACTACCTTATATGCCATATGCAAATAACTTGACAAGCGGAAGTGAAACTTCAGTCATCAACATGGGGTATAAATAAGAATCGAGAAATTGGAAAATATCGAAATTGTTGAAAACGGTAGAATAGAGCTTCACAAATCGTAAGTTGCAGGTTGAAAATTTATATATTGACTAAGAAATATAGAATATCATTTTATTTACGTAAAGAAAGTCAGCAAATGTTTAGAATGATAAAAAATGTTGCGGGAGTGACTCACTCCCGCATTTGCACCATTACAGATTAAGGAGTTGCAGCCCCCCCCCCCCAAAAAAAAACAAGAAGAAAAAATCGAGAGAGGGTTACATTATTACAGCTAACGGCAAACGAACAAATGAACTTTATGACAACCGGGATGATTTCAGCTTCTCCATCGTCAACTTCCAGTATCTATGCAGCAATACTTCATTATCACCTGCATATGGTGTTTATATCTCTCATTTGAGTCGATACACAATAGCATGTTCTGTTTATGATCAGGTTTTAAATCGATGCAAGCTACTGACAAATAAGTTGATGATTGATATGGCACTGGTCCCACCTCTGGTGTGTCCAGGGGTCCGTGTTTACCCAACTATCTATTTTGTATTGCTTATAGGAGTTATGAGATTGATCACTGTTCGTTATCTTCACCTTGCATGATTACACCATATGATATATATATATATATATATATATATATATATATATATATATATATATATATATATATATACATGTATACGGCTAATCATAAAACTTTTTTTCAAACTGTCAAATGGTTTTACAATTCTCTGTCTCATGGAACTGTATATGTACTGCACTAGGGGTGTCTAAAAAAAAGAGCTGCATTGCATGTTCTCTCCCTTTTTACTTAAACGAAAGGAGTTACAACCCTATACCATTTCCTAGTTTGGTTACAGTAGTACCGGGTATATAAAAATCAAAGTTTACTTGATTTACAATAACTGTTTTCAATCAATATTCTTCGGTTGTTGTTAATTGCTACGGATTTTAGTAATTTTTCCGTGTCATTTTAATGAATGGTCGAAAGAATTTAAAATTCAAATCTACTTTTTTTCCCCGGTTGGTTGTAAACAAATATTATTGTCAGTTTTGAGTAATACGCTTCTGGTACATGTCGTAAATCGTTAATTATTTATAGAGTACTGATAAAGCAATCCATATTAATAAGAATATTCATGATATAAACTATAAGCAAGAGCTTGTTCTGGGTATAGTCAGTTTTTAAATCGAGGTAAGCTACTGACAAACAAGTTGATGGTACAGGGATTTCAACAGTCTCGATTGAAGTCAGCATTTCGCAAATTATATGGTCGTTATAACGATCTAGTTCGTTAATACAACCTCGCATTGGATCAAATGCTGTCTGACGTGTTTCATACCGATTGTTAAGCCGTTCTTGGCATACTGATATGACTGCGGATAACTCCGTTTACCTGATCAGGATATGGGGCTCACGGCGGGTGTGACCGGTCAACAGGGGATGTTTACTCCTCCTAGGCTCCTGATCCCATCTCTGGTGGTGTCCAGGGGTCCGTGTTTGCCCAACTATCTATTTTGTATTGCTTGTGGGAGTTATGAGATTGATCACTGTTCGTTATCTTCACTTTGCATTGAGAAGTAAATTTTAATAGCAAAAGAGTCTAGATTTTTTTTTTTACTTCTTTGTACATACCTATGACAGTTTGATTCATGACATATGTGCGGGAGGTTGTCAAAACACGGACAATCACGGAATCAGAGAAGATACACACAAAACACAGAAGAATCACGGACAGATTTTTTGAAGACACGGATACCGAAGTTTCGGAAATCCTATAAATTGATTTTATTGGAAAATTTATATGAAATATGAATTAAAATACGATGCGTTACTTGCAATTGCATTCTGAAAGAAATACAATCTCAAGTTCAGTCCGTAGATTGCGCATGTTCATAATGTGATGCAACAATTACAGTGACGTCACAATGCACGGACAATGTAAATGGCGGTGTGCACGGCTATATGCAGTAAAAAAAATTAGAATTATTATGATGGATTATTTTTATTCGATGATCCCTTTAAAATGATACCTTGATTGCAGAAATCACACCATCCAATTACTAGATATGAAATATGGTCGTCATGCATTGAATACTTTAAGATCATTTACATTACCTAAAAAGAGAATTGAAGTTTCCAAATTGCTAAATGAAGATTAAAGAAACAATAAATCTGTTTTATAATGAAAAAAAAAACAACAACCCAATAACGTAAAATTTTAAACGTAAATCACAAACAACGTTAAATTATTCTTTAAAGATAAGAGCTATGCATCTGAAGGTGAAGTATCTTTGTGGTCGATGTTACACAAGAATAAACAATGTAGTTCATATTTACTTGTACATTTGAAGCTATTGTGCTACTGTATAATACTAGTTTAAATCGACGCTTCAAATCCTTCTATACAGACATAATCATCGGAATTTTGAAGCGCGAGCGTCTCCTTTATTTTTTATAATGTACATGTATATTATAATTTGCAAAATGCTCTGTTATTTATAGCATGATGTTTTTACATAATGTACAATGTTGATCTCATAAGATACATTTAAAAATTTGGGTGA
Organism: Ostrea edulis; assembly: GCF_947568905.1. NCBI lineage: Eukaryota > Metazoa > Mollusca > Bivalvia > Ostreida > Ostreidae > Ostrea > Ostrea edulis. The sequence goes on along the minus strand of NC_079173.1, from coordinate 10,508,800 downwards.
CATTATTTGTATGTTGAAAAAAAGTCACAAAATGAAATTGAAGGCGTAAATATCAATAATTTTTAGAAATATATTTAAGTATCATGTGGGAAAAAAATGTTTGTTTTGGCAAATCAAGGTTTAAGAATTAAATGACATTTATTGAATAATACCCCTCATTAAAGTGGCATGAGAAATTAATTGATGTGAGCTTTCTTCACCTAACACAGGGAATCTATTCTTTTTTCTTTCATTCATTATGGATGGATATCGATAGAAAGACATTTCATCTAATGTTAGAAATAATTTACTTGATCTAAAATACATTTTCCTAAGACAATATATACGATAGACGACACCAAAATACACATTATGCTTGTGGGGTGATGAAGAAGGGGGATATATTTTAGGCGTATTGTACCAGATTTTTAATGGTCATTTGTTCTCCATTGGATAATACTGTCCATTCAAATATTCCATTTTCATTTGGACACCATTTTCCTTTCAGGGCTTTGTCAGTGTTCGAAAATGTACACTTTATTTCGATTTTTTCTCTATCAGTTTTTACAATAGATAAAACGTCATCATCGCATAATACGGATCCACTGAAATCGCATATTACGGATCCACTCGAGAAAATCAATTTCATGGATATTGGAGATAGTTAATCTACTAGACAACGGGTTGGAAACAGAAGTTTGGCACAGAAAATCGTTTGCATTTCACACAAGCAAATTAACTAGTGTTTTTATATTTTCTTCAAAGTTAAACTTGCAGATGTGACACATCGAAAAGACAGAGCAGTAGTGTGCGGGTCTATATTGTATGATCTTTTCCCGAGCTCATTAAGTCTTTGTAAGATCGAATTTGATATCAAGAGAAATGCTGGCTTGTTATTATAATATAGAGACTGCTGGAAAAGCAAAATCGCTTCGTTACGTGAATTTTTGTTGTGTTGTAAAAAAAAAACTGCTTGATTTTGAAGTATTTTCACTTTCTGAAGAGAGAGAACATCTACTTCTCTTACGAGGTCCTTTTATTTTCTGTCTATAATTTTTTTTAGTATTTCCGAATGTTGCTTCCATAAAATGTTTTTCATGCAAGGCATGCTCTCTAATAAACTGCATTTTCTTTTGGACACACTGAATGACATTTTCTATCGCCTTGACTTGACTTTCAATTTTAAAGTAGATAGTTGATTGGACAAGTTCGCTCAGAGTGTACTATGAGCGTCCATTCAAATTGCCTAATCAATTATTCATGAGAACGAACGAGTAGGAATGAATGGACACACGGGTGATGGAGAGAGGAACGAAGCGTAATCAACCGTGGTTTCCGACGATGATAAGGTATTTCAAAAAAGATGTAATCAAATAAGATATGAAATGTGGAAACTTTAAAATCATTACCGATGACTGTCGTATTTAAACTATAAATCAAAACTGGGTATGGAGGGACGCTACTGCAAAATCAAAGTTGTGTAGTCCGAATTTCGACCACCTTGTAAAAACCAGAATTTTTGGTTTTAAATCGGTGTTTACATTCAACTGTCACTAGGCCATTTCCCATAATACAAATCAAGTGACAGCCACGTGCCAAATTCAGACTTCCTTAGGTTAGATCAGATCATCGGGGTCGTATCTGTGTAAAACCGCGTATTTGTTCCTAACAGTATCGTGCCATCAGTTTAAAGTGTTCCGGAAGTCATGGGTGCAAAAATGGTAAATTGGTTCAGAAATACATTTGAAAATATAAGAATGAAAAATTATGATCGTGCGTGCATTCAATACCGAGATATTCCCCTCAAAGTTAGCTATTTTTGCACCTGCCCGAAACCAATCAGCTGAACTTCCAGTTTTACTATATTTAGCCATAATGACGTGTGAAGTCACAACCCATCAGTCTGAAACAGGCCAGTATGGCAAATGCGAGCGATACCTCCGTTTCTGTGGACGAAATCGACCTCCACATATCATTTGCAGCGTCTTCCTTTTAAGATTATCGTAACGAGGACGTACAGGACATCGTCCGTTAGCAATAAGAGTCAGCTGCAATGGATTCCGATTATTTCGACGAGTTAAATGGGAATAATGCTGAACGTGACCAACTTGAACTTTGCCTCGGAAGCACGGAATGGTAAGGTGCCGTTAGACTGTTTGTTTATAAAATAAATTTTGGGAAATACGAAATTGATCAATAATTTTTAACTGTACATCATTCTTAATTACATTAATGATAAAATTACAGATGTCTAATCACCATATTACGCCTGTCCGCGCCGTATTCACAGGAATCTGTCATTTTGTCTGTAATAACAATGTTAGTGGTCGCACTGGTGTGTACCATACCACCCCTTAGTAATTAGGGAGTGGTATGGTATATACCCTCAATTATCAATAGGCCTACTATTATTACAGACAAAATTATTTGTTCCAGTGATGTATTTTCGCTCATTACTTCATTGGGAAAGAGCTGAAAAATAACTTTGATTTTTCTATCCTCTCATGTGACACCCCCTTTATACTGTTATATTTGTACTTAAATTTTTCTAAGAATTTTTAAAAATTATCATCTAGAGGAGAATTGTCTTATATTTTCCCCATTATTGAGTTCTCTATTCTTTCACAAATTCACATGGTTTACAAATCATTTTAGGTGTCAATGTGGATTCTATTCCCATATGTCAGCTGCCAAGGAAAGTGTATGCTGCACCGAATTGCCAAGGGTCTATGAGAAGAGGGGAGTCATTCAACAAGGAACTGGCCTGCTTTACTGAACACCCTGGGTTTTCATCAGTGTGTTTAGATGTGCATGAGCTCGAAACGGCATAATACCAATACCCAGTATGGAGAAATGAGGGCAACAATCGAAGAGCAAGTCAATCTTTTTTATTGATTTAATCAATACAAAATTCACATGACCATTGGGTCCGATTGCTAGTTTATCATTAGTGAATAATTCCAAACATTTCCCGGAATTACAGGCGTAACAGATGCATAACACAGGCAATTTGTTTGATGGTGCTAAGGATACCTAGGGCACAGGGTGCGAGTCCCTCTACCCTCATGTGCTGTGACGGAATTCCTCTGAGGAGTATTAAGGATTCAATGCACCTGATTGATGGTACGATTTAGTTGAAGCAACTTAAAAAAACAAAAACAAATGTACGATTCATACATGATGCATACAAAAAAATTCAAGCACAACATTCTAACAGAAATGGCCCAGAAATAATACATCAATTTTCTAGAAAGCATCAGCTACACAAACAATATTTCAAATAAAATGTGTCTGCACCCAGGAACGGGACGAGGACCCTGCTTTCATTTCCCATTTTTTAACTCTTACAACTATTATGTATACTAAGCTAATACTACATATACTATGCTAATATTTCATTCTATAAATTATTTGCAAAAATACACTGTTGCATGCAAGACCAAACAGAGTGTTACCCAACAGTCAGACCCTATATCATGGTTGTTCCCAGTCTTTTTTTTTAATTTGTAAAAAATAACAAAATTTGTTTTCACAACCTACTACTCCAAATGACTTTGGTTCAAATTTAAACAAAACCAAAGATAAAAGTGTTTCACAATGATTTAACATTTTTAAACAAGATTAAAATAGAGCACATCTGTATGACCAACATATTTTTTTATCTGCTTTGCTAGAATGTCCAAATAGCAAGTATTATGTTTTGTTCACATTCACACACCTCGATGTAAAATGTAGCACTGCCTCTTCTTTATCAGGATGGAAAAATTCGCTGCACAGTGGAGGTGGTTGAGCTGGCAATAAGCATGGTAATGGTTCTGATGACCCTTGAAAAACCAAATAAGTCTTCTTCATCAGGACTGATGGGCTGGAATAAATGGACACTATTTAAAATTTTATGTATGCTTTATATCCTTATAAATAAATTGCTCTTTACTATATGTATTTTATTTTGATAAATAATAAAAATTCTCATTAACTTTGTTATTGCTGTTTTAAACTTGATTGAAAGAAAAGTGAAAAATGCAAAAATAGTAAAAATGCCATGCCAATTAATTTTGATATGAATTATGATAGTGGATTATCTTTAGAAGTACATTCTTACTATTGTTGGATCAACAGGCTTCCTACGAACACTGCATTTCCCACGCTTGAACTTCGGGAAGCTGATTTTAAATTGTTGGTCCCCCTCCTTCGCTATGGCACGCAGCCTTGAGGAATTCTCATTAAAATGTAGAGCAGCAATCATCAACCTTTCCCAATAAAAAAGGATAAAATAATTGTTACGATAGTGCTATATAATGTATTTACTGTAATTCTTTTATTATTTTGAAATAAAATGTCCCCATGTAAATATTGAAATAATTTGCAGTGGGGGATCCTTATCATCCAGAGGGGGGGGGGGTATCCCAAAAGGTCTGAACCCTCCCCTTTCATAAGAAAATTTTGCTAAAAAACACCCACACATATAGATGGTGGAACCCCCCTTTAACAACTAAAATTTAATAATGGTATAACCCCCCTCTCTTTCCAAAATTCCTGGATCTGCCCATGATTTGTGTAAATTAAATTAGTGAAAAGGGGTTTCCATCACATGTCATTTTTAGAAATAATTTAATTTAGTTTTCATTAACGTATAAATCCAAAGGATGTACATGTAGGAGTTATAACAGGGGTTACAGGCCACCCACTCTACACCCCTCAGCCTTCACTTGATTGATCAGAATTGGTATCTTTGCAATGTTAACATTTAATCGTGTTGGAAAAATAATATTGCCCACTAAAAGAGTAATAGAAGTCTACGTATATTTAAATTATGCAAAGTTCTTGATAACATTACTAAGATAGGTCAGTGGATCTATATTACAGAATAATTTAAACGGCAATCTAATCCAGGGTCCTGATCAGATGGGGACATGTAAGAAACTCGTCATATGGTACGTGTATTGTAACTTATGAAGTGTAAAAGCTAATAAACGTCACATCCTACATAAAAAATCATCAACTTTCTTACCGATGGAATCTTCATAATAAAATTACAAACGACCTACCCTATTTTTCTCCAGCTTGACGACAGCCTGGCGCTTGGATTTAGGCTCGGGCGAAGAGAAGAGGGCAAGGTTGAGGTCGTCCACTTTCCTCTTAGGATAAAGCGATAGAATCGCACCAGGGCAGAGGCGTTTTTTTTTCCGCAGGAATTACAAATTCTCTCATCAGTGAAAACTGAGCCTCGAAACATCCGTCCGTGAAATGCGCACTACAAACAACAGTATACTGGGACGATCCTGTCCAGTCTGCACGGGTCAGTCTCACAAATCGAGTATATGCTGCTCTCTGTCGCTCGTCCTTCGGGAAAACATGGACGGAAACGGTGTTCGGGGGCCTGTTGTTGCTTCCTACAAGGTGAAGATAACGAACAGTGATCAATCTCATAACTCCTACAAGCAATACAAAATAGATAGTTGGGCAAACACGGACCCCTGGACACACCAGAGGTGGGATCAGGTGCCTAGGAGGAGTAAGCATCCCCTGTTGACCGGTCACACCCGCCGTAAGCCCCATATCCTGATCAGGTAAACGGAGTTATCCGCAGTCAAATCAGTGTACCAAGAACGGCTTAACAATCGGTATGAAACACGTCAGACAGCATTTGACCCAATGCGAGGTTGTATTAACGAACTAGATCGTTATAACGACCATACAATTTGCGAAATGCTGACTTCAATCGAGACTGTTGAAATCCCTGTACCATCAACTTGTTTGTCAGTAGCTTACCTCGATTTAAAAACTGACTATACCCAGAACAAGCTATTGCATATCGAATCAGTTGAGATATATAAACACCATATGCAGGTGATAATGGAATATTGCTACATAAATGTGGGAAGTTGACGATGGAGAAGCTGAAATCATCCCGTTTGTCATACAGTTGAGTTGTCAGTTTGCCGTTAATGTCTACTTTCAATAAAATATCTAAGTATGAAGTAGAAGTGGAGGACTCTGTGGTGTCCTTTATTTCGAGCTCACAAGGATTTATCAAATCGACATATGAATGAAAGCTATCATTGTTAATAGACAAAACGTCATCAATATATCTAAAAGTCGAATTGAAGGTCACAGCGAGAGATTTTTTCTTCTCACGTAGAAGTTTTTGAATAAATTCTGCTTCATATGAATATAAAAACAGGTGAGCTAACAAAGTAGCACAATTCGTGCCCATGAGAATTCCAACAGACTGTTGGAAGACCTGATCACCAAAGGCCACGAAGATATTGTCAATGAGGAACTTTAGCATATTTTTTATTTTAACTTCAGAGTACTTGTGCGTGGAATCAGAGTGGTGTTTAACAAAGTAAGTTTTTGAATGACTAATCACTAGATATGAATATTTCCGTTTTCCGTTTGTTGTTGAAGAAGCAACTGCCTATGATGTCAAAAAGTCTAGTCTTTAATTTATCGTGAGGAATGGTCGTGTATAGTGTTGAAAAGTCATAGGTTTTAATGTTATTGATTTGGGAAAAATTCTGTGATTTCAAGTTTACTAAAAGTTCTTTAGAATTTTTTAGAATCCACATTTGATTGACACCACTTCTGGCATATGTAGTCGCACAGTAAGTTTGAAGTTTCTCCTTCACAGCTGTTAACATTTTCGTGAGGAGCAAAGATAGGGGCTTGGTAGAGCACTTACTGGATCGAGCAATGTATATTTGTTTGTAAGGGATTTTATGTAGTTTAGGAATCCAGTATAGGTACGGTAACTCATATTCATTCGACCCATTGACTGGAATATTAAATGTGTCTAAAACTGAAGCATGGTTTTGAAGAATTTCGTCATTTGAAAGGGCAGTTGGAGTATAAGTATGATTACCAAAAGTGGAATTAATGCCAAGTTCGTTTAAAATACAGTTGTAATAATGAGCCTTACAAACAAAGACAATGTTGTTACTAGCTTTGTCAGCTGGAACAACTACACCCATGCGTCCCTTACTCTTACTTGCCATTTCTCTTCGAATACTTTCTTCTTTTATACTCTTGTCTTGTTGTGAAGAAACCGCCAATGATGGGTTGTGACGTCAGATCCGGTATTACATTTTCAGTCTCGTTTTCGATATCGTAAAGGTGTGAATTTACGAAGAAGGGTTTTTTTGCCCATTATATCGTTTATTGATTTAAAAATAACTGAAATAATTTTACTATCGCTATTTATTTTTAAAAATACATTAGATAAACCAAAATGTATATTTGACTTCCGGGACACTTTAAGAGAATTTAAAATATAAAATACATTTTAGAAATTAGTTGTTTTACGCTCTTTTAAACCTGAATTTAGACAGTTGCGCAATTGCGTGAGAGAAATATTAAGAACAAAATCCTCAAATTGGTCAGGTCAGTTACTGTTAAATACTAATCCACCGGCTTTAAAGTAACTATATACAAAAATGATAAATGACCATCGGCCTGTACATCTTTAAAGAAACTAATTTTCAACTCCTGAGGATTATCACTTCATTACCTCATCAACATTTACTTTAAAACAAAGAAACAAAATCAAATAATCACTAACATGGCAATGACAGTGCTTTATTCTTAAAAACTGACATAATGTACAGTATAGAGATAAATTACAAGTAATATAGTTAAATACATGCATGAATGAGAGAAAAATTAAGTACAATATCCGACAATGAGCTCACCAGGAGTTACATGTAACTCTTTATCAAATGTTATAGTTTCTTTAATTCTTTAAAAGGGGCCTCCCTGGCGTAGTATTTTCAAGATCAAATATTGACTTAACATTTACAACATTTTTACCGGTCAAGTCTATGCCATTGGATAATACTGTCCATTGAAACATTCCAATCTCCAACGGAATCCATGACACTCTCATGGTTTTGGCAATGTACGAAAATGTACACTTAATTTTGATTTTCATTTCTCTATCATTTGAAACAAAAAATATAACGTTCTCATCAGATATTACAGATCCACTTGAGGAAATCAATTTCATGGATATTGGGCATATTCTGTTTACCAGACAACGTTCAGGAACAGAAATGTTGCACTGAAAAACGTTTACATTGGACACATGCACCTTAACTAGTTTACTCGTATTCTCTTGAAAGTCAAACATTGCTGCAGATTTGACGCATCGAAAAGACAGAGCAGTAGTGTGTGGGACTATATGGTATGATTTTTTTCCGAGCTCATTAAGTCTTTGTAAAATCGAATTTGATATCAGGAGAAAAGATGGCTTGTTTTGATATAAAAGTGATTGCTGGAAAAACACAATCGCTTCGTTGCGTGAATCTTTGTTGTGTCGTAATGAATCTGTTTGATTTTGAAGTATATTAACTTTCTGAAGAGAGATAACATCTACCTCACTTAACAGGTCTAATTCTCGTCTGTCTATGATTTCATTTGTATTACCCAATGTTGTTTCCATCAATTTTTTTTCATGCAAGGCATGCTCTCTAATAAGTTGCATCTCTTTTTGGACACACTGAATGACATTTTCTATCGCCTTGACTTGACTTTCAATTTCAGAGTAGATAGTGTTTGCCTTCAGTCTTTCCTTGCAGTAAACATCGCCTAGCAAGGATTGTTCATGTCCATGGTGATTACCGAAGGCACATAATATGCAAACTGGCTTTCTGCAAGGTGAGGAACAATAAACTCTCAAAATTTCCTTTTCATGATCACGTTGAGTGCAACACACATCGGATGAAAACTCTCCTGGGTCATTTATTAGGTTCTCAGCAGGAATTTGGTGAATAGGATATAATTCATGGTGTATTAGTATTCGTATTTTTCTGTGGATTAATACACATCCATCACAAATAACAACTTCACATTGTTTACATCGATGCGACAGGTGAGTGTTTTTATCGCACATTCCGCATATTTGTTTCTCTCTATTTCTATGAAAACCAACATATGCGTTGAGGTCCTTAAGATTAGGATCACTTGGAAGTTCGTTCAAGCCTCTGTTTTGAATGCGATGTTTTTCAGAACAAATGGGACAAATAATTTTTTTGTCGATTATCTTTTTCTCGAGACAAGGAATACACAAGCTATGTAAACAAGGAAGAAGGCAAGATAATCCAACAGACGCATTTAAATTGTCATTACAAAGTCGACATTTCAGATATGTATCTGCTAATCCTCTAATATTCTCTAGAGTTAGAGTTTCCTTTTCCATTCTAGAACAGAAATACACAATATTCACATTGCACAATTCTGAACACAGCATGCAGCAATACGAGCGCGAGCTGAGTGATTTACAAATGGCTGACAAAATGTCCGACAAGACCTTGCTCAACCGCTTGGGTTAAGTAAACATGACCCTAAATTCTGAATAAAGACTCCCGACATGTCAACAATGAAACGAAAGTAGAATATTTATTTTATTCATACCAAAATACCTCTTTCTTGTACATAAATCAGCTTTTTATTAATGAATTTTCAAAGTTAGCATGCCATTTTAAGTCCTAAAACACCACTACTACAAAAACTAACATTTCGGCTTCTATTTACCGAATTTTCACCATTTCTTCTTCACGAACTAGCTACATGACAGGAAATTCAATTTCCAACCACTGCGCATTTTCACCAGGTATTTCCCTTTTCTATATTTAGTTGAAAGCGAACAGATATAGCAATCCAATCATAATACGGGATTTAGTGAAATCGCGTCCCGGCTTTGGATTTTACGCAATATGTTTACCTCATTATGCAAGAGCAAAAGTTGCATAGGATTTTGTTAGTGTGGCCTTTTTCTTTACCGAGAGTTACGTGCACTACAGAAACATAGAACACCCACGGATCACGGTAAAATATATAACAAACACGGATCATTCTTCACGGAAATACATTCTGTTCTGTGCTAAAGTCAACTGGATTTATTGACAAACAGAAGTATTTCCCCGTAATACATGTAGGCCTAGTTCCGTAACTAATGACTCTTTTGTTTTTACGGAAGTAACGAAATAACAAAAATCACGGACAAATTACGTTTTCCCATGAAACCTCCACGTTAAAGATAAAACTGAAAAGTTTCTACAGTACAAACATTCAATTGTTTATAACTTGATTTCATTAATGCTTAATCTACATCGAGAATAAAATCATAAATGACATTTTGTATATCTAAGAAAGAAATTTAATTTTCTTTAAATTGAAGATGGTATGAACTGCGACATATCACTGTGAAATAGAAGTTTTTTGAAGCCCGCTAGTTTTTCATGAAATATGAATGCCGGCTTGAAGTGTTACGATTCACAGCATTGGTGTCGTGGTGGTTGTATTGTATTTAGCAGTCACGCCTATATGAGATCAGGCAACTTTAGCGCCAAAAGTTGAATTTCTTGGTAGAGAAGTTGTTAGTGTAAATATTTACACTGGGAGCACGTATATGATTAGTTTTTTCTGGTTCAACACATTTATTCAATTCTTTTAGTCAAGATTGTTACAAGTGCCCCTACATCCCAACCTGACCACCGGGTATGGGGACTCATTGCTATTTACACAAACACTCAATTTCACACTTATAAAAGACTTTCATACAAAAGATAGAAGTAAAGAGAAAGAAGATAAAGGGAAAAATGACTCTGGCTGCTGAATAAATACATAAAAATAAGGGGGAAATTGCCAACACACATTGTAGGCTATGTTGTTTTGTTTACCCTATACACAATCTAAAAGTCTTAAAATTTTGGTAACAAAAGTAGAAATATATATTCATGCACAAATTATGCTGATGTACCATTTATGCCTATAATCTTCTTTTACATGCACAATGTGATATAAAATCATTCATTCAGTTTTTTAAATAATTTCCATTTTTCCTCAAATTGTTTTATGCAGTTCTTTCTCAGAGCTATGATTATGTGTCTTTCAATATGAAAGGTGAAGATAACGAACAGTGATCAATCTAATATGATATACATTTATCCAGATATTCTTGAATTTTACTAGAAGCAGTGGACTTTCTTTACATCGAGAAGAATAATTACGTATAATGTTTCAAATGAAAATTTATTATATTAATCAATTCATTCTCTGAACAGCCAAGTAAAATGCTTTCTTATCTGTGACAATATTAAATATAAAAGATTCGAAAAACCATGTATAAACCATGCATAAAAACTTCTGCACTTTTTCACACTCACATAAAATATGCTCTAGAGTTTCTTTTTCTCTAACACAAAAATTAAACATGTCATGATTGATTTTTTTTTTCAAAAAGGTATTTGTAGACAATAGTCTTAGGTTTATTCTATATTGTAACTACTGTAATTGACTATCATTTGTAAATTTAAACACATTCGAATTAATTTTTTTCCATTCTTGGTCTGTAATTGAAATGTTTTCGTTCCATTTCTTTCGAGCTGTTGGTGTTTCACCACTGTAATTCAAAATCTTGTATATTTTCTTATTTCCAGCATTGGCAAAGGCAAGTGGTAACATATGTAATGGCATAATAGGTTCATCTTCTTCGCTCAAATGATTAAGAGCAACATGTTTATAATGTTTCTTAACTAAATACACTAAAAAAATCTAAAAAGTTTGTATGCACACCACAATAAATATTTGTAAATTGATCATATGATCATATGATAAAAATGTTCCATTCTCATTTATCAACGAGTTTACAAAAAAATGTCATTTTCGTACCATGATTAAAACAAACTTAAGTTTATTATCTACTTGTATATTGTCATTATATCATATTACACTTTTACATATTTCTTTAGTAGCATAGTTTTTGCAGTGTTTTTTTTTCAGGATTTAAGGACATACATCCAGAAATGATTGTTAAAGGTTTTAATGTTTTTCAATCCAAAGTGTGGTCCTAATTTAATTATTTTGTAGATATCTATGTTTGCTCCTAAAATATTCTGCCACTTTGGTGCACTTGTAGTTTGTAACAATTTTTAGACCCATGAAATATTCATACTTGCATCGAAGTTTTCAATATCTACCATTTTAAACCCCCATCTATGTATTCTTGTATTCATATTGTCATCTACAAATTCTGTTATAAGAAACATTTCATTATTAATGTGTATACCCTGAATTTGTTTGTTACTGCGTATTTTGATCACTAGAATTTCTACACATAGTAAAAATAAATAAGAGGATGTTGGGTCTTCTTGTCTACAACCTCACCCATTCAAAACCATCTTGATAAATTCCCACCTTGGTTTATTGTTTTCATGATATTTGTGCAAAATAACTTTACCCATTTTTGTATCCCCTGTCCAATATTAAAAAGGCGTAGTACTCTAAATAAATAATCCCAAGATACTGTGTCAAATGCTTTTTCAAAACTAATAAGCAGGATCATACCTGGAATATGTTTGGCTTGAGTATAATGCATAATATCATATGTAAAACTTATACGGTACCAATTTTGATGCACCAGATGGGCATTTCCACAAATAATGTCTCTTAAGTGATGCTCAAGCCGAAAGTTTGGAAATTCGAAATAACAATAAACTTGTAAGCGCTAAAAGAAAAACCAGAGTGCCAAAAATTGGAGCCAACTTCGTCCAAGGATCAGAGCTATGCATGAGGGATATACATTTTGTAATAATTAATTTTCAAATTAATTTCTAAATTTTATAACAGCAATTAAATATACGTCCGTATTTTCAAGCTAGTAACGAAGTACTTAGCTACAGGGCTGTAGAGACCCTCGGGGACTCACAGTCCACCAGCAGAGGCCTCGACCCAGGGGTCTTAATGTAAAACTTATACGGTACAAATGCGCATTTCGACAAATAATGTCTCTTAATGTCTCTTAAGTGATGCTCAAGCTGAAATTTTGGAAATTCACAATAACGATAAACTTGTAAGAGCTAGTAGGAAAATCATATATCATCCTGGTATCTTCCTGATATGAAAGCAGTTTGATCCCCATTTATCAACTTGGGTAAAACTGTTTTTATTCTATTGGCTATACATCCGGGACAAAGTTTATAGACTGTATTTAATAATGAAATTGGCCTACAGTTCTGCAAATATTGTTTAAGCGTTTTTGACTTTGAAAGGTAGACGATAACACCCTGTCTCTGACAAATGGATAGTTCACCATTTACAAATGCATAATTCAAAGATCCTAAGACAAATTGCCTTAAATCTTTCAAAATAAAAACTTGAGAAATTCAGTTGTAAAACCATCGCTACCAGGGCTAGTGTCTTTATTCATTCTTTTCAAAGTATCAGTGGCTTCGCTATATATGATTTCCCCCGTTATTATTTGGCTTTCTTCAAAAGACAGCTTTCGGACTTCCTTAAACATGTTATCATTATTACAGTATATGATTATTTATTCAATAAAGCTTCATTGTATTTTTCATGTTTTTCTGCGTCAGTTTTCCCTTTCAATGCATATTTTTTTCATTTTGCTTATAGCCTAAATGGAATACTTTTTGACATCCATACATTAGCCATTTTTGGCGACGGAGTTTCCAATGATTAATTATCAGATACTTTTTAAAGATATTTTCTCCATTTTTGTGCAGCTTAAGGAGGTATTAACACCACGACCAGGACTTCTTATATATTTCTGTATGTGTGATTAAAACACAAAATCTAGGTCTTGAACATCAAATTGAAACACTACCAGGTCAGATACATCTAAGTGGGAAGATCAGATGTTAGAAGAACAGAGTGAAGAGATACGAAAATGAGAAGATGGAGATTGAGATTCAGAAAAGAGACAACATTATAGAAGAAAAGGCGTAGTGATTAAAACCTCGTCTGGACTTCTCGAAATAAACTTAAGTGGAAACTTGGACTTAAGTCTGAGATTTTACTCAAATTTTGACTGCACGAATAAAAGAAAACTCTGACTCAAGTTTGATATTTTTTCGAGAAATCCAAGCCTTTAGTCCCAGTTCCAAATGTTTGTATTCGATGCAAAAGAATATAACATCATGATGTATGAGACCCATTCCATACACATGTATTCTGATAGTTGGTTGTTAATATTATTTTCTGCGAAAACTCCCCGAACCGACAAATAAAAACAGCGCTAAAAGCCGGTCCCTGTTTCTACATTTTCCGACAAAAACCGCTTTAATCTACCTTTTCATAAAAAGATAATGAAGTCCTGTTGAATATTTATATTTTTAATTCATTGTCATTGTTTGGATCGTTGTTTTTAGCACACCATTGGCACCGAATTGTTTTTGCATTTGACACAAGCACCTTAACTAGTATACTTATATTCTCTTGAAAGTCAAACATTGTTGCAGATTTGATGCATCGAAAAGAAAGAACAGTAGTGTGCGGATCTACATGGTATGATCTTTTCACGAGCTCATTAAGTCTTTGTAAAATCGAATTTGATATCATGAGAAAAGCTGGCTTGTTATTATAACATAGTGATTGCTGGAAAAACACAATAGCTTCGTTGCGTGAATCTTTGTTGTGTTGTAAAGAATCTGCTTGATTTTGAAGTATTTTCACTTTCTGGAGAGATAGAACATCTACCTCTCTTAGAAGGTTCTTTTTTCGTCTGTCTAGGATTATTTTTTTGCATTTCTGAATGTTACTTCCATAGAGTTTTGTTCATGGAATGCATGCTCTCGAATAAGTTGCATCTCGTTTTGGACACACTGAATTACATTTTCTATTGTCTTGATTTGAATTTCAATTTCAGAGAATATAGTATGTGCCTTCAGTCTTTCCTTGCAGTAAATATCGCTTAGGAAGGGTTGTTCATGCCAACAGTGATTATCGAAGGTACATAATATGCAAACTGGCTTTCTACAAGGTGAGGAACAATAAATTCTCAAAATTTCCTTTTTATGATCACGTTGAGTGCAAAATACATCCGACGAAAACTCTCCTGGGTCATTTACCAGGTTCTCAGCAGAGTTTCGGTGAATAGGAAATAAGATCCATTCCTGTTCAAAGGTAGTAAGCGCAGAACATAGACCTACAATGTCAATTTTACAGCCCTTTACCGGTAATAGTGACATCTCTATATGAGTGAAAAATTCTCGAGAGGGACATTAAACAATATACAATCAATCAATCGTTTAAAATCAATAATTTGAAAAATTTTATGGTCGTTATAATGATTTAATTGGCAAATACAACCTGTTATGAGGTTGAATGCTGTTTGACGTGTTTCATACTGATTGTAAACCGTTCTCTACATACTGATTTTGACAACAGATTACTCCATCTACCTAACAATTGGTATGAACACGTCAGACAGCATTCGACCTAATGATAAGTTGCATTTGTGAATTAGATTGTTATAACGACTATAAGGTTTGCGAAATGCTGACTTAAAACGAGACTGTTGAAACACTTTTAACACCAATTTATTTAATTGTCAGTAACCTATCTCGATTTAAAAGAGTTGTTAGTTTGTCATTATACATCAATCTTCAATAACATATCCAGGTATGAAGCAAATGTGAAGGACTTTGTGGTGTATTTTATTTCGAGTTCACTACGATATATCAAATCGGCATATAAGTGAAAATGAGCATTATTACTGAATGAAACTCGTAATATCAAGTTTTATCAAAACGCATACGGAAAAATACTTAACAATATTTCTCTGTTTTCTGAATTGTACCAAACTCCTTTGTATGCTACATTTCGGGAAACGTCCCGAAATCTTTAAGATGGTAAAATATCAATGATTTTATTCAAATACTGTAATTACCATTTATCAAACTGGGTTCATTTATTCCTATTCGCTCTTTCTTATGAATACATATTTGAAAATATCGTTCAATCAAAGTAATCGTTATAGAAACCAAACTGTTCTGTTTTTAAAGGTAGCATTAACTTAAATTTGCTATCACAACAATTGTATACCGAAATAGGGTTGAAATCGTCTTCTTGATTGGACAATCTGATTAAAACCAGTGTAGCGATCTAAGTGAGAGGATCTCAGGGTCTGCTTTTAATCAGATTGCTTGATCGGACAAATTCACTCAGGGTGTACTATGAGCACCCAATCAAATCGCCTAATTAATTATTCATGAGAACGAACGAGTAGGAATGGATGAACCCACGGGTGATGGAGAGAGGAACGAAGCGTAATCTACCGTGGGTTTCCGACGATGATAAGGTATTTCAGAAAATATCAATCATAACTGAGTATGGATTGACACAACTGCAAAGTGAAAGCTGTGTAGTCGGAATTTCGACAAATTTTGTCCTCCTTGTAAAAAATCAACCTCACCGTATTGATGAGGCTGTACGACATATCATACATTATTTCATCTGTTTTAACCAAATGTTTTGGTTTTAAATCGGTGTTTACAATCAACTGTCACTCGGCCATTTCCCAGACGACAAATCAAGAGACAGTCAAGTGGCGAGGTTAGATCATCAGGGGTCGTATCTCTGTACTTTATTCTTACAGTATCGTGCCAAAGGTTTGAGAGAAATAAAAATATAGAATATCACTTAGTAAATTCGTTGTGTTACGCTCTTTTAAACTTAAATTTAGACAGTTATATAGGTTGCTCAATTGCGTGAGAGAAAAATTAAGTACAATATCCTCAAATTGGTCAGATCAGTTGATGTTAAAACATAATTCATCTGCTTTAAAGTAATTGTATGCAAAAGAATAAAGACAACAACAACAACAACAACAACAAAACAACGACTGATAAATGAACATCGGCCTGTACAGCTTTAAGGTGGGTCGATCCTCATGTGAATTATCAATATTAATGGTTAAAAATGGAAACACTATTAATTTCCACTCAATATAGTTTAATCTAATCAATAAACAAAGAAAATGTGTATGTTGCCACCCTTTTAAAGATGTCAGACATACAAAAACAGAAGTATATATCAACATAAAAAAAATCGCACATTTTCGTTGAACAGAATGATGAAAATTAATAAAAACTTGTTGAAATGACAAATTTTAAATGTCAACAATTTAAGAAATCTGATAATTCATAGATATATAAAAATTAATTGTTGATATTAGGGAAATCATTGTGTCATAGAGATGCAGTAGAGGAAATTCCAGCATAGGAGTTATTGCCCTTGAAAACATTTTTAAAATTATAGATAATTGATTATCTATGGAAAATAAAAACTTTTTCAGTATCAAAAGTTTACCAATTTTTTTTATTTTATTCAGTGAATAAAGTTCCTCTGAAAGATATATTTCAATCATGTGCAAAATTTAAATAAATAAAGATTTTGCAAAAACCTATGACATCTCAAGAGGATCGATCAACCTTAAGGACATTAATCTTCAGCAATCACTAACATGACAATGACAATTCTTTATTCTCATAAACTGACATAGAAGATAGATAAATTACAAGTAATATAGTTAAATACATGCATGCGTGAGAGAAACATTAAGTACAATATCCGACAATGAGCTCACCAGGAGAGTTAAATGTAACTCTTTATCAATTTTTATCAAGTATCTTGGATTCTAAAAACAAATGTTCAAGACCAACAAAATATTTACATGATTTTTATCCGTCAATTGTATTCCATTGGATAATACTGTCCATTGAAATATTCCTCTCTCATTTGAAGACCATTTTCCTCTCATGGCTTTGTCAATGTCCGAAAATGTACACTTTATTTCGATTTTCATTCCTCTACCATTTTTCACAATAAATAAAACTTCCTCATCGCATATTACAGATCCACTTGAGGAAATCAAATTCATGGATATTGGACATATTTCGAGTACCCGACAATGTGTAGGAACAAAAAATTGGCACCGGAAAACGTTTGCATTTGACACAAACACCTTAACTAGTTTACTCGTATTCTCTTGAAAGTCAAACATTGTTGCAGATTTGACGCATCGAAAAGAAAGAGCAGTAGTGTGCGGGTCTACATGGTATGATCTTTCCCCGAGCTCATTAAGTCTTTGTAAAATCGACTTTGATATCAGGAGAAAAGCTGGTTTGTTATTATAACATAGAGACTGCTGGAAAAACACAATCGCTTCGTTGCGTGAATCTTTGTTGTGTTGTAAAGAATCTGCTTGATTTTGAAGTATTTTAACTTTTTGGAGAGAGAGAACATCTACCTCTCTTAGGAGATCCTTTTCGCATTTGTCTATGACTTTTTCTGCATTTCTGAATGTTGCTTCCATCGAATTTTGTTCATGCAAGGCATGCTCTCTAATAAGTTGCATCTCTTTTTGGACACACTGAATTACATTTTCTATCGCCTTGACTTGACTTTCAATTTCAGAGTAGATAGTGTTAGCCTTCAGTCTTTCCTTGCAGTAAACATCGCGTAGCAAGGATTGTACATGCCCAAGGTGATTACCGAAGGCACACAATATGCAAACTGGCTTTCTGCAAGGTGAAGAACAATAAATTCTCAAAATTTCCTTTTCATGATCACGTTGAGTGCAAAACACATCCGACGAAAACTCTCCTGGGTCATTTACCAGGTTCTCAGCAGAGTTTCGGTGAATAGGAAATAATTCATGGTGTATAAGTTTCCGTATTTTTCTGTGGATCAAAACACATCCATTACAAATAACGACTTCACATTGTTTACATCGATGCGACAGGTCAGTGTTTTTGTCACACATCCCACATATATGTTTCTCTCCACAACTATGAAAATCAACATATGCATTGAGGTCCTTAAGATTAGGATCACTTGAAAGTTTGTCCAAGCCTCTGTTTTGAATGCGATGTTTTTCATAACAAATGGGACAAATAATTTCTTTGTCGATCATCTTTTTCTCGAGACAAGGAAAACACAAGCTATGTAAACATGGAAGAAGGCGAGATAATCCAACAGACGTATTTAAATTGTCATTGCACAGCCGGCATTTCAGATATGTCTCTGCTAATCCTTTAATATCCTCTAGAGTTAGAACTTCCTTTTCCATTCTGGAACATTCAAACGCATATTATACAATACTACTTTCGTTTTCGTGCTGACCCTTTTCTTTACGGAGAGTCACGTGTACTACACAAACACAGAACACTCACGGATCAGGGTAAAATATATACCAAACACGGATCATTCTTAACGAAAATACATTTTCCCATGAATTATTCACGTACAGAACATAATGTTCTGTGCTAAAGTCAACTGGATTTATTGCCAAACAGAGAAGTATTTTCCCGTAATGCATGTAGGTATGTGCCCTAACTAATGGCTCTTTCGTTTCTACGGAAGTAACGAAATAACAAAAATCACGGACAAATTACGTTTTCCCGTGAAACTTCCACGATAAATATAAAATTGAAAAGTTTCTATAGTACAAAAATTCAATTGTTTATAACTTGATTTGCTTAATGTAAAACTTATACGGTACCAATAATCTTCATCAAGAATTAAAACATATATGACATTTTCTATATTTAAGAAAGATATTTCATTTTTTTTTTAAATTCAAGATGGTATGAACTGCTACGCTTCACGGTGAAATACAAGGTTTTTTTTAAGCGCGCTAGTTCTTTATGAAATATGTATGCCGGCTTGAAGTGTAACCATTAACATCATTGCTGTCGGGGGTGGTTGTATTGTATTTAGCAGTCACGCCTATATGAGATCAGGTAACTTTGGCACCAAAAGTTGAATTTCTTGGTAGAGAAGTTGTTAGTGTAAATAGTTACACTGGGAGCACGTATATGATTAGGGTTTTTTCTGGTTCAATACATTTATTCAGTTCTTTTAGTCAGGATTTTTACAAGTGCCCCTACATCCCAACCTGACCAGTGGGTATGGTGACACAATGCTATTTACACAAATACTCATTTTCACACTTTTGAAAGACTTTCATACAAAAAGATAGAAGTAAAGAGGAAGAAGACAGAGGGAAAATTACTCTGACTGTTAAATAAATACACAAAAATAAGGGAGAAATGTCAACATAGGCTGTGTTCGTTTGTTTAC
The DNA here is from genome assembly GCF_947568905.1 of Ostrea edulis. Taxonomy (NCBI): domain Eukaryota; kingdom Metazoa; phylum Mollusca; class Bivalvia; order Ostreida; family Ostreidae; genus Ostrea; species Ostrea edulis. The sequence goes on along the minus strand of NC_079173.1, from coordinate 10,488,937 downwards.
TCTATGAACAATCTAAAAGTCTTAAAATTTTGGTAACAAATTAAAAGTAGAAATATATATATCCATGCACAAATTATGCTGATGTACCATTTATGTCTATAATCTTCTTATGCATGCACAATGTGATATAAAATCATTCATTCAGTTTTTTAAACAATTTCCATTTTTCCTCTAATTGTTTTATGCAGTTCTTTCTAAGAGCTATGATAATGTGTCTTTCAATATGAAAGGTGAAGATAACGAACAGTGATCAATCTAATATGATATACATTTATCCAGATATTCTTGAATTTTACTAGAAGCAGTGGACTTTCTGTACATCGAGAAGAAGAATTATGTATAATGTTTCAAATGAAAATTCACTGTTCGTTATCTTCACCTTGCATTATATTAATCAATTCATTCTCTGAACAGCCAAGTAAAAATGCTTTCTTATCTGTGACAATATTAAATATAAAAGATTCGAAAAACCATGTATAAACCATGCATAAAAACTTCTGCACTTTTTCACACTCCCATAAAATATGCTCTAGAGTTTCTTTTTCTCTAACACAAAAATTAAACATGTCATGATTGATTTTTTTTCCCCAAAAGGTATTTGTAGTTAATATTCTTTTGTTTATTCTATATTGTAACCACTGTATTTTTCGGTCATTTGTAAATTTAAACACATTCAAATTGATTTTTTTTTTTCATTCTTGGTCTGTAATTGAAAATTTTTCGCTCCAATTCTTTTGATCTTTTGGTGTTTCACCACTGTAATTCAAAATCTTGTATATTTTCTTATTTCTATCATTAGCAAAGGTAAGTAGTAAAATATGTAATGGTATAATAGGTTCATCTTGTTTGCTCAAATGATTAAGAGCAACATGTTTACAATGTTTCTTAACTGTTTGTAATGCACTAAAAAATTCTAACAAGTTTGTATGGACACCACCATGAATATTTGTAAATTGATCATATGATAAAAATGTTCCATTCTCATTTATCAATGAGTTTACAAAAAAATGTCATTTTCGTACCATGATTTAAAAAAAATAGGTTTATTATCTACTTGCATATTGTCATTATACCATATCACACTTTTACATATATATTTTATACACCAATCTATGTATTCTTGTATTCGTATTGTCATCTACAAATTCTGTTATAAGAAACATTTCATTATTAATGTGTATACCCTGAATTTGATTGTTACTTCGCATTTTGATCGCTAGAATTTCTACACATAGTAAAAATAAATAAGGGGATATTGGGTCTCCTTGTCTACAACCTCTCCCATTCAAAACCATCTTAATAAATTCCCACCTTGGTTTATTGTTCTCATGATATTTGTGTAAAATAACTTTACCCATTTTTGTATGCCCTGTCCAAAACTAAAAAAGCGTAGTACTCTAAATAAAGAATCCCAAGATACTGTGTTAAATGCTTTTTCAAAACTAATAAGCAAGATCATACCTGGAATATGTTTGGCTTGAGTATAATGCATAATATCATATGTAAAACTTATACGGTACCAATTTTGATGCACCAGATGGGCATTTCCACAAATAATGTCTCTTAAGTGATGCTCAAGCCGAAATTTTGGAAATTCGAAATAACAATAAACTTGTAAGAGCTAAAAGAAAAACCAGAGTGCCAAAAATTGGAGCCAACTTCGTCCAAGGATCAGAGCTATGCATGAGGGATATACATTTTGTAATAATTAATTTCTAAATTTTATCCCCGCAATGAAATATACGTCCGTATTTTCAAGCTAGTAACGAAGTACTTAGCTACAGGGCTGTAGAGACCCTCGGGGACTCACAGTCCACCAGCAGAGGCCTCGACCCAGGGGTCGTAATGTAAAACTTATACGGTACTAATTTGATGCATCAGATGCGCATTTCGACAAATAATGTCTCTTCAGTGATGCTCAAGCCGAAATTTTGGAAATTCAAAATAACGATAAACTTGTAAGAGCTAATAAGAAAATCCTATATTATCCTGGTATTTTCTGATATATTTCTCTCTGGTATGAAAGGAGTTTGATCCCCATTTATCAACTTGGGTAAAACTGTTTTTATTCTATTGGCTATACATCCTGACCCAAGATTATAGACTGTATTTAATAATGAAATTGACCTACAGTTCTGCAAATATTGTTTAGGCTTTTTTGGCTTTGAAAGGCAGACGATAACACCCTGTCTCTGAGAAATGAATAGTTCACCATTTACAAATGCATAATTCAAAGATCCTAAGACAAATTGCCCTACGTCTTTCAAACGAAAACTTGAGAAATTCAGTTGTAAAACCATCGCTACTAGGGCTAGTGTCATTATTAATTCTTTTCAAAGTATCAGTGGCTTTGCTATATGTGATTTCCCCCGCTATTATTTGGCTTTCTTCAAAAGACAGCTTTTGGACTTCCTTAAACATGTTATCATTATTACAGTATATGATTATTTATTCAATAAAGATTCATGATGTTTGTCATGTGTTTCTGCATATGTTTTTTCTTTTTGCTTATAGCCTACATGGAAAGAATTTTTGACATCCATACATTAACTGGTTTTGTCGTCGGAGTTTCTAATGACCAATTAGTAAAGTCGTGAACATCAAATTGAAACAGTATCAGGTCAGATACATATAAGTGGGAAGATAAGATGTTAGAAGAATATAGTGAAGAGATAAGAAAATGAGAAGATGGAGAGTGAGATTCAGAAAAGAGAAAACATTACAGAAGAAAAGGGGTAGTGATTAAAACATGGCCTGGATTTCTCGAAATAAACTTCAGTCGAAACTTGGACTTTAGTCTGAATTTTTACTCAAATTTTGACTGCTCAAATAAAAGAACTCAAACTCAAGAAATCCAAGCCTTCAGTCCTGGTCCCTAATTGTTTGTATTCGATACAAAAGAATATAACATCATAATGTATGAGACCCATTTCATATACATGTAAAACTTACTTACTTACTTATCCTCTTCGTGTTAAGTAACACATAAGGCTTCCAACAGGGTCCGCCAACCAGCTCTTTCCTTCGCCTTTCTTTCTAATTGACCCCAACTGTATCCCAACTCTTTCATCTCCCTTTCAAGCGTCCTCCTCCATGTACCCTTTGGCCTTCCTGGTTTCATCTTGCCAGGCGGTGTCCACCTTAGTGCTCTTTTTACATGCCTGGTGTTATCCATTCTTAGTATATGTCCTGTAAATATCCACCTTCTCTTCTTAATTTTAGAAAACTTATACGGTACCAATTTTGATGCACCAGATGCGCATTTCGGCAAATAACGTCTCTTCAGTGATGCTCAACCGAAATGTTTGAAATCCGTCATGTATTCTGATAGTTGATTGTTAATATTATTTGCTGCGAGAATTTCGGAACCGAGAAATAAAAACAGTGCTAAAAGCCGGTGTAACTACGAAAAGTGACCCCCGTAGAATATTGACCAGGGGGTCAAATTTCTACGTAGAAAAATGACCCACTTTTTGGTAAAAATTATGGCCTTGGGGTCTTTTTTCTGTGTGTGGATTGTAGAAAAATTACCTCATAGAGTAATGATTCTGTGTCATTTTTTGATACAAAAACTGGTTTTGGTAGGAATATTCTTGTTAGGCAAATACATAGGGGTAAAATCCCGCAGCCTTATGATATGAAATTGTATTATACTTGAGTGTTTGAATTAAGGTATTCCATGTATAATGAAAGGATAACGAACAATTTTGAAGGATTTAAATCAACATAAATGTTTATTGTTAAATACTGATGAAAGTGAAGCAGATGAAATTCACATGACTGGTAAATGATTAGAAGCTGACCTTTTTGCACTTAAGACTTTTTGGAAGAGTTGTCTGCCCTTTGTAAAAATAAGAAAAATCTAATTTTCTAAAAATGTGTGTGGTCAATGATTAATTTTATTTCATATTTTCATAAAAAGAAAGTGTATGTAACTTTCTACCGAGAGATTTGTATGAAAATATAATTTGTTTTTAAAATATTGTAATAAAACATGCTTTTCCCATATACTTCAATGTTAAATTCTAGGTGAAATAAATCAAGCAGTAAACAAAAGTTTAAAAATTCCTATGGTGAATTATTTTTATTTGATGAACCCTTCAAAATGATACCATGATTACAAATATTCCACCATCCATTTATTAGATATGAAATATGGTCATTATACATTGAATACCTTAATATGTATACATATCTAGGTAAGCAAAATAGTTGAACAGTGCATATCCCTTTTTTGTTTCGTTTCGTTTTGTTTGTTTGTTTTAAAATTTTATCCGGGGGCCATGATTTGAACAAACTGGAATCTGCACTATGTCAGGAAGCTGTCATGAAAATTTCAACTTTTCTGACCCAGTGGTTTTTGGAGAGTTTTAAAGATTTCCCCTATATATTCGCAGGTGAAACTTTTATCCCCTATTGTGTCACCACCCTTATCCCGGAGGCCATGATTTGAACAAAGTTAAAACTGTATATGTTAGGAAGCTTTCATAGATTTTTTTAGCTTTTTTGACTCAGTGGTTCCTGAGAAGATTTTTAAAGATTCTCCTTGTATATTCGCATGTAAAACGTTAATTCCCTGTTGTGGCCCCACCCTACCCCTGGGTGCCATGACTTGAACAAACTTAAATCTGCACTATGTCAAGAAGCTTTCATGTACATTTCAACTTTCCTGGCTATCTTTAAATGACCCTAACCTATTTTTGCATTTTCATAATTACATGTATCTCCCTCTGGAAAAGGGCGTTGCCTTGCATTCAAACCAACTTGAATTCCCACTTTTTAAAGGATGCTTATTGTCAAGCTTGGTTGAAATTGGCCTCGTGGTTCTGGAGAAGAAGTTGAATATGTGAAATGTTTACAGACAGATGGACAACAGATGATCAGAAAAGCTCACTTGAACCTTCAGCTCAAGTGAGCTAAACATTCCAGAAAACTAATCATTGATGCTATTTTACCAAGTACAAGAGAACGTAGTGGAAAATCAACGGATCGAGAGGAAATTCGAACTTGATTTGTAACGTGTTATGGCAAAGCAATTTAATGTATCAAATATGATATAAATATCTGCAAGAACAGAGAAAAGTGTGGAAAAGTTTATTTGCTAGACTGACAGACTTAAATGGTTGGAGACTAATAATCACACTTGTTACAATCATATTCCTGTTAGACTGATAATTTGCAAGTGAACAAGTTATATGATATTATATACAATCAGTTAAAATTTGTGTTCAAAACAATGCCCACAAAAAGTAAACAAATGTTTGCCAACAACAAACCGAATAGCACAAGCCAACAACGTGTTTAGCAATACCCCACACAATTTTACACTACCTTTTCATTTGAAGTCAAATATTTGGAGGAGAAATAAAATATACGTACTTATCCTGGTGTGTTTGTTTTTACTTCACTGTTACTTTTAAAATTTGTATTATTTCCCCCTTATCCCCCCCATTCATGTCAAACATTAGATAGAATGATACATCATTAAAGTGATATGTTCTACCGTGCCGATTTAACGATAGAATGAAAAGTACACTCAGTACATGATTCGGTAAAGTCATGTCACATGTCACTATTATACAACCAATAAAGTTACCTTCGCAGTGGACCCGCCATTAATTTCACTTTAATTAGCGTGGAAGGAGAACTAAAACCTACATGTCCGTCTGGTTAAAATCAGACTCCATATTCATTGTCATACCGTTGTGTTATTTTCTTTTGATGAAAATTGCTTTCAATAGGCCTAATTTAATGAAGAAAATTATCTAGCAAGATTGCACGGGTAAACGCATCTTTTCCCTCTAGCACTGCAGAGATTATATTTGCCTGTTCGTCTTTCAATTCTTCAGTGTCATTCTGGGTCCACTGCACATCATACTCATTTCGTCATCAAGGTTCGTTTCAGTGTGGTCCATAAATGACAGAAGGCGGTTCTTCATTCAGCATTCCTTTTCCAACAAAGCAGGGTGCTCCGATAACAGTTTCCGGTAAAATGGCAGTCAATTTGAATCGAAAAAGATGACATTTCAAAGTATTCAGTTTACAATATCATTTTACTTTTTTACATTGTTAAGGACTTACGAATTATCAGTGAGGTTAGTTCTATTCAGTTTTAGCTTTAAATTAACAAGTTTATTCTTTGTTGATTTAAAAATTGTTATGGAGCGATTCTGCAATTTTCTGCCACATTACAGGTATATGGGAAGGATTCTATCTGTGGTAAGGAATTCTAAATAGTCAATAATCACCCTGTTGATATTATGGTTTTGAAATACAATGTAGGTACATTTATCACGCCTCAGACAAAATTGTTGAAATCTAATTGGTCAGATCTTGGTCACATGACGCCGTGAAAAAAACCGTATCATGCGAGTAAAATCCGTATTGGGCGAGTAATTTTATTTATCGTCGGGTTCGACTTGCAGTCGTGTCAAAAGGAAAGACATTTGACTAAGTTGTATGATTATAGACCCCCACATATACAGTTGGAGGTCTTCGACGTGATAAATTCGTTACACAGTTAGTTAGTGACCTGATACGGAAAAATACATGGTGTGAAAAGAAAACCCGTATCGGGCGAGGCGAAGCCTCGCCCGATACGGGTTTTCTTTTCACACCATGTATTTTTCCGTATCAGGTCACTAACTAACTGTGTAACTAATAGTATATAGATAGATAGATACTCCAAACCCATTCCTCTTCTTTATCTTTCTTCTTCCTATTTGTTACTAGTATTTTAATTATTTATCTGAACAACTTGATTTTATGTAATACTTTGTGATGTGATATAAAAGTTACTAGTCCCAGGTCTGTATTTATAATTGTAAGGGGAGAACATTTTTTTATATAAAAAAAAAATAAGTTGTATCAGATGGGATTCGAACCGGGTGCCGAGAGAAGGTCGCGTGTGATGGACAATATGCATTAACATCTGCGCCATTGAGACTCTGCAACTACGTAGATATTTTTGGTATTCTGTGTGTCTGATTATTATTGTAAAATTAATTATAATTGACTTTGAAGAGTATTATATTCTATTAATTTTGGGTAAAAGTATCTCTTGTTGAGTTAAAATAATTTCGTGTAATATTTTTCACACTTATGAAGACGGTCAGTGATTGGTCAGTATGTGTAATAATAGAACCTGCTATTGGCGGTATTTTTGCACGAGATACAGAACAACAAAGACGTGTCTGATGTTGTGTAAGTTTTTGGTGATATATTTGTCATTTTCAAGTACACAATAATTTGTCAGTGAATATTTTGAGTGCATAGATTCACTATATCGTGTGTAAGGTATTGTAGGAGATTCTTTGCTAAACAATGCTGTTAGGAAGCAGAATTCAATATTTAGCATTTGCTTTAATCAACCATATAGAATTGAGAACTAGTTTGTAGCTAATGTTTTCTGTTTATACTTAATGGGAGAATATAATTGAGTTTTACATACATGTACTTCGGTGACACAACGGTGTTTGAGTTATATGTGTGTTTCAATATATTTACAGTGTTTATTTTATTAATAGGTCTAAATGTAGGTGATCAATGTATTACGTTGACCTTGACCTGTCGTGGTGGCCATTTTTGGGGCCGGATATTGCGTGCCTTGTTTAAGTTTGTGAACTTTGCGTATTTGCAATTGCTATTTGTTCATGTTGCTAATTATGCATGTTTATAATACATGTACTACATATGAATCCTTGCAAAGGAAATATGTTTGTATATATGATTGAGGTCAAGCAAATCTTGTACATTGGTTAAGTCACTAGAACAAATTATAATGTGTTTTTATTTATTTATATTTATAGGAGCACTGTCATTGATTCATTCATTGATTCATCATTGATTGATCACATTACACTACAACTGTGAATAAAAGGTGAAAAGAACTTGTGTGTTACATAATTATATAGTATAACGAGATAGAACGAACACAACGGCTAACTTTTTATAAACGTTTTATTCATACTTATGTATAATGATTTATTGTTAATCAAAACAAGAACCCCATTGCCGCATCGCTCACATAAGTCACCCTGGCCCAGCTTTGTTCAGCAGTTCTAATTTTTAAAAAGATTTTTTCTCTCTATTTTTATTAAGATGAAAAAATTCAAAGTGTAACTGAACATGAATTCACACAACATGCCTAAACAACAATGTGACTAACATGACCTTGCTGTTTTGGGAGAAAGTCTATAGATCACATACATCATGGTATGAAATGGAAGGTCTTCCCATAAGAAATTTAGACACAAAATATAAAAGTTCTACCTTGAATAGTTCAGGAAATATGAAGTAGGTAAGATTTGTTTTAAAAAAGTAGGTCATACTTTAAGGTCAATATCACACCATAAAGAATCTCTATACAAATTATGAAAGCTCTTCCTTCAATAGATCGGAAATATTAGAAAAATTACGTTTTCTTAAAAGGTCAAACTTCAAGGTCCCAACATCAAAGATCATGGTATAAAATGAAAGGACATGCAAAAAGAAATTTATGCATAGAATTTGAAAATTCTACTTTAAATATAAAATAGGTCATGTATCACATGAAAGACCATGTCATAAAGAATATATTTACCACACAATATGACAGCCCTACCTTAAATAGTTCAGGTAATATTCAATATATTACATTTTCTTAAAAGTGGGTCAAATTCCAAGGTCAATGCCACAAGATTGGAAACTTTAACGCGATAAAGTTTTGTCACAAGGAATGTATATACATGTACACTGTACATGACTGATTAATTTGATATTGTTTAATGTCCCACACGAGAATATTTCACTCATATGGAGACGTCACCGCTGCCGGTGAAGGGCTGCAAAATTTAAGCCTATGCTCGGCGCTTACGGCCTTTGAGCAGGGAGGGATCTTTATCGTGCCACACCTGCTGTGCACGGGACCTCAGTTTTTGCGGTCTCATCCGAAGGGTCTCCCCGTTTAGTCGCCTCTTACGACAAGCAAGGGATACTGAGGACCTATTCTAACTCGGATCCCCACGGGGTTACACTGTATCTATGAAAGCCCTATTTTGCACTATTTAAATGTTAAGAGTAAGGTTTAAGTTTTGTAAATTGGGTCAAACTCCAAGATCAAAATCACAATGCCAAAGGTTGATTAAGAAATGCACATTGTAAGACCCAACCACAAGGAACGTTTATTCAAATTATGAAAACCTTAACTTCAATAGTTCAGGAGATATTGAATAGTTTAGGTTTTCTTTAAAGTAGGCCAAACTCCAAGCTCATAAAGCTAACAAATGGCCCATAGGTCACATCGCTCCCCTGAGTCACCTTGGTCCATATTTAAAGATTTTTCCTATATATTTGCATGTAAAACTTTGATCCCTATTGTGGCCCCAACGTACTGTCCAATGGTTTTAATAAACTTGAATCTGCACTATGTCATAAACCTTTCATTGAAATTTGTACTTTTCTGATCCAGTGGTTCTTGAAAAGAAGATTTTTAAAGATTTTCCTTATATATTTGTATGTAAAACTTTGATCCCCTATTGTGGTCCCATCCTACCCTCGGGGGGACATGCCTTTGACAAACCTGAATCTGCACTATGTCATGCAGCTTTCATGTAAATTTGTACTTTTCTGGCCCAATGATTCTTGAGAAGATTTTTAAATGACCCAACCCTATTTTTGCGAATATATCCCCTTTGAACGGGGCATGGCCCTTCATGTGAACAAACTTGAAAGCCCTTTTTGTTTTTGCCAAGTTTGGTTAAAATTTGCCAAGTGATTCTGGAGAAGAAATCGAAAATGTAAAAAAATGTTTAGAGATGGACAGACAGACGACAGGCGATCAGAAAAGCTCACTTGAGCTTTCAGCTCAGATGAGCTAAAACTTTGGTAACAAAGAAAAGATTATGTCACAAGACATGCACATATGAGATATGAAAGTCCCATCACTTACCATTTAAAAATTATAGTCAAGATTAAATTTTCGGACACGGACAAAGGAGGACAAAATATGCTCTCGACTATAGTGGCAGGGGTATAAAAATCCACAGCTTGGGGAACATTTGCATTCGATTTGATTTTGAAAAGATTTTTTTTTACAAATTGATTTCCTGTATATTTAAGAAATAAGGTATCATTTCAAAATATTTATCGGGATATAAATACGGGTTCGTCACGTAATGATAATCCATAAAGCCAGAAGGGCTTTATGGAAAATTTGATCACATCCCATTCCATCCCGAGTGTGAATGGCAGCTTTACATTCTTTGTCTCTTACGACATCGATGGACCTACCCAAATCCTGCAGGTGCCTGCTTACTGCAGACCTTAGAGTTTTCAGGGAAATTTGTGATAAGTCTCTGCTTGAACTTCAGTTAATTCTAAAGACCGTTTTTTATTCTTTAGGCTTTGCCTTACAATAAACTTTTCTGAATTTCTTTGCAAGGAATTCTACACAGACAGTCAAGATGTTCACCAAACTCTACCAAACGTCAATTTAAAATTTAATCGGAAATTTTTCCTGTAGTGCTAGGAAGATATTTTTCATATCTGTATTTGATTATTTGCTTACTTCTTTTATTCTTGTTTAATTGTTTATTTTGGTAACTATTCTCCTCCAGTTTTTGCATGTTAGGACCTATTTGATTTCTAATACTTTTTTGAATTACTATTATGTTTCATACATTTTACTCATGAATTTGTGGATCAAATAAACAGGAAAACAGCTAAACTATTGTTAATAATAGTACTTGATTTTCATGAAATGTGCATTTCAACTGTACAATGTGTACCTTGAAATAACTTCATCCCCCATTTTGTACTTTTCTTTGTTGATGCAGATTGCCTTGTATCCTGAAATTCTCGCATGTCATTTTCAGAGACCGTTTTGAATCTTTTAGGTGGTGAGGGTGTTGGAACAGGCATAACTGGACAGGGCAGGCTCTCCATATCTGATATTTTAATAATAATGCCATATTTATATAGCACCCTTTTCATACACTATGTACGCTCAAAGGTGCTTTAAACTTTTCAGAACTTGCTCCATTTTACTAGATTCCTCAACACTCTGAGGTGCCATAAAGGAAAGATCTAGTGCTGCAGATAAGTCATCGTCTTGCAGAAAGTACAATTCCACATTATCCATATCGAAGTTGCCAGAGTCGGCCATTGTTTACATTAGAGTGACCAGGAATCAGTGTAGCAGACGTAATTTTATACACATATAAGTAAGACAGTGTTTTACAGAAATGTTTAGTCCACTGCTTGGAATAAAAATAAAATCATAAATACATTTTGCGAAGTTGATTTCATCTATTGATAGACTTCTGTAATAAGCGGAAGCGATGGCTTGATGATGTGTATTGTCTTAGTAAAAGTAGTACCGGTAACCTACTTTTTAACAAATATTCATACGCACAGCCATGATATCTGCTGAGCCCATCTAGGTATCTATGCAATGATACATGTAGATGAATATTGCTCGTAATAGTGTTATGTAGGAGAAAACAGTTGCAAATGTTAGTATCCTCAAATAAAACTTACATATAAAAAGAATTTCCTTTATATCACCATATCAAAAATTGATTCCGTATTATAGTCCCATCCTGGGGACCATGATTTGATGAAACTTGGGTCTACCCTATGTCTGAAAGCTTTCATGTAGATTTCCACGTTAATGGCCCAGTAATTTTAGAAGCTTTGAATAACAGTATGTTAAACTTCAATCCCTTATTATGGCCCCATACTACCCCGGGGAGCAATTGCTTGAACAGTCTTGAGCAGTCTTTTTGTTAGAAAGTTTTTATGTAAAGTTCCGATTTCCTGGCACGGTGGTTCTTGAGAAGGACATTTTTGAAGATTATCCCTATACATTCGCATGTAAACCTTTAATCCTCTATTGTGACTTTACCCAAAACATTTAAGACTATTATTTGAACAAACTTTAATCTACTCCAAGAAGCTTTCATGTACTTTTCACTTTTCTGGCCCAGTAATTCTTGAGAAGATTTTTCCTATATCAGTATGTAAACCTTTGATCCCCTACCTTAACCCCAAGGACCATGATTTGAACAAACCCGAACCTACTCTATGTCAGGAAGGTTTAGGGTGTATTTCAACTTTTCTGGTCCCATGGTTTCTGAGAAGATTTTTCTTGATCCCTTAATGTGGCCCAACCTACTTCCGGGGATTTAATAAACTTGAATCTATTCTATGTTAAAGTTTTCAAGTATATTTAAACTTTTCTGGGCCGGTGGTCCTTGAGAGGATTTTTCTTAAACATCAGAATTTAAAAAAAAATTGCTCCCCTATATTGTGGCCCCATCCTACTCCCGGACACCATGATTTGAGCAAACTTGAATCTATTCTATGTCAGAAAGCTGTCAGGTATATTTAAATTTTTCTGGCCTACTGGTTGCTATAAAAGGTTTTTAAAGAGTTTTCCTATATATCAGCATCACCTATTGTAGCCCCACCCTACTTCCGGGGACCACAATTTCAACTTTTCTGGCCCAGTACTAGTGGTGATTGACAAGACTTTTGATAAGAAAAGCTCATTTGAGCCTTCTATGGTATCCGGATAGGGTTATGCGCCGTCGCCCTGTCACACTAATACACAACACGCCGTCGAGCTGTCACGCTAACACACCGTCGCGCTGTTGCACAAATGCATAACATGCCATCGCGCTGTCAAGCTAACACACTATCGCGCTATTGCGCTAGCGCGCGGTCGCACTGTCACGCTAACACACAACACGCCGTCGCGCTAACACACAACACAGCGATTTTACACAGTCAATCGCGTTCGATTGTAAATTAGCTTGACAGCGCAACGGCGTGTTGTGTATTAGCGTGATAGTGCAACTGCGTGTTGTGTGTTAGCATGATAGCGCGACGGCGCGTTGCGTGACAGCGCATTGTGTATTAGCGTGATGGTGTGTTAGCATGATAGCGCAACGGAGTGTTAGCGTAACAGTGCGACGGCGTGTTGGGTATTAGCGCAATAGCGCGATGGCGTGTTGTGTGCTAGCGTGATGCACGTTTTATGAAACGCACTGTTACGCTTTTTCACATGGCCCTATCCGGACAACATATCCTTCGGCTCAGATGAGCTAAACAGTTAATAGATTGTTTATCTTATTTGTTTTAAATTTCAGCTGTGGAAGATGCAAATCATTGATTTGTCTGCGACGGTGGTTTGCGAGTTAATTCTAACATGCATACGTATATTTTGTATCCACATACATGTATATATATATGTGTGTGGTTATGATGAAAAACCTCTGCGTGCTCGGTAAGTAAAGTATTTTTTACTATAGTGACTTGTGTACAACAATCATGATACATTTCATTTGTATACAACATATTCAATTAAACACCAGACGATTAGACCTATAAGTCCCTTTTTATAATCTTACGAGGCAGAATTTATTCAAAAGCTTCAACATGAAAAGATAAATTAAATCTCTTCAAATCGACATATAGATATATCAGCTACTTTTTATCCAATAACAATATTCATTATCATTCATATACATGTATCAATTTGGTATATCCCAGTGAACTCGAAATAAGACACCATACTAGTAGTCTTCCACTTCTGCTTCATACTTCGATATTTTATTGAACAGATATGGCAGCGGCAAACTAACAACGCAATGTTTTGACAAACGGGATGAATTTGAATAGCTTCTCCATTAAAAAGCTGTCAGTATCCCATATCTATGTACATGTAGCAATATTCCATTGTAACCTGCATATGATGTTTATGTCTCTCAACTAATTCGATATGCAAGAGCATGTTTTTCGTATGATCAGGTTGTAAATGGAGGCAGGCAAAGAAGTTAATGTTACGTGTACAGGAGTTTGAACAATCTCGTTTATAGTCACAATCTTGCTAATTATATGGTCGTTATAACGATCTAATTTACAAATACGGCCTGACATTAGGTTGAATACTGTCTGACGGGTTTCATGCCAATTGTTAGGTCGCTCTTTACACACTGATTTTGACTACGGATAATTTACTCCGTTTACTTGACCAAGATATAGGGCTCACGGTGGGTGTGTCCAGTCAACAGGGGATGCTTACTCCTCCTAGGCACCTGATTCCACATCTGGTGTGTCCAGGGGTCCGTGTTTGCCCAACTATCTATTTTGTATTGCTTATAGGAGTTATGAGATTAATCACTGTTCGTTATCTTCACCTTGTCAACAGGGGATGCTTACTCCTCCTAGACACATAATCCCACCTCTGGTTTGCTATTAACATTGTATTGTTTATATGATTTATGAGATTTATCACCTTATTTCCTATACATTATCTTAACTTTTTCATTCGTATGTAACCCTTGCTTCCTCCCTCTTTCTTAAGTTTCAACAAAATATTTAAACAGATATCTGTTTCTGAACATACACTGTTATAATATGCTTTTCATACGCAATCTTGTCAATCAACCAATATCGATGTTCCTTTTTGTATCATCCTTCATTTTCATTGTCTTCCACTTTGATGCTATGGTTTGGGAATCCCACTTTCATTGTCTTTCACTATGATGCTATTGTTTGCGAATTCCATTTTCATCCCATTACTGGTTATGTACCACGTGTATTCCCCTGCATTCTCCGTTCTCCATTTTCCAGAATATATAGTCCCATCAGCAACGACACACTCCACTCTAGTTTGCTCTACTGCATCTTTCAAAATAACTACTTGGACATTTTCACCTTCTATCAAACTTTCGTCGACAGTTTTGATTTCCACTAGAAAACATATCTCTTCTCCTGTCGTACAACTTGAAACTACATCGACTTTACAGTTAGGTAGGTAGGCCTCGCTATTAAGAATTATTCCTAATTTGTTCGTTATGTTTTGAAATTCTTGCAGGTTTTGCGTGTTTGATACTCTGAAAGTTTTAGCTTGGGTACGTGGTTTCGTTTCAAATGTTCTCGATTTTAGATCTTTCATTCGAGTTTCAATAGTGGGCCATACCTCTAAAAATGCTGCCTCGTTATTAAACCTGAGAGAATGTTTCAGAAAATCACAAGCCTGGACACAAGAATCCTTCAGTTTTGTTAATTCCGAACATTGTGTCTCCAGTATGTTTAATTTGTCCGACTCCGTCACATCTATTT
This sequence comes from Ostrea edulis, assembly GCF_947568905.1. Taxonomy (NCBI): domain Eukaryota; kingdom Metazoa; phylum Mollusca; class Bivalvia; order Ostreida; family Ostreidae; genus Ostrea; species Ostrea edulis. Next base: position 10,473,829 of record NC_079173.1, on the reverse strand, counting down.
CGCGACCCAAATCTTGCTTTTTACGCTGTAATATTTCTTTCGCATTTGAAAAGATTGCACGAATGGTTTCCTTTTGTTCTTCTGCCTTTACTGGAAGATCATCCGATTCTTGTTGGACAAGTTCCATTACGCGATCTATTTCTGACACTTTATCTTTTACTTTTGAAGATGCCTCGGACAGTTTGGTACACTCGGCCTCGTAAATTTCGGGTATCGTGGATATCTTATGACCAGAATGAGATGTAAATGCACAGAGTGAGCACACCGGTTTCTCGCAAGAAGGAGAGGAGCAGTACATCTCCAGAACTTTATTTTCATGGTTCTTCTCCTTACAATAACTCTGGTGAGAAAAGTTATACAACTGTTCTAGTGAAATGTCCGAGAGATCTTGCAAAGCAATCAATTCGTGTGACTTCATTCCAACAACTTTTCCGTGGATTTGCACACATTCCATGCAAATGAAACCTTCACACTGTTTGCAGCGATGGGTTGCTGTTGAACTCTCAACACACATACTACACACCAAGGCTTTCTGATCTGACGAAGCTTTGACAAAGTCCAAGAGGTCTCTTCGAGTGTTGTCTTTGGGAAAAGTGTCCAGTCCCATTTCTTCAAGCACATGTTTTGATTTACACTGTGGGCACGTGACCTCTCTTCCGGATTGCAACCTTTGCAGGCATTTGTAACAATAGGTATGCAAACACGGAAGTAGTCGAGGGTGATGATCTTCTTCATTGAATATCTCAAAACAAACACTGCACTCTAAAAACTTCTTTTGCAATTCTTCTAGATTGACTGGGATACTGCTCTCCATTTCTGAAATTATAAAAGTTTACAGTCCGTCAGCTACTACCTTGAATGCCTCATTGTTGCGCCCTACCTTCTGGGTCATTATTTAGCACGCGACACTAGAAAAATTACCTTGAATTCTACTTTCGTTTCTTTAAAATGTCGTTTAACAATTACAGGGTATGCTAGTTAACCTACAAAAACATCAATGTCCAATGTTATTCAACAATTAACATTGCACGAGTTTTTCCAGAACCGATCTTGCTTACCTAGTTGTTTATGCAGTCTAAAAGTGCGTTTCGTTGTGGCCTTTTTATTCAGAACAGGGTTATCAAAAATAAAACCCTAGTTGTTCATAGATGGCGCTTGGGTGGGTGGTAAATCTAGTACTGCCGACTCCCGACGGTCCCGGATTGCGATGTTTTATAGATAATATTAAAACCAGCGAACAGAATTACTTCATACTTCTCGGGAACAATCTTCATGTCCAAATTGATTCACACAATTAAAAACCCCCAATAATAATAAGTATAAATTCACCAACTCAAAAGCGGTAAATCTAGTACTGTGTTATAAATACAAAAACCGAAAACGGACACCAATACAGGTACGGTAAACAAACATAGAGATATAACAAAATATGATCCAAAGAAAAATACCGTTAAAATGAAAACAAATTACTTTTTAACATTAATCAAATTTACCATTATTAGGCATTCTTTGTGTTTCTAAATTATGGCAGAACTCTTAGCCACATAAATTATGTGTTTTCCCCGATTCTACGACGTGGACGTAGTTCTACCGCAGATCCCTCATTACAAATTAAATTTAATTTGAGGAATTTTAATTACACATCTATTACTAATTGTCTTGAAGAAATATTCCATTTTACATATTGCCCGATTTCTTATGGCTTTTTAGTCAAACGTACTAAATCATGTGTTCTGTTTTGGTTCAATGTACGTTTATTTATCGCAAAAAATAATTCTATCTAAGAATAAAAATAAAAGATACGGTATTTAATTTTTTTTATATAATAATAGAAAATATTCAAAATGTATGTGATTTTGTTGATGTATGATTTTTAACAATGTTTTCATTATTTGATTAACAGTTAATTATATAACAAATTCTGAGCTTTAATATGTGTAAATTTTAATCAAGATAAATTGATTTCTTTTTGTACATGTAAAATTGGTCCTTCAAAATTCTTATTAGATATTGTTTTGCTGGGGAAGAAAGAAAATTCAAACTCGATTTTAGAAAATATAATAAAAATATCTGATTTTAGATACAAATATATAATATATTTTTTTAAAAATCCCACAGTCGGTCCGTTGTTAGTAAAATTAGTTAAAATTGTTAGTAATATATTTTCTCTTAACTAATAGAACACCCCCCTGGAATTTCGAAATGTCATTTTTTAAAAATTGATTTGCCCTCATTACCCCCCCCCCCCCCCCCCCCGGGAAATTTTAATTCACACTTAGGATTTGTTGTTCAAAATCAGATGGTAATTAAACTAATTTGCTATGTACTGGTTTTCACTTTCATCCGAAGTGGAAAATTGGTTATAAATGAACACTTCTGAGTATAGGCGACATTTCAAGTTTAAGAATTTATCTATATTATTGGTTGTTTTTTATTGTGTGGATCAATTTGGACATGAAGATTGTTTCCGAGAAGAATGAAGTTATTCTGTTGCCCGGTTTTCATATTATCTATAAATCATGGCGATAATCATCGATCGCAATCCAGGACCGTCGGGAGTCGACAGTACACTATATAGGCCTACATGTATATTTTGGAATCATTAAAACTGTGAAAAAGAAGAAATACTTCTAGTTAAACATAAAGATTTATTTGACTAGTCCACAAGGAAATAACGTGAATGTGATGGGACTCTTTCCCAATACCCAAAGACGGAAACGCAGTCATGGACATCGTTCATATAAAAGACCAAGTATAAATTATGTCACGTTTGATTCACTTTTGCCGTACGTCAAGGCAATTAGTTTCACATCATATTCGTACAAAACTTTACTCTATTCCATTGAGAGTTTTACACACGTTATTTAAAGAAGCTATGGCTAGTCTATACTTGGATTTTTCAACACCTGAATATAGACTGAACTCTATGATTATGGATGTTGCCTACCACAGGCTGAAAAAACCAGCACGGACTATGGATGATATTCCTTCCAAATCATGCCGCCAGTTCCTTAAGCTTAAATTTACAAACAAAGGAATAGATGATGTCAACATAAGCAACATTCTTCGTCATAAAATGGTTCAGTCGTGTATTCCAACTTATTTCAAGTTCAAGTCTACACCCTGCATTTCCTACAGCTATACTTCTACTATTGCATCCAAACTTTTTAATTATAAACAAACTTTGCAGTGCTTAGATATAGACCATCTTATACGTAATCCACCAACATGTTCTTGTTCTTCATCTTCTTTCGACTATAGTCCAGCTGGACATGTCATTACTGGTGATGTTGATATAGTTGAAAATGAGGACCAAAAATTACTTATTCTTAAAGGTCCTAAATACAGAGAACCTCGGTCTTTTAATTGGCGATAAAACTTCATCTCTATTATAATAGAGTTCTGTCGAAGATTACGCCAGACGATGGGCTAAATATGAAAAAGAAGAACTTGATACATTGTCAGAATGGGTTAAAAGCATAAGAGGGATATTAAAATCCCGCATTAGACACACGAAAACAAAAGTACGTACCATCTATCCTTCTGTGTTTAGTAAACCAGAAGTGATAAAAGAATTAGATAGGTTACATGAGGAATATGTTTTGGTTCCAGCTGACAAAGCTAGTAACATTGTCTTTGTTTGTAAGGCTCATTATTACAACTGTATTTTAAACGAACTTGGCATTAATTCCACTTTTGGTAATCATACTTACACTCCAACTGCCCTTTCAAAAGATGGAATTCTTCAAAACCATGCTTCAGTTTTAGACACATTTAATATTCCAGTCAATGGGTCGAATGAATATGAGTTACCGTACCTATACTGGATTCCTAAACGAAATAAAAACCCTTACAAAGAAAGATACATTGCTGGATCCATTAAATACTCTACCAAGCCCCTATCTTTGCTCCTCACGAAAATGTTAACAGCTGTGAAGGAGAAACTTCAAACTTACTATGCGACTACATATGCCAGAAGTGGTGTTAATCAAATGTGGATTCTAAAAAAATTCTTAAGAACTTTTAGTAAACTTGAAATCGCAGAATTATTCCAAAATCAATAACATTAAAACCTATGACTTTTCAACACTATACATGACGTTTATTAACAATGATAGCTTTCATTCATATGTCGATTTGATATATCCCTGTGAGCTCGAAATAAAGGACACCACAGAGTCGTCAACTTCTGCTTCATACTTAGATATTTTATTGAGAGTAGACATTAACGGCAAACTGACAACTCAACTGTATGACAAACGGGATGATTTCAGCTTCTCCATCGTCAACTTCCCATATTTGTGTAGCAATATTCCATTATCACCTGCATATGGTGTTCATATATCTCAACTGATTCGATATGCAAGAGCTTGTTCTGGGTATAGTCAGTTTTTAAATCGAGGTAAGCTACTGACAAACAAGTTGATGGTACAGGGACTTCAACAGTCTCGATTGAAGTCAGCATTTCGCAAATTCTATGGTCGTTATAACGATCTAGTTCGTCAATACAACCTCGCATTGGGTCAAATGCTGTCTGACGTGTTTCATAGCAATTGTTAAGCCGTTCTTGGCACACTGATTTTGACTGCGGATAACTCCGTTTACCTGATCAGGATATAGGGCTCACGGCGGGTGTGACCGGTCAACAGGAGATGCTTACTCCTCTTAGGCACCTGTTCCCATATCTGGTGTGTCCAGGGGTCCGTGTTTGCCCAACTATCTGCTTTGTATTGCTTATAGGAGTTATGAGATTGATCACTGTTCGTTATCTTCACCTTGCATTCAACATCGTTTTTTTTTAAAATTATTTTTTAAAAGTATCTTTATAAATCATGCATTGAATGAAAAGTGTCTATTTTCGGTTTTTGTATTTACAACACAGTACTAGATTTACCGCTTTTGAGTATGCGACATTTCAAGTTTAAGAATTAATACTTATTATTATTGATTTTTTTAATTGTGTGAATCAATTTGGACATAAAGAGTGTCCCCGAGAAGCATGAAGTAATTCTTTCAGCTTCTCCATCGTTAACTTCCCATATTTGTGTAGCAATATTCCATTATCACCTGCATATGGTGTTCATATATCTCAACTGATTCGATATGCAAGAGCTTGTTCTGGGTATAGTCAGTTTTTAAATCGAGGTAAGCTACTGACAAACAAGTTGATGGTACAGGGATTTCAACAGTCTCGATTGAAGTCAGCATTTCGCAAATTCTATGGTCGTTATAACGATCTAGTTCGTCAATACAACCTCGCATTGGGTCAAATGCTGTCTGACGTGTTTCATAGCAATTGTTAAGCCGTTCTTGGCACACTGATTTTGACTGCGGATAACTCCGTTTACCTGATCAGGATATAGGGCTCACGGCGGGTGTGACCGGTCAACAGGGGATGCTTACTCCTCCTAGGCACCTGATACCACCTCTGGTGTGTCCAGGGGTCCGTGTTTGCCCAACTATCTATTTTGTATTGCTTGTAGGAGTTATGAGATTGATCACTGTTCGTTATCTTCACCTGGCATCTATAAAACATCGCAATCCGGGACATTCGGGAGTCGGGAGTACTAGATTTACCGCCCACCCGGCGCTTGTGTCTCTATGTGACGTTTTCATTCGACCAAAAAGACTCGGAGGTACATGTGTGGTAGTTCTTATCCCAATGACTCGTAACTATTCGGTCATTTCCGTAACAGCATGGCTCTGTTAAATCATTACGCAATAGAAACCACCGGAAAAGTCAGTCAAATGAGAATTATCTTAATCGTATTTAAAACTATCTCATCATTAAAACGTGCTTGAAAATAGCAATAATGAATTTGATCATATCTCACCATCTGCTTTCATTGACCACAGACTAGCTCTACAATGACAAACAGGATGATCATCACATTCCCATATTTATGCATAGCACTAGATATTCCATTATTACATGTACCTGTATATGGTGTTTATGTTTCAACTGATTCAATGCGCAAGAGCATGTTCTGATCAGTTTTTAAATCAAGGCAGACTTATAACTGAAAAAAATGTTGGTGTTTAATATATTGTTATTAATAAATGTTTTCATCTCACTTAGTAGGGACAGTAACTTTGGGATTTTCATAAGGATGATTTTATTCATTTTTCGATTTTGACAGACTGTAGCAAATGAGAAGATTTCTCCTCATTAGTTACCTTGCATGTAATAAATCACCCGAAAAGGTCTTGGGCGAAACAGTGTGCTGTAGCGGTCAGCCGGGTTCGATCGCCAGTGTCCACATAGCTCAGTTGGTAGAGCACCTGACTAGAGAATTCAGAATTTTTATTATGTGCAAGTCTGCTTGTAATCTAACTGTGGTTTGGATCTGTAAGATGCCCCCAAACTACCATCTTCACTAGTCAGTGATGCTCCACAGTGAAACATCTTCACTAGCCAGTGATGCTCCACAGCGAAACATCTTCACTAGCCAGTGATGATCCACAGCAACACATCTTCACTAGCCAGTGATGCTCCACAGCAACACATCTTCACTAGTCAGTGATGCTCCACAGCAACACATCTTCACTAACCAGTGATGATCCACGGTGACACATTTTCACTAGCCAGTGATGATCCATGGTGACACATCTTCACTAGCCAGTGATGATCCACAATGACATTGATGCCATACAACAAAAATTTCCAAGGGGGAGGGGAGGGGGGCACCTAAGGTAATTTTTTCCAAGAGGGAATAGGTGGTCCAACTAATACTAGGGACTAGCAGGTATTGTTTTACAACAAAAAGTGCATAAAATTAGCAAGTACATGTATATGTATTTTATGGAAGACCTTGCCTCAGGTATGGCACTATGCTTCTGTACATGAACATCTTGTGCACTAACACATATCCCCTTCTGAAGTCACTACATAATATATCTATGCTCTGAATATACATAACAATCAAAAATAGATCAAAGTCAACGATATACATGTGGTTTTGCATATACTGTGGTCCATGTAAAATTCAATTCTTAATTCTGCATGGGATATATTTCATTTTAATAGCAATTATAGCATACCCACACAAAAACATTCTGATTAAAAGTGTTCCTCTGACTCCTTAATTCTCCTACACACACATTTTCCCCTGATTCTCTAAGTCCTCTCACGCATACACTCATATTTTTCCTTGATCCTAAAAGTCCTCACACATATTTTCCCCTGATCCTCCAAGTCCTCTCACGCACACACACATATTTTCCCCATCTCCTAAAAATCCTTCCATACACACATATTTTAACCTTGATCCTCAAAGTCCTCTTTCTCACACACACACACACACATATTTTCCCCTCATCCTCAAAGTCCTCCCATACACACATATTTTATCTCCAGGAATTCTTCTATCCCGTACTTTCCTCCCTCTCGTCCCAGCCCCGACTCCTTCCAGCCTCCAAGGGGAACCTCGGGGCATGGAACAACTCCTTCATTGACTCCTAATATGCCAACTTCTAGTCTTTCAGAAACGCGCCATATCTGCCCAAGATTAGTGGAGTACATGTACCCTGCCAAAAAATACAGGTAAGAGTACATTGTTTAGGTATCATTTAGTACTTATAAAAATACAGGTGCGAGTACATTGTTTAGGTATCATTTAGTACTTATAACAAGAGGTACTGTGAGCAATTCTCACTAAGAATACCCCCCGCTTACCCCAATCTCCCAAAGGGTGTTGTTAATAGGCATAAATTACCTCTTTCCTGAGTGTAAAAATATATAGTATGCCTTTGTAGAAGAAAATGGAAGATATAGTCCGAACACAAATCCATGGTATAAACCTACAATTTTGACCTTGAGATCAAAGGTGAAGGTCATGAAGAGGTCATGAATGTGCATGACACATAGTCTCATGGTGATACACCCATGTCTTATGGTATGACTATGTCAAAACTCTATAATCAATTTTGACCTTGAGGTCAAAGTTCAAGGTCATAGAGAGGTCATGAAGGTACCTGACACATCGTCTCATGGTGATACACTCATGTGTCAAATATGGTATGCCTATGTCAAAGAACAAAGAAGTCATGGCCCTGACACGAATCCATTGTAAAAACGTTTAATTTTGACCTTGAGGTCAAGGTCATATGGAGGTCATGAAGGTACATGACACATCGTCTCATGGTGATACACTCATGTGTCAAATATGGTATGCCTATGTCAAAGAACAAAGAAGTCATGGCCCTGACACGAATCCATTGTAAAAACGTTTAGTTTTGACCTTGAGGTCAAGGTCATATGGAGGTCATGAAGGTACCTGACACATCGTCTCATGGTGATATACTCATGTGTCAAATATGGTATGACTATCTCAAAGAACAAAGAAGTTATGGTCCGGACACGAATCCATTGTAAAAAAAAACATTTAATTTTGACCTTAAGGTCAAGGGTCAAGGTCAAATAGAGGTCATGAAGGTACCAGACACATTGTCTCATGGTGATCCACCTGTGTGCCAAATATGGTATGCCTATGTCAAAGAACAAAGAAGTTATGGCCCGGACACGAATCTGGAGACAGACAGACAGACAGACAGAGTGATTCTTATATAACCCCCAGAACTTTGTTCGGGGGGTATAAAAATACAGGTACGAGTACATTGTTTAGGTATCATTCAGTACTTATAAAAATACAGGTACGAGTACATTGTTTAGGTATCATTCAGTACTTATGATAAAACACTTACTGCAGATTTATTATTTGATTGTTGATGAATTTGTGCGAGGTGTGTTGATCAAGAGTGTAATATCTAAGAAATAAATTTCACCTTTGAAAATACATGAGGATATGAATTGTGATGATTTTCACCAGCATATTTCATGAAGCGTGTTAGTGCTAAATGAAAAGTACGCCAGCATGAAGCATTGCTGTTAATAACCCCATGTATTTTCAAAAATGAAATGCATTTTTTATATTTACAGTTCACTTTAATTTTTGTTGGAATCTTCCCAGCTGATAAAATGGATGTACTATATTTTAACAATTAAGATTCATATGCACATCGTTAACATTCATGAGGAAATGGCTATCATTCCAATAGATATCGAAGGTAGAAACATTGGAAATATATTTATTATATACCCATCAATGTATCGGTCTTTGATACTGTGGATTTCACAGCGTGTGATCCGGTTTTCCGGATCACCACACTGTGGTTTTCTGATTCCGTATCAGTATCCTCTGAAACTGATGCCGTCACAATGACGTCACAATGCATCAATGCAATGTTATTTGTGGAAAATATTGACCGCGTCACGAAACAAAACTACGTACACAAAACATAATTTCATGGTATGTCTGTGTTTTTGATAATTTGGATTACATTTATCATCGTATAAATGTGGATTTAAAATGCAGAAGGGGGTATATAATAAATTTATCATTACTACAGTAACTTGATCCGAAGAGTTGGATCACGTCTCGTTGACAGGCGCGGATCATCAGATCAAACTCGACGCTTCGCGTCTCGTGTGATCTGATGATCCACGCCTGTCAACGAGACGTGATCCGACTCTTCGGATCAAGTTACTGTAGTAATAATATATATTTATTATATACCCATCAATGTATCGTTCTTTGATACTGTGGATTTCACAGCGTGTGATCCGGTTTTCCGGATCACCACACTGTGGTTTTCTGATTCCGTATCAGTATCCTCTGAAACTGATGCCGTCACAATGACGTCACAATGCATCAATGCAATGTTATTTGTGGAAAATATTGACCGCGTCATGAAACAAAACTACGTACACAAAACATAATTTCATGGTATGTCTGTGTTTTTGATAATTTGGATTACATTTATCATCGTATAAATGTGGATTTAAAATGCAGAAGGGGGTATATAATAAATTTATCATTACTACAGTAACTTGATCCGAAGAGTTGGATCACGTCTCGTTGACAGGCGCGGATCATCAGATCAAACTCGACGCTTCGCGTCTCGTGTGATCTGATGATCCACGCCTGTCAACGAGACGTGATCCGACTCTTCGGATCAAGTTACTGTAGTAATAATATATATTTATTATATACCCATCAATGTATCGTTCTTTGATACTGTGGATTTCACAGCGCGTGATCCGGTTTTCCGGATCACCACCCTGTGGTTTTCTGATTCCGTATCAGCACCCTCTGAAACTGATAACGTCACAATGCACCAACGCATCATTTTTTGCTTAAAATATTGGCCGCGTTGCAAACAAAACTGCATACACAAAACATAATTTCACTGTATGTCTGTATTTTTGATAATTTGGATTACATTTAGTATCATATAAATGTGGATTTAGAATGCATAGGGGGTATATAATAAATTTATCATTACTACAGTAACTTGATCCGAAGAGTTAAATCACGTCTCGTTGACAGGCGCGGATCATCAGATCAAACTCGACGCTTCACATTTAGGAATTTAGGGATCTACAGTATGCACTGAAACCTTCCATAATCTACAGAAGATACCAACCTGCCAATCCCCAGGGCGTGCAGTTAGCCAGAGCTACAACCTCTTCCTCGGTTTTGAATCTAATATAAAAAGAAATACATAATGCTATACACTTGATGCAGTTTTATACATGTACACTGTATATCCAAATACCTTTTCTGAAATTTATCATATTCTGTATATTTAAAACATATTTTCTAAAATGATCACACTATATACAGGAATCCTAATACATTTACCAATCATTAGATGTAACAGAGAGACAATGTATGTATATAAAAGACCTGAGAACGCCAGCAATGGGACCAAAAATCTCCTCCCTGGCACACATCATTTCTGATGTAACACCAGACAACAGGGTGGGTTGGTAAAAGTTTCCCTGCCCCCCAGATCCACCTCTTACTATCTTAGCTCCATGTCTGGTTGCATCTTGAACAAAGGAATCAATCTATATCCATAAAAAAAACATCCATGCAGGTTATAGTTACAAAGTAAATGAAAACTGATCCAGGCTAAATGGGTCAAGATGACCTAATTTCCTGACCTTTTGGACAGCCCTGCTGTTTATTAGAGGCCCGAAAGTTGTTTCTGGCAAAAGTCCATTTCCTGTTCGTAGTTCTGCATCCATAGCATCAGCCATTGTAGCTACAAACTGGTCATGGATGCTGTCTTGTACATAGATTCTGTTGGCACACACACAGGTCTACAAAATGAAAGTCTAAATTTAATGTTTGTTATCACCATCTCAAATGTTTATATGCAGGAATCGCTGTCATATTTGAGCTTGATATGTAAAAACTGCCTATAACACCAGGATTTACAGGGTGTCTGGTCCATTAAAGCTCTTTTATACCCATCTGATTTTGATTACCTTTTCAGAACACCTGAATTTACAGACGGTTACATAAATACCTGTGAAGAACACCTGAATTTACAGTCTAGGCTATAAACATGAAAAGGTGAAGTTAACAAACAGTGATCAATCTCATAACTCCCACAAGGAATACAATATAGAGAGTTGGGCAAACATGGACCCTTGGATAAACCAGAGGTGGGATCAGGTGCCTTGGAGGAGTAAGAATCCTCTGTCGATCGGTCTCACCCACCGTGAGCCCTATATCCTGATCAGGTAAATGGGGTTATCCGTAGTCAAAATCAGTGTGCCAAGAACGGCCTAACAGTTGGCAAGAAACATGTCAGACAACATGTGACATATACACCTGTCTAGAACACCTGAATTTACAGGCTATAACATATATACCTGTCTAGAACACCTGAATTTGCATCCTATTACATATACACCTGTCCAAAACACCTGAATTTACAGGATATAACATATACACCTGTCTAAAACACCTGAATTTACAGGCTATAATGTATACACCGGTCTAAAACACCTGAATTTACAGGCTATAACGTATACACCTGTCCAAAACACCTGAATTTACGGGTTATAACATATACACCTGTCTAAAACACCTGAATTTATAGGATATAACATATACACCTGTCCAGAACACCTGAATTTACAGGATATAACATATACACCTGTCTAGAACACCTAAATTTACATACTTTAACATGTATACACCTGTCTAAAACACCTGAATTTACAGGTTATAACATATATACCTGTCCTGAACACCTGAATTTACAGGTTATAACATATATACCTGTCCTGAACACCTGAATTTACAGGTTATAACATATACACCTGTCTAAAACACCTGAATTTACAGGTTATAACATATATACCTGTCCTGAACACCTGAATTTACAAGATATAACATATACACCTGTCCAGAACACCTGAATTTAAAGGCTATAACATACATACACCTGTCCAGAACACCTGAATTTACAGGCTATAACGTATACATCTGTCCAAAACACCTGAATTTAAAGGCTATAACATACATACACCTGTCCAGAACACCTGATTTTACAGGTTATAACATATATACCTGTCCAGAACACCTGAATTTACAGGCTATAACACCTTTTACAGCAGCATTGATATCAGCAGATTCAAAAATAATGAAGGGGGCGTTTCCTCCCAGCTCCATTGAGGTTTTCTTGACAGTGGAAGCAGACTGGGACAACAGGAGCTGTCAATCAAAAGTGAAGCTGTCAATCAAAAGTATTTAAATTCAAACATCAAATTTGTATAATTCATCAAATTTATTAACACAAGTAAATCTGTAAATTTACCCCCCCCCCCCCCCCCCCCCCCCCCCCCCACTTTCAGTTGCATTTATTTAACACGCATCTTCGAAAAGAGGAAAATATTTTGATGGATGGAATATTGTTTAACGTCTCTCTCGAGAATATTTCACTCATATGGAGACATCACCACTGCCAGTGAAGGGCTGCAAAATTTAGGCCTATGCTTGGTGCTTATGGTGTTTGAGCAGGGAGGGATCTTTATCGTGCCACACCTACTGTGACACAGGACCTCGGTTTTAGCAGTCTCATCCAAAGACCGCCCCATTTAGTCACCTCTTATGACAAGCAAGGGGTACTGAGAATCTATTCTAGCTCGGATTTTGAAAACACTCTTCTTGTGATGTTTAAGTACTAAATCATAATCTTGATTTATAAAGATTTCATTCTGAGACCCTTTGTTACTTAACTACACCTGGTGAGGCTTGACCTTTAATCTCAAAAGTCATAAGATCATATTTCTGTGATGGGAACAATGCGTGTGAAAATTCATTTCATTAGTGTTTGAGATCATCAGCAAATGATTTCTTCCGTAATAAACCATTCAATGGTTTTAATTTTCAACAACTGGAATCCTCATTTAAAGGGCATGGACACGATTTGAGCTGAAAAATTTCAAATTTTATTTTTTCATTTTTATTGTTTATAATGCATAACTAAAGTATTTCTAATGGTCAACCAAAATTTAAATATCAATTGTTGAGTCACAAGTCAGATACAGCACTCACAATTCTTTGTTATGTACACAAGGTTCGTGCCACGTTTTTGTTTACATGATAGATTGCTTAATAGAAAATAGCATGTTTAAAACAAAATGAGATGTGACAAACACTAGGAACTATTTAAGTGTGTTCAGAATTAGTTGTAATTTGAAAAAAAAATATTCTAACGGGCATGGACACGATTTGAGCTGAAAATCTTTAAATTTATTTTTCATTCCTAATGTTTACAATGCTAAGGCACTTATAATGATCAGCAAAAATCTGACTATCAGTTTCTGAGTTACAAGTGAGATAACAGCATTCACAATTTTTTGTTATATAAACGAGGCTCGTATCATGTACATGTATTTGTTAACATAGGTTAGATATACTAGGAAAACTCTCATTTAAAGCAGATTTTCAAATTACAAGTTAATTCTAGTGTTTGTCATTTGTCACAATGTCATTTTGTTTTGAACATATTTTCTATTAAGCAATCTATATGTAAACACATTTAAGATATTATCTGGACATCAATTTCTCACAAGGTGTACTCTGATGATATTGACCTTGACCCTCCAGACTAGGTAACAATAAGGTGTGATCTGATGATATTGACCTTGACCCTCCAGACTAGGTAACAATAATGTGTCCTGCTTTTGTTTGTTTGTTTGTTTGTTTTACTTCCCATCAAGAATATTTCACGTGTATTGAGAAGTCACCAGCTTTGGGTGAAGTCCTATGCTGAGCACTCAAGAGCCGTAGCAGTGAGGGTTCGTTAACGCGCCAGGCGGCCCCACAGTGAGGGTTCGTTAACGTGCCAGGCGGCCCCACAGTGAGGGTTCGTTAACCGTGCCAGGCGGCCCCACAGTGAGGGTTCGTTAATGTGCCAGGCGGCCCCCACAGTGAGGGTTCGTTAACGTGCCAGGTGGCCCCACAGTGAGGGTTCGTTAACGTGCCAGGTGGCCCCACAGTGAGGGTTCGTTAACGTTCCAGGCGGCCCCACAGTGAGGGTTCGTTAACGTGCCAGGCGACCCCCTTTAGACATAGAGACTCTTAATCTGAAATTTCATTGCTCTGAACAACAGTTGAGAAACCACCTGGAAACAAAAGATGTTACAGAGGGAGGGATGGACTCGATAAAGAAGGAAACAAATGTAAAAAGTCTAAACCCTTAGGTAATCATGATTTTCTTGTGTAAACAGCCTAATCTTTAGATAATCATGATTTTCTTGTGTAAACAGTCTAATCTTTAGGTAATCATGATTTTCTTGTGTAAACAGCCTAATCTTTAGATAATCATGATTTTCTTGTGTAAAACAGCCTAATCTTTAGATAATCATGATTTTCTTGTGTAAACAACCTAATCTTTAGGTAATCATAATTTTCTTGTGTAAACAGCCTATCTTTAGATAATCATGATTTTCTTGTGTAAACAGCCTAATCTTTAGATAATCATGATTTTCTTGTGTAAACAGCCTAATCTTTAGATAATCATGATTTTGTAAACAGTCTAACCTACAGGTAATCATGATTTTCTTATATTAACAGCCTAATCTTTAGATAATCATGATTTTCTTGTGTAAACAACCAAACCTGTATACTAGGTAATCATGATTTTCTTATGTAAACAAACTAACCTTTATAGACCTGTGTAATCATGATTTTCTTAGGTAAACATTCCTAATCTTTAGGCAATCATGATTATTATTATGTAAACAATCTAACCTTTAGGTAATCATGATTATTATTATGTAAACAATCTAACCTTTAGGTATCATGATTATTATTATGTAAACATTCTAACATTTAGGTAATCATGATTATTATTATGTAAACAATCTAACCTTTAGGTAATCATGATTATTATTATGTAAACAATCTACATTAACTTTAAAAGTTAAGCAACAAGTGATGAAATGAAATTTACATCTATGACACACACACACCTTTCCAACAGCAGTGGATCCTGTAAATGATATATGCTTGACGATGGGTGTTCACAAAGAGTTCTCCCAACCTCTGGTGAATTGTCACCGTGATGTTGTTACTATATTTATAACCCCCGCTGGGAGTCCAGCCTTGTCAGCAAGCTTTAAAAGAAATAACACAAGTTATTAGAATATAATAAAATCGTTGTTACATATGTTTATTTAAAAAAGACGGCGACATTAAACTTTACCAGAAGGTCAGGCTTACATTAAAAAAATAAATACTTGGTAATAGTTGTTATTTTGTTGGAATGGCAAAACCATTGTTAATCATAAAGTATATCCCTTCTAAAACAATTTTCATCCATTGTTTCTTTATAAAAATGCCCTTTGTAATATACAGTAAAATATCTGTATTTTGAATATGGTTTATCTCGAATACCACGATTCCAGGGATGGTGTTTTGAATGACACATGCTCTATCATTAACATGTGGGTTAGATAAACGCACAAAATCGTCAAAGTACGCTGAAGGTAATGCTCTTAATAACGATAACGCATTTAATAACACACAGCTTCATCATTAAACGAGTACAGAGAAAACACGAAAATTTATTTAATAGAACCATTAAAAGTTTTGTTTTCTTAAAATCCGTCTTTTTTGTTTCTTACGTGATAGGTTCTTTCATTACAACGCAAAAACTACATCCCAGTCGAGCCTGGACATCAGTAAACTTAAAGTAAGCATACAGGCATGATCATCTTAATTTTGAAATACATTGTGAATTCAATTGGATGTTTATATATAATAAAAAAAAACAACGAAATGTTTGTCTTTGAAATTCCACAATATTAATTTATCAACTTGTATTAAACTACAAGAAACGGCAACAGGGTTTTTGTTTATAATGCAAATCCTATACTATGCATCAAATATCCTCTTAAAAACAAAATCGAAGATCGATTTTGGAGATCTCGAAACCCCCGGATATCTCGAAGTTTTTTCGAGGTCCCTCGGACTTCGAGATAAAGATATTTTACTGTACATGAATCGATTAAAAGTGCACTGTTTTTTCCGCACAAGGAAGATTAATAGGTACGACGCCTGAGCCACGGATTCAAAACAAATTCAATCAGCTGTTTCTACCATACTGGGATCATCTCAAAATTAAGCGAAAAGAAGACATATGAGATAAATAGAACATCTATAATTGTGTATTTTGATAATTTGGTTTAATCCAACAAGTTGATATGGTGTATTTATTTGCTCGGCAAGCCTCGTGAATAAATACACCATATCAACTCATTGGATAAAACATATATCAAAACACACAATATAGATATCCTCTATTTATCTTGACCGAGGCTGAACAATCAGAATAGTCTCACATTGGCTGAAGACTGGACAAACCTCACACAGTGCCAGCGCTGATAACGGGGTATCTTCAGCAGGTTTTATCACGACAGTACACCCAGCAGCAATGGCCGCAGCAGCTTTTCTCGTAATCATAGCATGCGGAAAATTCCACTACAAACACGAAATCTAAACATAAAAATTATATACACACTTAAAACAAAGACACAATTTAAACATAGAAATTATATACGTATAGTAAGACACAGTTATAACAAACACACTTATAATAAATTACCACTTAAAAAAACGAATGACTATAACTAAGTACAGATTACAAAGAGAAATAAGCCCACCCTTGGGCTTTCCCCTAACTGTGTTTTACTGTATCTAAATAACATCTCATTGATAGGGATCTTTTCTCCTGCTGTACACACCGGTGTGATCATACCACAGACTCCAATTGGTTGTTTAAACACCAGTAATCGTCTGCTGTTGGAGTTGGTGGGGATGATGTCGCCATACACCCGCTTAGCCTCCTCAGCATACAACTCAATAAACCCAATCCCGTAATTAAGCTCCGCCAAGGAGTCTTTTAATGGTTTACCCTGAAACAAAACTTTCCTGCTTGAATTATTACAATAATACTAAGTCTCATCATTTAATAATTAAATACATGCGTACCGTACTCTAATTGTTTTTATGACAAGACAGAAAACTTCAATCACTGTCCCCTTAAGGATAAACTCTCATATAATTATCATTATTATTATTCATTCATAAAGCACTTTATCTAATTAAGACAATTACCCTAATGTGCTTTACATGTATATTAAAGCAATAAAAAACTAAAACAAAGAACAATAAATACATAGAAAAAGGCATGATATAATACTAAAACTGAAGGTTGTTTTTATAAATACACATCATGATTATTTTTATATAATATAAATTAGACATGTTGAGATGTGAAATTTTCCATGCATATACTAGAGATGTTCTCTACACCTTGGTTGAGATGGTTTCTTGTTTTTGTGTTAAGAGGTCGATGTGGTGATCCTGACAGACTCGTAATCTAATCTTTCATGCCATATTGATTGCTTGTTTTATCTATATGTTGTTTTGAGTTGCATGTGAGAATTTTTCACTCTTGTAGAGATGTCACAAATGAGTCTGAGAATGTGCTCAGTGCCATAAACAGTGAGGGCTCTTTATCATGTGAACACCTACTAACACACAGGACCTCCGTTTCTAAGGTCATTTACAAAAAAAATGTGACTTTCACTTCCAACACTTGGTAAAGGAACCTTCACTATCTATGTTAAACATCTTAAGTTTGATCTAGAATGGAACCCAGACTTTCCGCATGCCAAATTAATACCATGATCAGTATGTGTCTTGTGGAAGTGCTATTTTCTTCAACCATTAAAGGATGAACTCAGGACTGAGAAGGTCTGTGACTTTTCAGATTCATCAAAACGGAAATAAAGAGAAATTGTAAATCATACAATGTTGTAAGTTATATGTTAATTTAGGCCTGAGGGACGTACATTTTCCACGGTGATAAGTCTGGCTAACTCCTCCTTGTGCGTATTACAGAGGTCCGTCCACTTCTTCATTACTGTACTTCGCTCCTGTACAAGTGAAAGTTTGAAATTTAATGCACCGAAATATTTTCCAAAACACACCCATCTGTATCCAGGAAATACATACATGTACGACAAACAAGGACCAGCTGCTTATTCACCTGTGTATACGTGTTTACATAATTATAAACTTTAGGCAAATGCAGTAGATTCGGAATCCTTATTTTTATATACCAGTACTTAATATGGCAAAATTACTTGAAATGTAAATGTCACATTGCGTGAACATGAATTTGCATGTCCTCTGTCAATCAAAAGTTCTTACATGTATTTTATCAACAGAAAATTAAAAGTGAGTAGTTTATTTCGCGAATGGTGCCTCCCATGAAATCACGCGAGAATAAATTCCTCGCATACATTAGGAATCTACAATGTTACACTTCTGAGTGTGCAGATCATGTTTTCGAAATAATTCACTACATGCTCTCTTACCTTTGCCGTCCGTTCCTTCCAGCTGTGGAAGGCTGTATAAGCTGCATGAATAGCACCCTCTGTATCCGTTACACCCATGTCAGGGACCCACCCTAAAGCTTCTCCCGTCGCAGGGTTAGTAACTGCAAGAAAATAACAATGTTATAAAATTCATGTCTGATGATTATGTTATCCAACATATCCAAATCTTTCCAACTTAATTTTCTTTTCTTTTCTCTCTTTTGTTTGTTTGTTTGTTGTTGGGTTTTTTTTTGGGGGGGGGGTTGTCTCTAAAAACTCTGTCAAAGGTTGTTAAAAAGGTAGCTCAAACTTGTGATGGAGTCAGTATTCTCGTCAGTGACCCATCAATTATTAAATTCTAATGCATAATACAGTGAAAACTGCCTAATTCGACACCTGTGTAATACATGTCAGTGGGCATTACAACCACTACCTTCATTTTCAATGTTTTATCTTTACATTGTTTAAACACTGTTTATTTCATAACACTGTGTATTCTCCCAGTGCATGTCAGATTAGACATTTTTCACTATATACAGATATATATGCAAGGGGACAATGAAATACATGAACTAGAGATTGTTTTTATGAAAAACAAATGTCCCCCCAGCTCCCCAAATTGGAAGTGCTCCAAATGAAACCTCCCCTTAATGTACTGCATGGTATGGAGGAGAAAGCATGAGCAGGAACATCAACATTATGAACTCCGATGAGCCACATAGGAGAGGTGTTCACAAACTATTTTACACCCTCCACCCCTCAGCTCCACTACAACTTAAGGATAACAATATTGGATCCTCCTGTCCCTACAATATGCACATCTGCAAATGACATTGAGGTATTGTGCAAAATTTCAAGTCTATCAGATAAGCCATATAGTAGGAGAAGCATTCACAAGCTATTTTAACATCCTACACCCCTCTTAGATCCACTATAACTTTTAGGAAAATAATTGGATCCTTCTGTTCCGACAATAAGCACATCTACAAATGGCAGTAAAGATTTGTACAAAGTTTCAAATTTATCGGATAAGCCATATAGGAGAATTGTTCACAAGTTATTTTACATCCACCCCTCTTAGATCCACTGTAACTTTATGAAAATAATCGGATTCTCCTATCCCACAGATTTGTGTATGTATAATACTTTAATTCATGCAGTGAGTAATGAAAGAAAGCAAAAGCGAGCAAGCTCACATACCCCACGCTCCAACATTGCTTGACAATGCCTCACATTAAATGAATGGTAAAGCTATGCATTACTACAAGAACAGGACAGACAGGCACAAAATGCTAAGTTCAATAGGGGCATAACTCCCAGAAAAATTATTGAATCAGAATTTTATGGGAATATGCACATCTACACAGTGTGTCCTTATCAACTCCAAAGTTTCACGATATTCTGTTGAGCGGTCTCAGAGGAGTTGCGCTGACAAGGAAGGGACTGACGGACGGGTTATTAACATTATACCCTGCACATCTTCGTTGCATGGGGTATAAGAAAACATGCATAAAAAAGTTGTGTATCTTATCCAATTTTGTAACAATATCAACAGCATTTTGTATATTTTTCTGGTAGTGGTAATTAAAAATGGAAATACATTTTAGAAATGAAAAAAAGATACCAGACAGTGAAATTAAAAAAAAATTCCACATTAAATCAGACCTGAAACAATATATATATATACTTGAACGTAATGTCACTGAATCTAGCCTTATTAAAAGTGAAACAGTCATTTGGTAAGCAACATCTTGATCACTTTAACATCACTGAGACACCATGTAACAGTTTATTCTGTGACCGGGAAACAGTTTGACTGTTTAACATGTTTAATGATACATGCAAAAACGTAAACAAGAGTAGGAAATGGTAAGAGAAGACTGATTACAATTTATACATAGTAGGTTAGGTAATCATACATTTTATTGTTCAGATTAGTAAAATTATATTGACAAAAGTCTCGCATGCAAGAATTATAAAACCCTTAGACTTGTTATTGTTTTATTGTTGCGCAGAAACTACCCTACCTTGGAATGTCCTTCCATCAGCTGCAGACACCCACTCTCCATCAATGTAGGCCTTATCATGGACAAACGGGACTTGGTTGTCAGCCGTCACACTGGTCATCATTCGAAACTGATCAGCACACACAGCTGGTGAAGCTGTCCACTGAAGATTTCCGAGAATCGCCCGACTACTACGAAGCAATACCTTCAACATAATCTCTGAAAAGAGCACCATCATACACATAACATATTCATACAAATCAAATACGGTCTAATTCCATGAAATACAAGTTATGGGTTTGACATCTTCCCTCTCCAAACCCCTGCATACCGAATTCTCAGACAAGAACTTTATTCAATCTAGGCATTTAACTGTAACTTTCTTTTTTCTAAAGTTATTTTGAAAGCACATGTACCTACTAGTAACCCAAAAATGTGACATACATATTTTGAGATTCTAAATTGTAACCTTAAATCATTAAAGATACAAGGTCACCTAGTTGAAGTTTAGCTACAGATCTGTGGTCAGCTGTTAGTGACCTAAATTAGCGGACGGTTAACGGATGCTTCTCTAGGGTAAGATTAGCCCTAAGATTAGGCCTATCGTGTTTTCATCACTTCATGTCCTCAATCCGATCAGGTCGTCCTATTTATTGTCAGAGGTTCGGACTGTGTCAGAGGCCTGAGAGGGTACTGAAGAAAAAAGTCCTATCGAAAACATAGTCAGTCGTTAAAAAAAAAAAGATTATCTCATATATTAAATTTCACCTAACTTTACAACTTCAATTCAAGTTATTAGGTAGAAGGACAGTTTGGCATAATATTTTATTTTTACCGAAGCATGCCGGGGCACCATTTTTGTTTTGATTTTGTGTAGTCTGGTCCTCGCCCCCGCCACTCTTTGATCACTTGTTTTAGGTAAATCAAAGAGTGGCGGGGGACCAGACTAGATTTTATGCAGCATACGATGGATTCTGAATTCCGAACCCGAACTCAATTTACTACTAAAGTGCAGTGGTAACTATAATTTGTACATACATGTAGACGAAATAGTTTTTAGTTTCCTATGAAGCAGCTCTCTCTCTCTCTCTCTCTCTCTCTCTCTCTCTCTCTCTCTCTCTGTATTGGATACAGCTACAGAGCTACAGAGACACCTATAAAAGTTTATCTAATATTCTCGTTCGAATTGCGAAAAAAAAAAGGGTTTTGAGAATATCAGTGAGAACATGTCCCCACACCACTTATATGTACAGAGCGCCAAATTAACAAAAACTCAAATATTTGAAGATATCATCAATTCAATTAAATGCTCTCTTTAATTGAATTAATGCGCACCTTAAATCAATTATTGCTCTCATCAAATAAATTAATACGCGCTTCAATTCAATTATTGCTCTCATCAGTTGAATTAATGCGCGCAAGAATTGAATTAATGAGAGCAATAATTCAATTATTGCTCTCTTCAATTCAATTGATGCTCACATTAATGAGAGCAATAATAGATTTGATGCGCGTATTAATTCAATTATTTCTCTCTTCAATTCAATTGATGAAAGCATCAATTTCGTAGATATATGCTCGCAATAATTAATTTAGAGCTCGGTATGAATAGTTTGATTATCTCTTTGATTCAATTGAAGATATCTTTAATCATTTACAATGCTAATTTGTTTAAGGAATTAATGCGCGCATCAATTCTTTTAAAGAGAGCAACAATTCAATTAAAGAGATCATTAATTCAATTGTGGATATGATGAATTGAAGATATCTTTAATTATATAGTTGCTCTCTCTAAAAGAATTTTTGCTCTCTTCAAATGAATTGATTAATGCGCGCATCAATTCAATAAATGCCCGCATTATATCAATTATTGCTCTATTCAATTGAATTGTAGCGAGCATCAATTCAATTGTTGATATCATTAATTCATTTGAAGAGATCATTAATTCAATTAAAGCGCGCATCAATTCAGCTGAAGAATTAATGCTGTCATCAATTCAATTAATGCCCGCACTACCGCTAATTCAGAATTGAAGATATCATTAATCATTTGAAGAGATCTTTAATTAAATTGATTTGGCGCTCCAAACACTTGTCCTCACTAATCTAACATTTTGTACCTACATCTTTCACATGCTGTGGATCATGTTTATGGGGACGTAATTGTGAGGACATCATTTTGTCCTCATATTGTACTTTCTGTCCTCACAACTTTTGTCAAATGGTTAAATATTGTCCCCACCATACACGCTCTCTCTCTCTCTCTCTCTCTCTCTCTCTCTCTCTCTCTCTCTCTCAATGTCTATAGAAGAGAATACACGGATATGTTATTATGAAGGGAAAATGCACTGTCTTAGATATACCTGTCCTCACAACTTCTGTCATATGGTTATAAAAATTGTCCTCACTTTACACGTTTTACCACCCTCTCTCTTTTTCTCTCTCTCTTTCTCTCTCTCTCTCTCTCTCTCTCTCTCTCTCTCTCTCTCTCTCTCTCTCTCTCTCTCTCTCTCTCTCTCTCTCTCTCTCTTCTCTCTCTCTCTCTCTCTCTTTCTCTCTCTCTCCAGGACAATGTTATTAAAGTTAGCAGTTTCAATAACTAGATAAAGACAATCACATGAAGCAACATAAAGGATAATAAGGATCATCAAAAAATGAGAATTTACACCTCGATAAATCCGAAAACGCGGTGTGTTCATACGTACCGGGAAACAAATAACATAGTGCGGGGAAACTATTCAAATTTAGAATTTGCACCTTTATTCAATATGTAAGTAAAATATCCGGAGTTTACACATCGACAAATTCTTCAAAAAGAATGTTTGATCCTATAACGTTTCACGTTATGACACGAAAGTTAGGCGTTTATTCGCGTACGTTATATGTAACGCGATTTTTTTCCTCTCAACAATCAAAATGAGCTCAATGGGATTTCGTATGCCTTGGCGTTAGCCGGCGAGAAGAGTACGTCGCAGTTATTTTCAATAATGAAATACATGTATATTTTTTAAAGATATATTTCCATAAATTACTTTTATTTCTGTCTGATTACCAGCCAACGTACTAGTATATATACAATTGTATATATTTATCAAGATTAATTTGCATATTGCTGGCCGTAGAAACAGAAAGGTGGGGGTATAGAGGTCCCACTTTTTAAAAAAATAAATTGAGTGTCTCCCCCCCCCCCCCCCCCCCACCACCACCACACACACACACTCACACTCACGCGCAAGATGAAAGTTATGAATAAAAAGCATGGGATAAGAAAAGGATAGAAAAGACCCGCCCCCACTGTAGGAAATAGAAAATGGTAAGAATCTTTTTGAGACAGTCAAGGCAGAGGACACCCCCCCCCCCACCACCACCACCACCACCATTAATGAAAATGAAGTTGGGTGGGGAAAAAATTTAAGGCAGTCGTTGTAGATTATACCCACAACCTACGAATTGTTCACATTTGCCTCACTATCATGTGGAAATGACTACATACATGTATCATTACAGTTGGCAAGGACTTCTACCAACAACAAAAAAAAAACAACAACCCAAAACAACCAACATGCCCATTTAAAGTGCGTACAACCCCCCCCCCCCCCCCCCCCCCCGTTTCAAAAGTGATGACGTTTGTCTGCATTATTCATATCTGCATCAGAAGAACTATATCTACATAATGCGAACTATATCTCATTTTGTAACTCATCAACTGACATTAAACTTTTTGTTGAATATAGGAATACCTTAGTGAAACATTGTGAACATTAAAAAATGGGGGGGGGGTGTTGTGTTTGAAAATATTCAGTTCAAATCGTGTCCATGTCGTTTTAAAGGTATGGACAGAGTACACCCCCCCCCCCCAAAAAAAAAAAAAAAATTAACTTGTTGAATCTGCTAAGATAATGGATTGTTTTATTGATTATTTGTTTTACTTTAATATTTGTAAATATAAAATTGTATTTATTAAATGTGTGTGTTAAAAATAATGTTTTTAGATGCTGAGGACGATATACACCAAAGTTAACGGGTTAGACTTTTCGCATTGGATTTGAGATTGCATGGTTCAGTAGTTATCGCTAAATGAATTAGTTGATAATTCATATGGGGAGACTGAACTTGTATTAATTCCATTGAGCTAAGATCCTGCAACTATAAGGGTTACCCCGAATACCGGAAAATCATAAATATCATAACAAAAGAAATAAATGTGATGATAATACCAAAAATGGCTACAGCGAAGGTGCCAATCGAGAATCTTGGAATGTAGGCCTGATCTGGTTATGGAGGTCATAATTAGTACAAACTCGTCTCGATATTGCATATATACTTGATGCTTTCAGAATCTTATTTGTAACAAATTGTAGCATTACTGTTATTTTGAAGATTTTCTGTATCAGTAGGTCAAGGTCCCGCAGCATGAAATACAGGACTACAATATGGACAAACTTGTTAACTTAATTAATTTACATACGCATGTTTGCAAAGTTCTTTAGATAAAAAAAAAAAATAAAATACCTATTCACTTTTTTCATGAGAGTATGAACTGCAACGTATCATGCCGGTATGCTTTTCATGAAGCGCTAACGTTCCGGCGTCGCTTTCCATACCCTCTGACATGCATCATACACATTGATTAGAATATGGGTAAAAGCATTTGAATATAATGTTTTAAAATTTGACGTCCCATATGGTCCATAAATTCTTGCCCGCGCATGTAAAGAACCATCTTATCCTCTATTTGAAAATGGTGATATCGTCTATCGTTATTCTTTCTTTCTTTTTAGTCTGTTGGGTTGAAAATGGTCCATTGAGTCTTGAAACGAGGTCGAAAAACGATGTTTACCTGTTGTTATTTTTTAGATTTTTATGGATTCTTCTTCGAAAGCCAGAGGGTTTCGGTCCACTCCGCTATCCATGGCCAGGGAGTGGGCCGAAAACCTTTGGCTTGTGAAGATGAGATGGGTCTTCATAGTTACGGCACCATTCCTAGCAGCTGCCACGATTCGATTTATAGTTAAACATGCAGTTAGGATAAAAATAACTGTTATACATGTAGTTATGGTCTGGCACAATCGTAACTACTCGGCTATTTCCGTAACCGCAAATGAATTCGTCTTACCAGTTACGGAAAAAGACGAGCGCGTGATCCGATTGGGTCTGGCAAATACAATGGGGTTGTTGTTGTTGTTGTTGTTATGAAAACGATGCACATAAGTAAACAAGCGAGATTAATAAAAATGAAAATCAAGTTGTTCTAAATATTTATTAACATGAAATCTCTGCCAATAGCTTTCATAAATGTTTCGAGGTCATCATAGGAAATCCGGGTTGTGAATCGTCCATCAAGTGGATGAAAGTTCAGAGAAGTTTCTTGCGCGAGACTTTGGGCAAAAACTACCCTCACATTTTCAGTTGATTTAAAAAACAAGGAAAACGGAGTGCCAACATTCACTTTCATGATATTTTTCAGTTCTCTATGACTTGCGAAAGAGAAATTGCGGTAAGCATTAACTAGTTTCTTCAGAACTTTTAAATCTAAAACAGAATCCTCTTTATAAACAATCAGATAAAACACCCCCTTTCTGTCCTTTAAAAACAAATTTTTACAGTACGTTGTCGGCAGCTCATCCTTTCTTTCGGTCTTCTCGGAATATCTCACCGTTTCTATGGCAATCTCGAGATCATCTAAAATACGAAGTAATGCCACAGCGTGGAGGTTTCTTATCTTTGAGGCCAAAGTGAAACGACCGTCTCGGGCAAGGTGGGAGAAGGACGTTACCCCGGGCAACAAAGCCCGGGCATACGCCTTCAACACTGGAGTCGCCATTTTTGCGGTTGGTTTTCTGGCAGGATCGAACTCCTGCCATTTTAGCAAATTATGGTCGGATATAAGCGACCTCAATTCTTTTTTTCACATTCTTTTCTGCAGCTTCTTTTTCCTTTTTCTCCTCATGGCTTCTTGTTTAATTTGCTTTTTCAATCACTCTTTTTTTCCTTTTATGCAAGCTATTGATTGCATGTTTAATGCTAAAGAATGGCTTCCTTTGTCCAGTTCTTGATTTTTCTTTACAGTTCCATTTGAATATTCCTGTCAGCAAAAAGAAATATCAAAAATATTAATGAAATGAATTTACTGGAATAATTAAATATCGGTATAGCATTTAGTAATAAAACAAATCATTGACTTTAACTAAAAATTACCAACGACACCAACAATTAATATTAAATTATGAAATTGTCAAAACGAGACGAATCGTCCTTCGCAGGTCGATAGAATGATGAATTGAATAAATCAGAGACGGATCCAGGAATTTCGGTTGGGGGGGGGGGGCACAACTTTTTGAGGCTGGAGGTCTGGGGGCCGCCTTAATTCAGACCTCTATGCAGTGGGTCCAGGACGAAGCCGTAGTGGAGACCCAGGGGGAAAACTCCCGGAAGCTCCTGGATTTTATTGATTTTATGGGGCTATCTAAAACAAGTTTCCCGTGCAGTCACTTTTACTATTTTCTCTCATTTTTGATAAGGCAAAATTAATAAAATTACGCAAATTTTAAGGGTTTTTGGTAAAAAAAAAAAAAAAAAAAAAAAAAAAAAAAAGTAAGCTATCCCAATAAAAGTAATTAAATGAATATAAAAAGATTTTGTCATTTATTTCTCCGAGAGTGGAAGAAATGATTGCTTCTTCTATCGTTTACATTTTTCAAAACAAGAGACCACGATTTACCTCATCTTCGCTAGCCAAGGGTTTATGTCCCTCGTAAACCTTTGGCTAGCGAAGATGGATCTACTTTAAATTTGAAAATTTTAAAGTGGGGGGGGGGGACGGATGCGCCCCCTTAAATCCGCCACTGTAAAGAGTAACACACGTATATACACTGTAGTATAGTACACTCGACTAATTTCTTCAGGAGTATATCCCGAAGAATTGAACAAGAGGGTATATGTAATTTTTCTCGCAGTACTCCATATTTCTAGCGAGGAATTCCTTGTTTTTGAGGGTGGGGGAAAATATGTACATGTATAATATATATATATATATATATATATATATATATATATATATAATGTATATAACATATATGTATATAATATATGTTCTGTTTATCAACCCACTTTGGATAAATTTCTGTATCCGCCCCCCGATTCCAAAGTACACACTGTACACATGTCTGCGCCACAACTTAACTCTAAACTTAATAATACATTGTCCTTATAACTTATAAGAAACTTACCTTAGGCTCATTCTATCGGCCTATTTAATTCTCAAAACATGTGGAGTGTTTCCATTTACAAACAGACAGAATACATGATTTTCCCACCGTCGAAGTATAAATGTACACGTATAATTTACATGTTAATCATAATGTACTCAGCAGTCATACATGTACAAATACTACTACCTGGATACCGTTACCTACTCCTTTTAAATACCTACCGTTTTATTTATAGATACATTACACGTTTTATTTCAAGCTGTTGCATCAGAAAGGGAACGACAACTCCTACATACTGTCCGGAGCGGATCTAAAGTTTGATTTATTGGTACAAATATGACACATGCCAATTTTTTTAGAATTCAATGTTGTACTGTATGATGCTCTCTCTCTCTCTCTCTCTCTCTCTCTCTCTCTCTGCGTGTTTTCTATACTACCTGTATATTATACACTGTACATCACTTTTGACCATTCAGGGGCATGTACAATTTTAACAATAAGATTCAATATAAATACTTGCATTTTCGCCATAGGGGATTGTCTTCCGGATTGTGGAAAATTATTAGGAAAAAAAAAGAAGGAAATATGAATCCTCTTTAAAATCTCCCTTTGAAGTCGTTTTGATAACAACGCCAACCCGTTTTTGGTACACAGTGGCGGAATTGAAGGGGGGGGGGGGGGGGCAGTCGGAGCGCTCCCTCTTCCCCTAAAATTTTCAAAGAGCTAGAGCCACGAAAGGTCAAAATCGGCCTGTATTTTTATGAAAAATTATCTGAAACTTAACAAACAAATATTGCACTAAATATTGTCAATATACATCGTAGTAAATATATTCATATCAAAATGTTAATTCTGTGACGTCATAACTGTGCCGTAGATGTCATAACACGTGACGTTTGCACATTTTTCTCTAAAAATGACAAATTTTGGAACTTTGATTCAAAATTTCAGTTTGGCCACATTCAACGAACAAATTAAAAATTCTGACATGGGTAAAGAAATGAAAACTGCACAAATGAATGTTGGATTCAATTTGTTCGATGACAGTGGCCATACGTAAATTTCTTGTTTTAGGTCTTTCACAAACATAATTTATCGAATGATGATAGTTTCTCATTTAAAAAATAGACGTGTCTTTATAAAACATTATAAAATGATAGATTTTCACATAGGATCTGAAAGCATAATTATATCCCAATTATTTTGAAAAGTTTTATGTACATCTATGATCGAGGAATGAAATATAGATTTCGGATGATCATTGTCGAATTATGTGATGACAATAATCAGTTCAACATTGATATTTGGACAGTGTATGTCTTTGCTTTTAGGTCCAATTTGTCTCAAATGTTGAATATGCTAATAAAATAATTAAAAGACACCAATTATCTTCTTGTGGTCTTTTTATTTCGCCGATACATTGCTGTTTAACTGTCACATAAATGTAAACATGAAAGCGCTCTACAATCATAGGGAGATAATTCGATCAACATAGCATTTGTATTGAGCTTATTTTACTACGAGCAATAACGTAAACCATGACGATATTTGGACAATGAGTTGTCTGAATACACAATATTTTTCTGTATAAAACTTTTCGTGGTTGTAATCTTGCTCATATCGAAATTAATTAAATAGTTGTTGTTATAATTTATAAAATCAAAACCGTAAACGGACCGGATTCAGCGGCACGAATTTTTAAAACAACAATTCCTCCAGAATTCCAGAGTTAATAGGTAAGCGATTACAGTTTGTTACCTAAATTTATTATTTAACGACTTGGCTTTATATATAGAAACATATGATCAACATTTCAGTCCCTTTGTGCTCTAGATAGGCCTATACGGTATACTGCGGTACCTATATTTCGTCTTAGGAATAGCAATTTGGAGTGTTGGTCAAGAATCACTAGCACCCATTTTAACTTTTTTTTTTTTTACCAACCTTTAGAAGAAATGCTGCGGAAAGGGTGTGAAATAAAATTCTAAAGCCTTTAAACACTCACTCTCTTTAAAAAAAATACCAGATCCGCCACTGTTTTGACAGATCGCCGATGTATACATCTGACATGTAAACAAATGGCTGGGACTGGGCGTCAACATGCCGTACTCAGTACATGGGCTAGTTTTATGATCATCGAATTATACTTTGATATCTTGAGTAAAGTACAGTATCGTATTTTTCCCATGTTTAATAACCATCCCCCAAATATAACATTTAAAACGAGTTAGTGAACCTAAAGATAGGCCTATAGGATTTCGCAGACGATTGAAGTTCTTGTTACAAGACGAGCCTATTTAGATCTATAACTAAGCCGTGCAGATAAATATAAATATGAAATTAATGTTGTATGTTCGTAGATAATATCAAAATACTTACCTACAACGTAATGTTTATGATACAAAAAAATCTTGTTGAATATTACAGACATATTATATATAAATTGTAGCTTAATAAAGACTTATATATAATTATACGTGCAAAAAATAAATTCACAGTGGAGCAGTGGTTAACGCACTAGATCTACAAGCGAAGGGTCCGTAGTTCGAATCCCTTGACAACTGTATTTTTCCCCCCAATATATACGAGTAACCAGAAATGTATAAAGTTATTTAAGAAGCAAGAAATCAGTTTTGATTACCACGCAAAATAATCTGTATATTACGAAAAATATAATATTTTTTTCTGTGTATGAAATTGGTTAATTAGTTTTGATTAATGAATTCAAAAGCAGTGGTAGATTTGTTTGGGGATTGCAATCCCCACCCCACCGGTAAAAATTCTTCACCCCCCCCCTTTTTTTACGCGTGACAACTCCTTTCCCTGATTAGTACACAGTACAGTAAATTAAGCTGTACATTTCAGTATGTATATCCGATATAATGTTAAACGCTGAGCTTAATTATAAGTAATCATTATAACATTTTATTACGAAGATGTGTAGAAATGCGTGTAATGTAAAGACAGCTGCTGAACGATATTATAAACCGCGTAAACCATAAAATATAGATAAAGTTGAATATTCGTTTATTTTAGAATGCCTGGAACAGGACCTAAGTATTTTCCATGTGTTTTATGCAACAAAAGAACAAAGCCACGAGAAAGAAGGAAAATAACTAAACCTGAAATTCGCTTTCTACAAAAACACTTTTTTGTCTCTGTCAAACAGGAACATGACACATTGTGCAATGCATGTAGACACAAATACTACGCTTCGGACAGAAAATCTACAAATTCTAAATCGGAAGAAGGAACTGACGACAACTACTGCCCAACACCGAAACGTCCTAGATCTAGAAGTGTACTCTCAAGTCCCCCATCTGTCTCGTTGTGTATACCATCTACATCAAAGAGCCACTCGCATTGCTTTTTGTGTGAGCGCCCGGGACCAAAAATGGTCGTGGTCCCACCAAATGCAAGATTTCGGGTATTTTTGAACTGTGAAATTATATATGCGACGAGAGTATTGTCGAGGAATAGCTTACAATTTAATTACTGGACACATTATGCTATTTTATTTTTACACATGTTTAAAAGAATTTGTTCCTACCTACTGTACAATATAGAAGTATTTTAAAAGCATTTTAGTTGAACATATATTAGAAATACGAGGGTTGTCCCAAAATTCCGTGGACTGGACTTTTAACTTTTAAGGTATTGATTTAATTTCATAAAACCTGTTATATATTATCAATTATACCATTGTTGACCAATACCGAAAATTTGCACTTTCATTTACCTTTTTGAGAAAATTAACTATTTACGATAAAGTTGTACTCGGCGACACAACCTGCGACGTCAACATTTTCTCGCGGTGTTCGCGCGTCTGATCGAGGAAATCCTTCGAACATAAAATCCTTCTTTGATTTTCTTCATTTTTAAAACCCGAAGTACCGAACGTGCACATACTATATGCATTCATGAATTATCCGATAGACTGCAGTGAACAGATGATTTGCTGATTCCCAAAATTTCTTCGATCTCTCGTGCGGTCCGACGTCTTTTTTCCCCGAATAGCGTCATCATTTCGCTGGATATTTGCATCTAACTGTCGCACGATATATCATAATTCATTTAAATATTCCGTCATACTGATAAACATTTTCCAGGTATATAAATGAATATCTAAACAAAATTCCTCTATAAAAATATACTGTCAGAAATAAAATGAACAAAGTGTGGGTTTTTTTCTCCAGCGATTGTAATTTCTTTTCGATTATATTAACCCCCCTCTTTTTTTTTTACCCTGCGCCGATTTATGGTTCCCTATAATGAAAAACCTGAATTTTTCCTATTCAATGTCAATTATAAATGTAATATTAATTTTGTTTTTACATATTTTTTATTTAAAACTGTTTGCTCTTCATGTTGTAAAAGTTTAATTTCTCAATGACGTTAGATTATTGAAAAACGCCGCTTGTCCACGGAATTTTGAGACAACCCTCGTACATGTTTTAATGACGTTAACGTCTGCCGACACAACGTTATACAAAGACAACTTTCCAAGTAACCCTTTCCATCAAAGTAAGCAATATCATGCTATATTTTATTTTTTCATGAAGTACATTGTCATAAGATTCTATTTGGACAATTTCATTAAATTCAAAGAATGGGCCGATTTTGACCTTTCGTGGCTCTAGCTCTTTAAGACAGATCGTGGTCTCTTGTTTAGAAAAATCACTCAATAAAAGAAGCAATAATTTCTTCCACCATTGGAGGAAGAAATGACAAAATCTTTTGATTTATTGAATTACATCTATTTAGAGAACTTACATAATATGTACATTTAAAAAACAAAACAAAAAAACCCTAAAATTTGCGTCATTTTATTGATTTCCCTCTGTCAAAAATGACAGAAAATAGTAAAAATTATCACATAGGACACATATTTCAAGCCCTATAAAACCTGTAAACTCCAGGAGCTTCCGGGGCTTCGCCCCCTGGGCCCACTAGGGGCCTCAAGGCAACATTTTTAGGCTGGGGGCGCAACTTTTATTATTCTCTGTTAATATTGGTCACATTTTGTAATTCTTTTCGTTTGTCTTGAAGGGACAAGTCATCCCGAAAATTTGACAATATATACTCGTAAATATAGTGAATTTAATGATGCAAGCTTACAGTGTAGTTACACGATCTATATCTCCATTCAATATCATTTTGAAAAGATTATGTATTTTTGTGAAAAGAATGGCCGCCGTAAAGTTCTTCAAAAACTAAGACTTATCTCTCTTGCAATGCATTGTACAGATGTATTTTATTTCTTTTTTTTTGTATTAATCGTCAATACAGAGTCCCCCCCCCCCTTTCCCTCCAAAAGTTCTTGGTGGTGTTCAGTCATTCTTTGTCTAGTTGGTTTATAGAGAAGTTGGTGAAAATATATGACAACCATTTGACTGTTGATTGATCATTTCTTTTAAAAGGTAAGCTTATTTTCTAACTTTGATATTATCTCTGATTAGCAGTAAACGTAATAATTTGCAGATTTAATTCCATAGCACTTGCACAGTGAGAATGATATTTTGTGAGGAATAAATCAGTTAGCTTGAAATGAATTAAATTTATGTGTTTCACAGATTTGGTATATTTTTAAATGTACATGATTAATATTTATATGATAAGTTTATTTATGTGAAACTTCATAATTTACAGTCGATCTCCATGGACATGTTTTGTTAATGAGGGATTATGCTACATCACTTATTCCCATAGAATGATATGATGGTGTTCATGATATATTCTATGATTAATGTATAATATGTCTGTATAGTCATTATAATAATATCATAAATATAGTATCAGTGTTTACAAATATGTAAGCTTTTATAATACCATGGTAACATACATATGTACATGTATATTAAAGAAGTAATTTGTGTAAATAAGTAGTATACTTTAATGTATATGATTGTAATTATATTTGTTTGATATGTCTCAGAGTGTAATACTAATAAAATCCTTCATTAGTACGAGTGTGGGATAGGGAAATTCCACCGAGGGGACAAGATTCGCAGTCTAGGACGAGGCTTTGCCGAGTCCTAGACAGCGAATCTTGTTCCAGAGGTGGAATTTCCCTATCCCACACGAGTAAATAATGAAGGATTATTTTTCTCACATTTTAACTACAGTTTAGTCATAAATTTAGGAGCTTTGAGAAAATTCTAAATTATCAAAATCCTCATTTGAACTTCGATGCAAAAACTAATTAGATAGGCAGAAAGAGCGTATCCGAAAATGGTTTACACTTTAAGTGTAAACTAAAAAACCCAAGGTTGTCCAACAGAAAGATATATACATTAAAATTTAAAGATAACAATGCAAAATATGTTTGCTTCACCGTGTAACGTAAATCTTCACCGTGTAACGAAAATCATAGAAAATATATGACGTCACAATCAAATGACGTCGCAGCAGTGTGAGACAGAAAAATCTCACATGGCTGTCTCACACGGGTAAAGTCTATCTCACACTGGTGATAATGTGAGAAAGAAAAATCTCACATGGCTGTCTTACATGAGTAAAGTCGATCTCACACTGGTGATAATGTGAGAAATATAGATCTATAGATTTTGGCAATAAATTGGAAGTGACCGACCTATAAGGACCCAGTACATGACTTGTTGTTCAATTCAGCAGAAACACTGTAACAGTACAGATCACACAATAGGAAAAGAAGCAAATCTGTTTAAGAGCAAGAGGATGATATCCCGAAATCTTATGTAATATCCCTTATACAAGCGGATCACGCACTCGTCCTTTTCCGTAACCGGTTACGGAAATAGCCGGGTATAGTTACGATCGACTCCCTATATAGCATTGGTGTAGTTTTCATAGAACAAATTAAATTAGAATATAATTGTGTAATACAAAATTTTAATCAGTGGCACAATAAGGATTAGATATCTTAGTATTCACATCTTGTAAATGAATATAGATTCTAGTGTTCTACATGTTAGACTCCCAATATCTCTCTTTAAAATATCTAAATAGCTCACCTGCTGTCCTTCTTCCGTCTTCTTTCCGACTGGTTCTAAACTTTTAAAACATTATGTCTTCTTCAGAACCAATCGACCAACCTTATATAGCCAAACTTACCATAAAGAAATTGTTGGTTACAATTAAGGGGATTCACATTTGATCAAATAAAGGGTCACATCCTTTTCAAAAGTGAGATAAATACACACACACACACACACACACACACAAAAGAAAGAAAGAAAGAAAAAAGAAACTGTCCTCTGCAACCACTGGGTAAGAAGAGTCTTTATTGTATACAGTTTTTCAAAAATTGATGATGAATGTTGACTGACTCTATGAGGGAAACTAGAAATTCTAGCATTGTGAGCATCATCTCGCCCTTAGTTTCCCCTGATTGAATTACCAACCTACAGATGTTTAAAATGTTTACTTAGAGATTAAAAACCGAAAGTTAATGAATTTGAATACATTAGACCCGTTAAGCTCGATATTTGATATTTCACTTGGTTCACTCCGGTGTAATAGTTACGTAATTTTACTGTATTTGTAAAAGATCCAGTTTCTTCAATGTTTACACTCAAACAAACGAGGTCTTTAAATCAACCGAACTCACGGCGGTTGGAGGTGAAAATATTTACCTAATTTTAGATTTATTAAGGAAGGTGAATTTCCCACTGTTCAAATGAGCCCTGAAGCCTATTTTCGTGGTTCATGGAAAGCTTATTGACGTTCTCACTATACCGGGAGTGTGTGTTTTACGTCCCGTCGAGAAATTTTCACTCACATTGTGACGTCACGAGTTGCAGGTTCAGTCAGTTGTCATTGATGAATGCCACTGTGTGGAGTAATAATTAGCACAATACAACCTATATATAATAAAATCAATTATATTTCAAGAATATAAACATTCACAACTGCCTACGTAAATGTTACGTACCGCATTGCATTTCATTATCATACATGAACCTATTAATATGTTGATATAAATATATTTGTGTTACAACCCGGGGGACCAACTTTGAACTGACTTTTTCAGAATGGGAGAATTGCGAAGCATACTCCCACGGGTAAACTTCGCCGCATTAACAGCAACTGCTACTCCACAATTGAGAAAAGTTATTGCAATAAAGTGTGCTTTGTGTGAACCGTTATTAGTTAAAGGGATAGAAAAGGTAATTTTCTTTAACATATTTTAAAAGAATTAAAATGAGTCCAAACGAATCAAACAAGTCATTTCCTATAAATGATAACAAGTTTATGCTTTCATCTGCATTTATTTCCAAATACAAAACAATGAAAATATTTAGATAACATCCCCATAATTTTTACTTCTTGGACAAATACATCGTCGGAAACCCACGGTTGATTACGCTTCGTCCCTCTCTCCATCACCCGTGGGTCCATTCATTTCTCCTCGCTCTTTCTCATGAATAATTAATGGGGCAATTTGATTAGGCGCTCATAGTATACCCTTAGCGAATTTGTCCAATCAACAAGACTCTTTCAGCCCAATTTCGGTATACAATTGTTGTGATAGCAAAGTTAAGTTAATGCTATCTTTAAAAACAGAAGAGTTCCGTTACTATAACGATTACTTTGATTGGACCATATTTTCTAATATTTATTCATGAGAACGAGCAGTAGGAACGAATGGGCCCACGGGTGATGGAGAAAGGAACGAGGCGTAATCAACCGTGGGTTTCCGATGATAGGACAAATATTCAGTCTGCTATGTACGTTGGCTCCTAGTGTAAATTTTGATACACATGTAATCATTTCAAAGTTGGTAAACATCATTCATTTATCATTTTTTTAAAATGATATTAGGAATTAAGATGATTTGGGATGAGAGAAAAACTTCCACCAAAATGAGCTTTAATACCTCTTTAATATTTACAGTCACTGAATCTTTTCTCTTATATTTCTTTTGAAATTGACATTGCTTTCATCTGCGACAACGAATACATGTTTGTTGCAAACTAGTTCTATCCGGTTTGTTTTAGTACCACCTATCTGCGTAACCATTACCAAATAAGGAGCGTCATCAAGTCAAAGGGTGCAATGGATGTTCCGTTAAAACATTACGAATGGGTCAACCATATGATCTTTTGGATAATAATGGAATGTATTTCGATGTTAAAAGTTAGTTTACCATGGTTGGTGGATTAGGTAGTTATTTTTATCTTTTGTTCCAACAACGTGCGTTAGAATTGATTTCCTCGGGAGTATAAATAATGCAGATGCTACAGCTTCTGTCTAATAGATATGATTCATTTACAATTGTCACACTGCAATGTAAACCCTTTTTAGTTCGTTGTTGTCAAGACACCATGACCTCATTCCAGACAATGATAATATACTCTCACTGTTATTCATCATGTATGAAGACAAGCACATAAAAATTTCTAATTAATCTTTTATTTCCAATTTTACTTCTTCATTCAATCATCATTTTACGACTATGGGAAAATATGAAATCACATAAAACTACATAGAACTAATTGTCAAAGACCCTCGAAACGAATCTAATATCTCCAGCTTAAAAAATTGTAAACAAACTTTTATTCGCGACTACTTTGTTTACCAGTGATGAACTAGTTTACAGCGACTAATTTTCGCGACTTAGATTATCTTAAAGAAATACAAGAGACATTAAAGGATTGGTTCGCGGCGAGAAATATTCGCCATGATTTGGTTCTCGCTATTCCAGGAAAATTTCTTGCTCGCGAAAAAAGCTGGCTACAGTATTACTACAAGTTCTATTTTTACATATATTGATATATTGGTCCCATTGGCCAAGCATGCGATCTACTGGCTACTGACAAATAAGATGATATAGTTTACAGGGGTTTCAACGATCTCGTTTAAAGTCAGCATTTCGCAAATTTTATGGTATTTATAATGATCCAATATGAAAATATAAGCCATCACTGGTTCGAATGCTGTCTGACGTGTCTCATACCAATTGTTAGGCCGTTCTTTACATATTGGTTTTGACTACGGATTATTCCGTTTACTTGAACTAGAAATAGGGCTAATAACGAGTGTGACCGGTTAACAGGGAATGCTTGCTCCCTCCTGGGCACCTGATACCACCTCTGGTATGTCCAGGGTTCCGTGCCTGCCCTTCTCTTCATTTTCTATTCTTTGTGGGGTTTATGACGTTAATCACTGTACTTTATCTTCACGTGTTCGTTTACAAAATTATCTACAAACCCCAATCTCTTTCATATTTCTTATTCTACATTGTAAGTGATCTTCAGAATGCAGATACTAAATCGTTTGAGGAAATAAATATATGGTGACCTTTAATATGTACAAAACTGTGCTATAATTTATTTAAAGGTAAAAATGTTTCCAAATTTGCGGTGACCAAGCTTAAAGTAAGGTAAATAATCTGGATATACAGTGTTACTTCCTAGGAAAACACTTTTCTATTTTGCCATAGAACTTTTGTTTTCGAATCGAAACCGGAAGTTTAATTGTCGTCTATCTCTAGTGCATTTTATATCGAGCTAGTTGAACATGGCGAAAAACCGTAAACAATGTCAATGTAGATCTGCAAAGAAAGAGACATATAAAATCATTACGAAGGGTTTGCAGATGTGTTGAATATTCCAAGAGGTGTTATTACAAGAGTAATCAATGGTTTTAATCAAATAGGTGTTGTGGAGAATTTATCATCAGTGAATGACACCCGTTCGATTTTCTGCTAACTAGGGTCAAAGGGAAAACACGTTTAAAAGAAATTACCACACAGATTCAAAATAAACCCCAAGAAGTATCTAAAGGAA
The DNA here is from genome assembly GCF_947568905.1 of Ostrea edulis. NCBI lineage: Eukaryota > Metazoa > Mollusca > Bivalvia > Ostreida > Ostreidae > Ostrea > Ostrea edulis. The sequence continues at coordinate 10,435,092 of NC_079173.1, read as the reverse complement.
GCGTTCAGGTTATCATGGACGTATGTTAAGGATGAATGTCCATTTAAGGAGGAGAAACGTTAAAGCGGTGAACATGATGTCTAGAAAACGTCAACTGGCGTGTGAATGGTCACATGGTTAGAGATTTATTCCCAGATGAAAGTCAATGACGCTTCGCCAAAACAATAGATTCTTTATATGATGGCGGAATGATAAGATACTGCCTGTACTTGGTACCATTTTAAAAAAAAAATAAATGAAAACTTCGTAATTCGTAAGAACTTGTGTTCGAACAGTTTGCATACCATATATACAATAAGATACATGTATGTTCACACTTAAGGAACAAGTGGAGCCCCCTGTTATGATTTTGGGATGCATAGCATATTACGAGGTGGGCATAGTTACAACTATAGTTGGAACTGTAAATGGGCACAAGTATATAAGCATTCTTCCGAACAACTGGCGGTCCCTTTTCCCCAACTAACACGGATTATTTTTAAGACATTAATACTCCAATCCACTCACCTCAAGGTGTTGAAAAGTAAGAAGCAAAAATAATATTTATAGCATCAGATAGTCTGTACAGTCTCTTGATTTAAATACCATTCAAACTGTGTGGCGTGAACGGAAATTACAATATTGGGTAGAAACTATCAACCCACAAACGAACTCGCTAGAGCTATCGTAGACATGAAAAGGTAACGAACAGTGATCAATTTCATAACTCCTGAAAAACATTTCAAAATTAAGAATAGGATATTCACGAACCCCTGAACGATGACGTACTCAGAAGGAGGAAGCATCACCTGTCGACCGGGACTGAATAATTCTCTTCCAGGCAAAGTGGATAAGAAAAGCGTTGAAGGTCAGAGATGAAATGACGAAGTACATCTGTCAACAGAGGTAATGGATTATGACTTGTGTTGACGTTTGTTTACTTCGTGCTTGAGCGCCATTACCATGGATTTGGCCATTAACATATGGCATGCGTTTGTAACTTGAAATTCCTTGGTATGATAACCTTTGAAGAACATCGACCAATCTATCAAGAGTACAAAATTAAGAGTATGGCAAACATGGACCCCTAGACACACCGGAAGTGGGACTAGGCCTCCAGAAGAAAGAGGCATCCCCGCTGTGAGCCTTGATCAGATAAACGGAGAAATCCGTATCCAAACCCTATATGCAAAGAATGACCTAACGACTGGCACGATGTGAAATACATATAAAAGAAATGAAATAATTTGTGAGCTACTTTGGTTGTTAAAGCTAAGTCCCTCTCACACTCCACAGAGTCAATGGTCACGATATGCAAGTAAGCATTGGGATGAATTAGAATCTAAGGACGGAAGTTCTGTCATGCACTGAAGGTGGAAATATGTCAGTTGGGATTGGAATTAGACAGATGACAGTTGTTCTCTATGTGGTCCTGTCCAGATCTTGAACAGGAAAACCCCCAACGTACAGGAATGTTGAAACTATAGAACCAGCTGCTCTCCTCAACCTTGCAGACAAAAGGAAATGAATGCTGACCTTCCATCATGCATCATTTTGTATCCACTTCCGTCCATGACGTGGTAGCTAGGCGCCATCGACCTTTTCATCTGAAAACTTTCCACCTCATATTGTCCACAGTGATTCACCAGGTTCTATTCTATTGTCATGAACCATGTGTTTGGTTTTGATAGTGTGGGTAGATGTGAATGTAAATATATAAATTCAATAGACATCCTCCTTTTCTATCGTTGCTGCATTTTGTTTGCACATTTGAATGTTACTCTAGAAGTTCGAAACTTGCTAGATGCAAATGCACTCCTAAATCCACATATCCCCCCCACATTTATTTATTTCCATGTAAGAAAAAATTACCGAGTTGAATTTGATTGACAAAGGCATTGTACCTACTGAAGCAAGATTTTAACATGCATGGAGCTCCATGTACCTACCAACATATCAGAATGATCTACTAATAGATACTGGCGAATCTTTAGCATCACACAATAAGTCTGTGTAGAGCCGTTCGTAATGGCGCCCGTTTACCTACACGCCTGGTGTACATGTAACCTGGGTCACATAAACTACTACATGCTTCGGTTACAGCTCAAATTGTTTTGTTGTTTTTCCCTTGGTCCCTTTTGCTACAACTGGGACAGATCTTTTATTTGTTTTGTATGAAATTGATCAATGCTCGTTATCTTCACCTTTTGCATTGACAAACCCTTTTCTTGAAACGTGAGCAGACGATGTTCAATCCAATCTAAACATTAGAAAATGCAACGAGTTGAACATCAAAAAAGTTTTAATGATATTTTGAAGAATTAAGCATACATTTGCTGTGACAATGTATTGAATGAACATGTTTCATCATCTCTGTCTATATTTTTGCCCGTATATACAAAATTATTTAATTTGATTTTTGATAGTGGGATTATACCCGACGAATGGTTAATAGGCATTGTAAAACCGATTTTCAAAAACAAAGGCGATCCAACGAAACCTGAAAACTACCGTCCAATAACACTGTTAAGTTGTCTTGGTAAGCTTTTCACTTCTATTTTATGTAAACGTTTGGAATTGTATGTAGACAATTATAATCTTATTAGTGAAAGTCAAACAGGTTTTAGGAAAGGGTATTCCACTCTTGACAATATATTAACGTTGCATTTTCTAACCAATATGGTAATGTTTAACAAAAAGAAACTTTATTGTGCTTTTATCGATTTTAAACAGGCATTTGACACTGTTTGGAGAAATGGGTTGTGGTATAAATTGTTAAAAAACGGTATTGATGGCAAGTGTTTTACATATATAAAAACATGTATGATGGTATAAATCTATGATTTCCATTAATGGCCAGTCGTCTGAATTTTTTAACTGTAAGATTGGGGTTCGTCAGGGTGAAAATTTATCTCCTCTTTTGTTCTCGCTTTATATCAATGACTTAGAAGAATTTCTTTCTAGCAAAAACGTTCTTGGACTCTCTATTAATTCAAGTATACCAAACACTGACGAAAACCAATGTCTACTTTATTTAAAACTTTTTATTTTACTATATTCCGATGATATAGTGATTATATCAGAGTCTGCAGTGGGATTACAACATGCTCGTAATGAGTTTCATTCATATTGTATTCAGTGGAAATTACATGTCAACGTCGATAAGACAATAATTATGGTTTTTTTCCAAAGGTCGACCTCCAAATAATACATTTTACTTTAATAACAAAGTTATTGAAATTGTGAAAGAATTCAAATATTTGGGTATAATTTTTTCCAGATCAGGATCGTTTAACAAGGCAAAAAAATATTTACGTGAGCAAGCCCAAAAAGCCATGTATGGGGTTATACGAAAAATTAGACAATATAATCTATCAGTAGAATGTCAACTTGATTTGTTTGATAAAGTTGTTGCACCTGTACTTTTGTATGGTTGGGGGTTCGAAAATCTTGACATTATTGAGCGAATGCACTTAAAAATTTTAAAATATATTTTCAACTTAAAAAGTAGTACTCCAAATTATATGGTCTATGGAGAAACTGGCCGCTTTCCTTTATATGTAACAGTGTATACAAGAATAATTTCTTACTGGGGAAGGTTATTTTTAAATCCAGATAGTAAGATTGTGTGTAGTTTGTATAAGTATGTACATGATCTATTCTGTAGAGAAAGTTATAAGAAATCTTGGTTATCTTGTATTTAAAATATTTTTGATCTTTGTGGACACTCCAATATATGGAATGAACAAGCATTTTTTAATACAAACTGGTTAAAAATTACTGTTGAACGACGTCTTAAAGATCAGTATATACAGAAATGGCAAAGTGATATACGGGAGTCATCTAAGGGTGAAACGTATGGCATTTTCAAAAGTGAATTTGGGTTTAAAAAATACTTAAATACTTTACCTAAAAAACTTCGAACAATATTTATCAAATTTAGAACTTCAAATCACCAACTCCTAGTAGAGACTGGAAGATGGTGTGGCACTCCTAAAGACGAAAGAACTTGCCATATCTGTAATACGGGTCAGATAGCTGACGAATATCATTTTATCTTTGAATGTAAGTTTTTTGAATGTTATAGAAGAAAGTATCTGTGTAGAAAATATTGTCACAAACCTAACTTTTTCAAATTTTCAGAGTTAATGTCAACTTCAGACCCTAATGTACTTATCAAATTGTGTAGTTTTACATCTAAAATATATGACCAATTCTGTCCTCCTTAACTCATTTTATGTATATAAAACAGCTCCCTGCTTTTTTCATGTGTACCTTGCATATAATATATTCTATTTGTATATATTGTACCTCATGTACCATAATATGGTGTGAGTGAATAAAGTAAACTAAACTGAAACTGTAATTTTATCAATTGTTTACCACTTCAAAAGACAAAATCTTTTCTCCTGAAGTGGTAGCTTTGTCCCTACCCCTTCGAGATGTCGGGGAGCAGACTACTTTTAAAAATGGACGCAAAACCAAACCAATATACCAATCCGGATTACGGAATAACTAATTCTATACACTCTTTGGCCACAAGTGAGTTCCCAGAGATTTTTTTAAACTATAGAATCAGAAGTAATTCCTGGATCAACGTTGATGAAATGCAGAGTACTGATCTCAAAATGTTCTCAGTATCTTCAAAGAAGTTCAGAAAAGTTCGTGATAATGGGAATCTCACTACAAATCTAAGACCATTTGTTTTGTATGTTATTTTCGAATAGAAAATTCAATTTTATTATTCATCGCTAGAGTTCTGCAATACAAGATGAACACCCACGCAAGCACGGAAAATCACAGAATACGAATGAATAATAGGACATCGCGCTGGCTTAGGCCTGCAAAAGCGTGTCCACCACTTTATACTATTCTGGCTAATTCAGGGTAGTTTATCAAAAACGAATTTAATTTCGCGATAAATACTAATGAAGTAAAATTCAATTATATGAGCTTACGTACTTCAATACTAAAGTAAGTCTGGAGAAAGTGTTCCGGAGTTAATTGGCAAAATTTATTCATTTATAAGTATTATCCATAACATTATTATGACAGCAACTGTGGACATTTTACACTTTTAAAATGTAAAAAATGTTTATTTTATCTAAATTATTAAGATCTTGGATTCAAGAGAAGCCTTTAATAAGGAGGAATTTTTATGAAAATACATGTGTGAAGAGAAAATTATTGTCGACAATCATTGACCATGATTGTGTTTAAAGACTAAAATAAAATGAAATAAAATAGCAACATACAATAATGAATCTGGATCCCAAAGCTCTCACTCAATAAACATATCAGCTTTAGAAAATGTCCAACTTCCGATAATGGAAAATGTAAACCATTCTCTCTCTCTCTCTCTCTCTCTCTCTCTCTCTCTCTCTCTCTCTCTCTCTCTCTCCACACAATGTTCTTTATTATTTAGGTATATCATGTCAGAATTCCTCCTCATTGAGATAGACAATGAGATGAAATAACATAGTTTAATTCAGAAGAGGAAACCATGTAATTAACCAATAACCTCACACACTTAAAAAATTAATACAAAATGTTTGTAAATCATTCCATGGCCAATAAACACCTTTTGTTTAGTCAGTCAGTGGAAGTATGGGTATAGAATTCAACTTTTGTATCCAATTCGACCCATTGAATGATAATTGCAAATTACGCTTATATAATCTGAATAGGATTGTTCATCTGTTGGATTAATGTACAGAAGTTTTTGCGTAACTTAATCGGGGTCGTTTGGGCCGGTGATTGAAACGCGTGAATAACGTATTGTGGTAGAACAATATTTGAAGTGGGTGATAAAAATCATTAAAGTGTCACTATTGACATATGATGTACAATTACGTATATATACATACACTCACATGCGCGTGATGCTTTCAGGTTGCCACCCACTTGTTATACTTTCAGGGGTGCGCCAAAAAGGTTTTTACCCACAATGCATCTGTTCAACTCAACCACTCTACCAACGGCGTAACCGACTCCTGAAGACCCACCTGAGTACCAGAGAATACAAAGCACTAGCTAAAGTCTAACTTACATTTATGATAGTGTTGGATATATCAATTCATCTAATCAATAAATCTATATTCAATATTCAAAATTTTAAAAAAGTTCTGAATAGGGGGGAAATAACACGTGGTGAAAATCACATTGTAGACAGCTCCGTTAGTGCAAAAGAAAGTGAGCACGTTTGATGTTTTAAAAAATTACTTTCATTTAATATTTATCACTTACTTTAATGGACAAAAATGCACTTCAAATTGTCTCTTTAATCTAATCTGATCTAAATTACTACAACCATATCGTGCCAATCTTGCTCTCATTTCCGAGTAACTCTGTAAATTCGTAAATGTACGCGAGGAATTTATTTACGTGTAATTTCGCGAGAAGCATCACTCTCGAGTTAAAATTATTTGACTTTATTTTTATATTGCTAAATCACATGTAAAGACTCTTAATCAATAGAGCACTCGCGAATTTATGTTCACGTGATTTAACGTATATACGAGTCAGCTCGCGATATTAAGTACTCGCGTAAAATAAGGTATCTACAGTATTGTCTATATTTTTTTCATTTTACGTTTTGCTGGGATTGTGTTCTGGATATCGGAGGCCACACGCGCCGAATCAGTAGAATATTGTATTCCGTTGATAATTTCAAAGGCAATAGCAAACGAACAAATTTCTTTCTTATTTGTTCATTGCCGTGGAAAGCTTTGCCAAAACCGAATGGGAGAGGTTTGAAATTAGTATCGCCGCGCTTCAGAGTTAAGTATGATTTAAAATGAGTGACGAAATTTACTGAATTCTCTATTGAAGGATGTTCTTTAGTTAGTGAATACATTTCAATGAAGCGCAATGAGTTACTTAGCTTGAAGTAAACCGTGTGTAATTCCGTGATGTTGAATCTGCGGATCGTCCCGTTCTTGAACGCTAGTTAATGAGAGGATATTGGTACGAGTTTAGCAGATGCGTTTCGTCGACATCTTGCATAAGTCACGTGACTCGAGCGAAAGACAATACAGCCCACACTTTGGATTTTGAACTACATGTACATGTAATGTATCTCTTATGCACGTGTTATGTCATGTTACAGCTTATATACTATTAGAGCTCGCTTTGCGCTCGCTAATTTTTCTCTGTAAACAGGTTCCTACGAACAAATGCTAATCACAAAAATCACACAACACACAAAGTAGGTTTTCTCAATCGGAACTCCTCGAATGTCTCGCGCACTCAACATAGATCTCGGCAAACTTCCACCAGAGTTCGTTTGCTCACAAACTATTCGTAGGCACTGTGACGTAATGAGGCCTCGACGGGGAGTTTGGATGGCATTCATGAGCGAATTTGATGCATTGCTGTGACGTCACAATACTTCTCATTACCAGCACATTAGAGTTATCGCGCTTTGATGACTCTTGTGCGTCATTGGTAAGAAAATGCACAAGTCTCGCGAGCAAGTGCGAGATTACTGGGACATAAACGAAACGTTCATAGCAACCCCCCCACCCCCCTTTTTTTAAGTTAAAGTACATGGTGAACTTTTAAATAAAATAGCCATTGGTCAAACTGTATTTTAAAAATATACTAACACTAGTTTATCAAGGATGTTACATGTTTTTTTTTTAAACTCCACTACACCTATTATAAAAATTCCAAACAACGATGTTCTCTGTCCTAAGTCAATCAATATTTTGTAATTTTCAAAATAGCTTAGATGCAGTTTAGAAACGCATTTGTTGTGTTAATTAGTGTTATAAATGTCTTAAAAAATGCAGTTTGGCAAGTATATAACTTATACTAAAATATTTGAAAATGAGAGAGAGAGAGAGAGAGAGAGAGAGAGGGGGGGGGGCATTAACGATTACAAAGTCCATGCCATATGAACCTGTCCAAATTGTATAAAATAGAATGTCTTCATAATCTGACAGAATAATCTTAATAACATATGAATCCCATTAATTACAAGAAAAGTTATTGTGTCGGATGTGCACGAATTGGTTTTTCCCTTCACAGTTCTTCTTGCGACTGATGCTTTATATCGGTCAGATTTGGCAGATTTAGTACCTGCACTCCTTCACATAGTTTAATAAGTTCGTCTGTTTTCTTGTAAGAATAATCAATTCCTTTTGCCTTTAGAATTTTAATCAGTGTCGTGGTTTGCAGTCGGTTATAATATGTATTCGATACCATAATTTATATTACGTATGCCTAAGTAATGTTTACGTATGTTGTCCCGGTAGCACGACTTTACGCGCCTTTAATTTGAAGAGTTCCACTAATGGAAATGATAAGTATTGACAATGCATCAAATTCACTCATGGAAGCCATCGTATTACATTCGAGATCTATGTCGAGTGCGCGAGACATTCGAGGAGTAAAATTTAATCTTTTTTTTTTTTTTTTTACTATGATAGAGGCTGAATGGTAATTTGTACTTCATGCTATCAGTATTGATCAACGCATCAGATATACAAGTTTTACTTTTTTTCTCGGAAATGAAAGTTATCAAACAGTTGCCGGATATTAAACAAACGTGACAGTTCATTGACTGCGTCATGCAGTCATATTTTACATCTATTTCAATATTAATATCAGGGGAGCGGACGTGCAGTTTGATACTTTGTACAGATGGATTTCCGTAACATGTAAAAATACAAAGCCCATGAATTGCGGCAACTTTGAAGCATGAAGAATAGTTTTTAAATCTTTTTTATTTTGTGAGTGTTCCGTCACGTAACCACCCGATATGAAGTGGAATTTCATGTTCAGGTGTTTGCTTATTATTCGTACTTTGATTATTTTCTAACACTATCCTGCAGTCTTCTATTTCTAGAGTGTACATGCTTTATATGTACTAATGTACATGTCATTATCGTAGGGGAACGCCTATTAAATTTGTTAGAAGAACATTTGTTACTAACATAAAATATCAATCGATAGAAAGAAGTCTTGGCATGTATTGGACATTTTAAGGGGAGACATACAGTAGGAAATTTTCATCATGTGTTGAATTACTGCAATACCTGTGGACATTCTAAATATCTAAAATCCAGCAGTTATTACAATATACCCCTGTGTTTAAAAATTTTCTTCTTACATGTATGAAAGGTGAAGATAACGAACAGTGATCAATCTCATAACTCCTATAAGCAATAGAAAATAGAGAGTTGGGCAAACACGGACCCTGGACATAGCAGAGGTGGGATCACCTCTAAAGATTCAAATTCACCATTATAGCTGTACACACAGAGAAGTGTTTAGGTTTATAAATTATATTGATTCGTGTAAGACAAAGATTGCATTTATGAAGGCGGCACGGTATATTTTCTTTCTCTTTTGATAAACAACACCAAACAAACATCTGATGACCAAAACATTTAATGCAATTCTTCAAACAATACACATTCCAAATTAAGATACCAAAGTTTGCAGAAATACCCCCACGCAGAGTCACATAAAGTAATAATTCGATTCCAATGCTATTTAGTTTTCATTTACTATAACAAGATATGCCATCGATTGTGCTGACGACTTCAGACGCTTTAGACAACAGATGTCTTAAGTAATTATCGGAAAATGCAATTTAAGACTGGTCCCTTTTCGCATGTTAATCACACGGCATAATACGTCCCGTTATAGAAATATATTCTTAAATCAATTAAGGGAGAATTGGAACGTATTTTAACAGATAATCATTAGTAATAGATTGTGAATGGAAGCGAGGAAAACAGTTCGATGACGTGGGTGGCCTACAAGGTTTCATACATGCATGTATTTCACCTTGTTTTGTGGCAGAATTTTTAGTCACCTGTTTTGCTTCGGTTTTATAATGTAGTACTGGGAGGCACTCTTTCCTTTCATGTTTGTGATGATTATGTAATATGTTTGTAATAAAGCCAGTTTGGCCCAGATGGTTATTGTATGATGTGTATTGTGATTGGCCTCCCAGTTTTTCACAACTACGCTCTTATTACGTCATTTTTTCAATAAATGATAAATTTGGAAAACATAAAACTTGTGTTTTGTCGTTTGAGCAAAAAAAAAAAGAAAAAAAAAAAGAACAAGCTTCATTGAAGGCAGCATGCTCATAACAAGTATTTCAAAAAGTTTTAATTAAAACACTTCGGTGACGTGTTTGTGATTCGTAGATGTAGCTCTTTCGACTCGGATTATGTGTAACCCTTATAATCCTTGACCAATGGCAGGTTCAAGAGGATGAAAGGACCTATAACTGGTATCCAGGTCAAATGACTACAGTGACCTTGACTTCTGACCTTCGAGCTTAAAATTAGTTTGATAGAGATGGGATCTTCAGAAATGATGAAAGGATGATTGGATCTACAAATTAGTATCAAGGTCAAGTGACTCTAGTGACCTTGAACACAAGAACTGGTATAATTTTAGAAACGGAATGAATAGAGATGTAACCTTGATCTTTAATCCGATTATAAAAACTCGTATTATTTTAGAACCAGGACCGATAGAGACACGAAATCTTCAGAAATGATAAAAAGATATTGTGACCTACAAATTAGTATCAAAGTCAAGTGACTCCAGTGACCTTGACCTCTTACCTTAAACATAGAAATTGATATTATAACTTCATAACCAGGTCTGATAGGAACCTGGAATCTTCAGAAATGATGAGAAGACGATGGAACCTATAAATAAGTATCACGGACAACTGATTCCAGTGACCTTGACCTTGATAATAAAATTTGTTTTATCTTAGAATCGGGGCTGATAGAGACATAGGATCTTCAGAAATCATGATAGGATGCTGGGACCTAAGATCTAGATCAAATGGTGCCAGTTTTACTAAAATGGTTGTTTTTTTAACAAGCGTAATCGGACTTGAATTTTTTTAGAATTAAACTTACAATTTTAACCGCCGCGTGGGTCTAGAGGTTAGAGCGTTCGCCCCGCATTTAGAATGCCGGGGTTCGAATCCCGGCCGCAACAGACCAAAGTCGTTAAAACAGGTAGTGACAGTTCCATCGCCAACCGCTCGGCATCAGGTGTGAATGTAACGGGTCATCGGAGATGACCTTAAAAACGGATGTCCCACTGCTCAACGGCCGTAAGCGCCGAGCAAATGCCTAAATTTGAATCCCTTCACCGGTCTTGGTGACCTCTCCATATGAGTGAAAAATTCTCTCATACAATCGATCAATCATATAGTGGTTTTGTCCCATTTCTTTGAAAGCGGAACTCCGGAGAATTTTTATGTTGATAATTCATTTTTCGTTCATCTTATTCCTTCAGATCCTTGACAATTTTACTTCACATTTCTTTTCTGATTTTTTCTTCTATTTTCTTCTTGAAATAATTCAAGTTCTTCGATAAGTTGACTTTAAAAATACGCTATCTGGAAATTGTATCATTGCTGTGGTGTTTTTCCTTTGATGATCACTGTGATTTTATTTTTGATACACCATGACTTGTGCTCTAACAACCATACTCTATCAAGATAGAGCATGTCAGGGTGAATCGACAATCCCAATGACATTTTTACCTTACATTGAAAGAGAAAAAATATAATAAAAGTAGCCAATTTTATCATCAATAAAACAAACTCAGATAAACGTATCAGTACAGGGAACGAGGCGGATATTCCGAGCCGTCTTGTTTTCTTACTTCCAACACAAATCGCTGCATCCAGTAATTAAGAGATTCGCTGTTCATCTCGGTTAAAAGGGGGTCATTGTCCCGTGCGGCACGCCACTTGTTGAACGTTTCAATTGTCCATTTAGTATTTTTATGAGTGTTAGGATTTTTTTGTGAGTCTATCAAACGCTGAATTTCATCATCGGATACCGGCTCAAATCGTTCATTTTTCATCTCTATCTCGACCACAGGACTGGAGAAATCTGGCGCACTCAAGTCAGTCTCCATCATGTCCAAAATATCTCCTATATCAAAATGTATGACAGGATCATTTTTTAGTTCCGGTAGATCGAGCGTCATACTTTGCAACGAATCTTCAACATGTATCTGATTTTCTTCGGATTCTGCAAACTGTGAGAGCAAATAATCCCAGCAGTGGCGTAGCTTCCATTGAGGCAACCGAGGCAGCTGCCTCGGTAAAAAAAAAACAACAACACCTTTTACGTTGTTAAAATGTCGATAGCTTTAGGGAGGCGCAGCCCCCCAGACCCCCTGCCTCGGTAATATTCGAACCCAAGCTACGCCTATGCCCAGCCATCGTCCATGGCGGTTATTGCTGAAAAAGTGACAAGCATTTTATTCGACCGTACCGGATAAACATGTGATTTCGATAATGAGTTTTAATTGGTCTAAATTTTGGTCACACAGTTTCTTGTTAGAGCACAGTTTTATAATTAAAGATGATGCAATAATTTCTGAGCGCAATGGTACAAAATATTTCGAGTAACCTTGAACTCGTGCATCTTCCGATACCAGTCAAGGGGGCGGAGCCCCCTTGACTGGTATCGGAAGATACACTCGTTCAAGGATACTCTAAATATCGTAGAAAATCAGATACATGTTGAAGATTCGTTGCAAAGTATGACGCTCGATCTACCGGAACTAAAAAATGATCCTGTCATACATTTTGATATAGGAGATATTTTGGACATGATGGAGACTGACTTGAGTGCGCCAGATTTCTCCAGTCCTGTGGTCGAGATAGAGATGAAAAATGAACGATTTGAGCCGGTATCCGATGATGAAATTCAGCGTTTGATAGACTCACAAAAAAATCCTAACACTCATAAAAATACTAAATGGACAATTGAAACGTTCAACAAGTGGCGTGCCGCACGGGACAATGACCCCCTTTTAACCGAGATGAACAGCGAATCTCTTAATTACTGGATGCAGCGATTTGTGTTGGAAGTAAGAAAACAAGACGGCTCGGAATATCCGCCTCGTTCCCTGTACTGATACGTTTATCTGAGTTTGTTTTATTGATGATAAAATTGGCTACTTTTATTATATTTTTTCTCTTTCAATGTAAGGTAAAAATGTCATTGGGATTGTCGATTCACCCTGACATGCTCTATCTTGATAGAGTATGGTTGTTAGAGCACAACAAGTCATGGTGTATCAAAAATAAAATCACAGTGATCATCAAAGGAAAAACACCACAGCAATGATACAAACTCAAGATAGAAAATAGAACCATGGATGAATGACAAATGACATTTGAGACAATATTTTATTTAACTCATTCAACATTTATCAAAGAATCAATTTTCGGGTAACAAAAGAAAACACATAAGGGGGTAAAAAATTTCCGGACAAGGTCACATTCCTATTTCATGTTGTACATTGATATGAATTTTTCATAGTGGTAACATTATTTTGAACATTAATGATGAAAATAAAATATCAGAATCATTTCTTTTTCACAACAATTACAGCAAAAATTACATCCTTCAAAAGGTTTTGACATAGCGCTACTTCAAAGATCTTATTAAAAATGGAAACGATTTAACAGCTCGTTCAAGGCATGTTGGTAAATATTTTGATTTTAAGAACCCTTTAGTCTTAATATCATCAAAAGAACAGGTTTTGATTGGATTACAGCCAGGTTTCCCAAAGATGCAGCACCTATCATTAAGCCTCCGATTACATTTTTTTTTTAACAAATTGGTCTTTATCTGAGAAACTCTTCCTGACGAACTCAAAATTGCCAGTATAAAAAAAAGGGATAGTCTAAAGCCCGAAAACTATAGACAGATAAGCATTTTAGATATTGTTTCTAAAATATTAGTAAAATCAACCTACACTCAAATCAAACATTTTCTTATTGATAACAATATTTTGTAGGAATTTCAGTGAAGATTTACAAGTTCATTTTCTACAGACAGTTACTAGTGCATCTTAAATGTACCGATCTTATCAAATCAAAAACAACCAAAGATTTTTTTTTTGTCACTGGCATGATTCGTCCTCACCTTCAGTTGGCTCACTACACCCTGAAATAGTTTTTCAAATCAGTACGAATTGATTAAATCATAAACGATATGATGATATATAAGAAGTATTTATGCCAAAAAGGCAGAAAGTATGCAAATTTGGATAAAAAATATGATTTTCAAAAACATTTCAAAACATATGAACAAAAGACTCTGGCGGATTTGAACGAGAAATCTGCGGTTCAACACCCTATTGCTTTAACCACTGAGCTACGATGAGGGACAAACTAATCGATCGATACAAATAATTTCACAAAACATTTAAATCGCCATCTTGTGACGTGGTGTCATAAACAGTATAAGCTTTAAATAGTGTAGTGAGCTACCTTTACACAAGAGATCATGAAATACTTTGAGAAAAACTTAATGTCATCGGTGTTAAGTCAGTTAGTTGGTTAAAATCATATTGATCCTAACGAAAACAGACTACAATGTTCAGGTTCTGGAGTATGTAATGTTACATGTGGGGTGCCCCAAGGTAGTTTACTTGGGCCTCTTTTATTCTTATTGTATCAATATGAATGAAGGGCCGTGAGATCGGAGCTCTCCCTATAGGTGACTCGCATATACATGTTTAAAAAGAAAATATAGAAAACTAATGAAAAATTAAACCATGCCTATGGAAATTGAAAATTTTCGTCCAATGGCGTCAATTCCAAGCAAACGCAAGGACATGCATTTCTCCATTTGGAATCTCGTCTACCCAAGTTCACTTCGTTCTGAGATGTTACATAAAATCCGTAAAAACAGGTAAACCATATTTTCTCAATCGCAAAACCACTCATCTATCGGACCAGGGCCCAAGACCATAACCTGAAGATAGACTTAAGTCAAAATATTGATTACTTATATCTTCAGATTTATGTCATTCTGGGTGATCTCCCCTATTACATTGTCATAACAATAAATGACAATGCACCAGAAAAAAAGGTGTTTGTGCTATTGTTGGAGTAAGGGCAAACATGTTTCAGTTACTCAACATTACACGGGTACAGTACTTCATAAATATCATAAGATTTATCTAGCACAGATGTTTAAAAAAAACTGCAAGTTTATAAAAAATAAAATAAAAATGCAAACATATACTGAATATTTTATTTGCTTATGAAAATTATTTCGAAAGTTAGCTGGAATTGAACTTTGAACATAAGCCCCCACCTGGCCTGGGTTCTCCATCTTCGTTAGCCACGGGTTTGCGATCGGCTCCGCTTTTAGAGAAGCGGAGCGGATCGTAAACAATTGGCTAGCGAAGATGGGGTTTCTCTAAAGAAAATCAAGTCAAAACTTGAACTTAAGTTTTGGATTTTGTTAAACTTTTGACTGCTCAAATAAAAGAAAACTCAAAGTTATAAGTTTGAAATCTTTTCTGAGAAATACAAGCCAGAGGGTTGCCTTGGAACCCAACTGTTTACTGCCCCCCTCCCCCCCTTCAGAAATTTCTATCATTTCTGAAGATCCCATGTCGCTATTAGTCCTAGTTTTAAAGTTATGTCAGTTTTCATGTTCATGGCCAGAGGTCAATTTCACTTAAGTCCTTTGACCTTGATACTAGTTTGTAGCCCAGACCATTCTCTTTTCATTTCCAAAGACCCCAGGACTCTATCTATCATATTTGTCAAGTGATATCTGTTGAGTTTTGGAATTAATCCCTCCATGGAGTTTTATGTTAGACCCCACCCCATTTGACCATCCCAAAATGTACAATCATATATGTACCCTAACCCCCTTCGATCTGAAAACAAAAACGTTTTTGCACATTGCACAACTAGGTACATTGGTTAATCATATCCTTTAATATGTAATACTTTCACCAACGGGTTACAGAGAACGGCTGCGGATAGTTTTAGGCGCGGCGAAGAAGTTTTAGGCGCGAAGAATAAAAAGCGTAAAAACCTAGTAAAAACAATGTTTATAGAAATTTCACTTAACATATATGACGTCAGTATCAGTAGATATAACCAATGTCTATGGAGCGCCAAATTAACATAAACTCAAATAATTGAAGATATCTTCAATTATTTGAAGATATCATCAATTCAATTATTGCTCTCTTTAATTGAATTAATGCGCGCATTAAATCAATTATTGGTCTCATCAAATGAATTAATGCGCGCTTCAATTCAATTATTGCTCTCATCAATTAAATTAATGCTCTCATCAATTGAATGAATGAGAGCAATAATTGATTTAATGCGCGCATTAATTCAATTATTGCTCTCTTCAATTCAATTGATGAGAGCATCAATTGAATTAATGAGAGCAGTAATAGATTTGATGCGCGCATTAATTCAATTATTGCTCTCTTCAATTCAATTGATGAGAGCATTAATTTCGTAGAAATATTGCTCGCAATAATTGATTTAGAGCTCGGTATAAATAATTTGATGATCTCTTTAATTCAATTGAAGATATCTTTAATTATTTACAATGCTTTTGTATAAGGAATTAATGCGCGCATCAATTCTTTTAAAGAGAGCAACAATTCAATTAAAGAGATCATTAATTCAATTGTGGATATGTTGAATTGAAGATATCTTTAATTATTTAGTTGCTCTCTCTAAAAGAATTATTGCTCTCTTCAAATGAATTAAAGATATCATTAATTCAATTGAAGAGAGCAATAATTGAATTAATGCGCGCATTAAATCCATCATTGCTCTCATCAAATGAATTAATGCGCGCATCAATTCAATTATTGCTCTCATCAATTGATTTAATGCGCGCATTATATCAATTATTGCTCTCTTTAATTGAATTGTAGCGCGCATCAATTCAATTGTTGATATCATTAATTCATTTGAAGAGATCATTAATTCAATTAAAGCGCGCATCAATTCAGCAGAAGAATTAATGCTATCATCAATTCATTTAATGCGCGCAATGATTCAGAATTGAAGATATCATTAATTATTTGAAGAGATCTTTAATTCAATTGTTGCGCGCATCAAATGAATTAATGATATCTTCAAATAATTGAAGATATCTTCAATTATTTGAGTTTATGTTAATTTGGCGCTCCATAAATGTCCGCTTAATTTCACAACTCGAATTCTACCGAAACAATAACAAAATAGTTTCTCATTTTCTAACATAATACAATTTATTGCTGTACAATAAACTAGGTTATTTAAGTCAGAATAAATATTGACAGATGTTTATTCCGGATAATTTGTAGTTGCAGCGATGCTTTTTTTTTTTTTTTACTGTTATAAACTTCTACTTCCTTTTCAATATTTTCAGGTAGAAGCGAAGGTTTAAACTGCATTTTAAGGGGAATTGGACTTATACGCATATCGAATTATTGCCGTCAACCGGAATGTTTAAATTTGCTTGAATTTCTAATTTTATGGATTTTTCAATTCAGTAAGGCAATGGTGTGTTTTTGGTATATACCTATTTTGGTGTCGATGCACATATGGCATTTCCATTGTAAATTAGTTGTAATATTGAATCTACAACAATTATACACATTGCTTAATTGCCAAGACCAAGAATCGCCACAAGGGGGGGGGGGGTAAGCACATACATTTATCTGTATACATAAGGCAAATAAAATGTGAAACTTGTTACGGTGTCTTTATTTAAGAAAGAGGGAAGTAAAGTATTTGGTAAGGGTAAAGGTCATAAGGTTTATTTGAATTTATGAAGGTCTTTAAATAATCACATATACATGTGTAGCGGACAGTATAAGAGGAAACTTATACTGCCTCGCTAGTGAGCTAACATTTCTAGTGATGTCTCTCTCTTGATCACGCAAGTTAGGCAGCAGCGAGCATGATCAGCACTTGGCTGGGTGACCGCTACACTTTATACACGTAGTTCGGCTATTTCGCTGATGAACTGCTCGATAGAGAAGCTCTGTGAGAATAGTCGGGCTATCAACCATATCCCTCCCTATGTTGGACGAATGGATAGGGACAAAATATGTGCCTTCGAGTTTCATCGCGGGAGCATACATGAAGGTAAATGAGAACATTATTATCAGCAATTTTCACCTTATGAACATTACTTGCAGTCAATTTGCAGCTTACACAATAGGCTGCAATACAATTCGATGAAATTTAAAATTGAAAAATCCATCCTGGTTAAACTTGCTCATTCTCAAACAATAAATAACATTAACCCAACACTCGTTATTTTTCTCTTGTTAAATAAACAACGGTGCGGGAAAACGCCCTCATTCCATTAAAACGTCTACTTCAAAATAGTAAATTTGAAAAACCTATTGATCCTTTGCAACTCCCGAAGCGAAGCCACGCTGATCCAGATGTCGGAGTAATAACGGTCAAAAAATTAATTTTATTATTGATGATGAAGGATATTGACACTTGCGATCGTCCCTAAGGTCATCAAACATACCAACAAAATAACACCTCGTGCATATATAATCATCTTGAATTGGAAAACACCAAATAACCAATTATTGTATCGGTTGTTAAAACCCCCTTTTCTTAAATAGATATAAACACCCTGAAAAAAACAACCAACATCCTAACCTAATGTCATATCGTAATTTTTGTATTTACCGACCTAGTAAATTAAAAAAATTAGAACAGGACACTAAAGAAGTAATCCGCTTTACAGATTTCAGGACATTTCCTATCAATAAAATATAATGTCGTTTTGACCTTAATTAGTGGATCTAAAAGGGAGTTACAAATTCCCCCCCCCCCCCCCTGTATTTTACGTTTTGCTATTTTGCTTTCATTGAAACGTAAAATCCAATTCGTTTTGCAAGATCTACCATCTATTCAAATCACTAATTAACACAAAACCTTTTTATTGATTGTTCACAAATAAAATGCATTTTGTATTACATTACGAACTGTTCTCAATCAAGTTATCGAACACACTGAAAGCAATTCGCTCATGTGAAAATCACAGAAGTACGCGGACAGTATTTAAATGGGGAATCGTTTTAAATATTGACATCCAATTCTTAGAATGATCTTATCTGCTTGTGTTTTTCAGACAGTATCGATGTCTGAAATTAAGTATTAAAACTCATCCTCTTGTGCTCATTGTCACAGCCTCGCAGATTCGTATTAGATGTAAATGGCGATAATTAAATATATATATGAAACATAAGAAAGACGAAATTGGAAGTCGTCGTTACTCAGTGTACTTTGCGTCTCTGATTTTATAAGGATGTCGCTAACTCTATAAGGAAGGTAAGTTATGAATATTAATTTTGTTTTAATTGTATCAGCAACAGTATCGAAATAGCTAACACATTTAAAGATTAAATGAATTTATATAATATATAATATAGGTTAATAATATTGATAATGGCAAATAAAACTAATGAGAGGGTTATGGTTTTGCCTGATTCTACCAGTTGATTTTGGGTGCAGGACTTTTTCGGCACCAAGACGTTTCGGCACTTTATTATTAAGATGTTTCGGCACTAAGATGTTTCGGCACCAAGACGTTTCGGCACTTACTTTTAAAAGACGTTTCGGCACCAACAATTATTTTTTTATTTGGCACCAACAATTCTTTCTTTTTTATATCATAATAATTTAGTTTTCTTAGTTGCCGAAACGTCAAGAATTCTTCATTTTGACTATTATCTGGCAAAACAAGATTCCTCTCACCAATATCTTTTTTAATTCTATGATATTTTTAATCTTCTGCCCAAAACATGATCAATATGGGTATATCTGATGCTTATTTGACTTTCTAGACTGCGAATCCTCTGTTTCATGAGTTTGACCACATTGTTTACTTTGTTTTGTCTTTTTAACTCAATGCCCTGTTTTTTTGGTTTTTTTTTTTATAAATTTTTGTTTACCATGCACAATAAGAAATCTCACCGGGTACGTGTCATTTCTGCCTGATTTATCATTATTAATTAACTCGTCCTGTTTGATATTAGGTAAGTTGATCATTACCACATTACTCATTGTTAATCAGGTCATTGGACAAACGAGACGTGACATAATGCGCTCCCTGGAAAAGCGTATTGAATTGAAATCCCCAAACAATATACATGTAATTCTGTAGTGTAAATATATTTGTGGCTTTCTATACATCTTTTACTATCTTTAGCTATTTAGATCATCCCGAAAATGTTTGCAGTTTAATTGTACGCATCGTTGATCATTTTAGTGGTAACTTTACTTTCGTCCCATTTGTAATTTACTGACCACGTACTGACCACGTACATGTATAAATCATATTAGGTTAATTACAAACCGTGTGAACATGTAACTAAAGATACATGTACTTAAGGAGGTACTCTACATCGTCATAATGGCTGACTTCCTTTTAAACATGGATATGAAAATATGAATATTAGCAATATTTGTCTATATTGTTATCGCATAACTGTAGCTCAATAGGTTTAGCACGTCGACTGGAGAGAGAGAGAGAGAGAGAGAGAGAGAGAGAGAGAGAGAGAGAGAGAGAGAGAGAGAGAGAGAGAGAGAGGACTGATGAACTGTAGATCCATCAGGGGTTTTAAATTTTTTGTTTAGACTGCTTTCTGCTAAAACTGTATTTTTTGACTAGATAAAGTAAATTTGAAAGTTTTCAATTTCAAAATATTGTTGTACATATCCTCTACTTTTCATCTACATCAAATTTCTCTGGTGTAGCTTACCTCCTTAATATATTTCTAGCTAATATATTTCTAGAGTAAAGTGAATGTTCGTTATATGATCTGGTGTAGTAAAATATGAATGTCGTATTGAAATTCTACTTAACCAGTCAATGGTATAATGGTTCGTTTTAACAAAGACACAATGAAGCAAATAATTCATGATAAAAACTTTCAGATTATTTGCATAATGTCATTCCATGACGTACAGCGGGAGTGGAGACCAATTTAATGCGATTATTTGATAGTGTTAATTAAATTGTACAATATGCTAATTAATGACGTTTCCATATGAGTGAAAAATTCTCGAGTAAACAATATACAATCAACCAACTAATTAATGAAAATGAAAACCTTTTGAAATATGTACAGTAAAAAAAAAATTGATACCATACATGTACATGTATATCAGAGGTGTTCCCGGAGATATATTGCAGGTAGCTAATTATGAAATGATTTGGAATTCCGTGAATTGAGTATAGAATTTTGAGCTCCAGCATATATCGTCATGGACTTCAATATTCATGCCAATGTTCACCGAATATTATAAAATTCGCCCGTCCATTGACACGAATGGTCGCCAGGAGAGAAATATTAGCACCAGCCACAGTTCATGTATATATTGTACATCTATACGTACATGTATGTCCACCTCTCGCGAATTGTCGCCCGACATTACTGATAGAGGGAAAACTGTACATGTTTTTCTACATCTTGGTGATAATGGCGATGTAAGTTATTGGACATCTTTAAATAAAGCATTACAATAATCTAGGATAGGTGTCAGAGCCGGGGAATCCATTAACCCTCTCCTAAAAATAAAAGGAGTTAGTTGACTGAAATGTATGACTAAACAAACTCCTCTAGAAACGCGTAATTCCCCCCTCCCCCCCCCCCC
>NC_079173.1:10359194-10413453 GCF_947568905.1 Ostrea edulis | reverse complement strand
TTCTTTCTCAAAAACTTTGTTTTGTCATAATTCAAAAGAGAGTATTAGATAAGCTTTTATAGATATCCCTATAGCTATACTTAATATAGTACTTTTTTGCTTTAGAATAATATGTGTGTATTCTCTTCTACAGATTGTGAGGACGTCTCATTTAGTAGGTTTGGTCGGCGAGAGAGAGAGAGAGAGAGAGAGAGAGAGAGAGAGAGAGAGAGATTACCAATTAAAGCTTACTTTCAACGATCCAGTATATTTCATTAGGATAATCTGCAGGGGTTTTTTCCCCACCAAAATTGCTTATCGTGATTGTGTGGGTAATGTGGTGATCTTGTTAACGTCAACCCTTCTGTTTATTTAAAATACCTAATTACTCAGGGCTGTTTTGGTGAATAAAAATCTCCCGAAAAAACCCACCCTGATTGATACTAAGTTGTGGTTTATCAATGGTACTTTGATTTGCTTCTGTTAATTCATTCTATAATTAATACGCAAGATCGTAAATACCGAATAGCAGAACTCTCTTGTAAAGAAGTCCGGAAAGCGTGTCGATCTTGGGCATTTTTTGTTTATTCAAACATGGCATCGGAAGGCAATTTAACCTGTGCATTCCACAATTAAAAGCATTTTTAAATGAAAGGTGTGTGAAACGTCTGGATACAGGAAAAATGAACTGAATTTGGCTCGTGAAGCTATATGTTTTGACGCAAGCTTTTCTCAGCTTTGGGAATTTCCTGGCTGACAGCAGTGGGAAAAAATCCACCTAATTTCCATTAAAATCTATCATTTGTGGATATTTCTGCGTATTAGGTTTCTTTCTTGAATCGCTACTACAGTCTACTGCAATGCAATGATGGTGCACCGTTGTTAAAATCAGGTAAATCGATTACGACAAAAGTTGCAGAACTGGTATTATTTACCAACATGCCCAAATTCTCGCATACTCTGGGTCTCGCGAGACTTTGAAAGGGGAAAGTAAAATTTAAAACCAAGACGGAAAAAGTAGTCACGATCTTGTGAATTTCATTATGTCAATTATCAACAGAAAATGTCATTCCGAAATATATGTCAATTATCAACAGAAAATGCCATTCCGAAATCTGAATCGTTAGCTTTCAATTTAAACCTGTTGATTAGAAAAGTGATGTTTTCTTAATCACGGGTTGTTACCTAAATTATCGCGATTTGAAATATTAAGATGAATACTCATAAAGAGACAGAAAACATAGGTTATGGGTAATTGTTGATTGTTCATAAAATATTTATAAGTGTGCCTTCCGTTTGTTGAATATTTGCTCCATTTATTATCATGGATCTTCGAATATCTGCAGTTTATTACAAATGTGCATGAATTATGCATTTTATGTAAATGAATTGCATGCATCTCACTTTCTCTGAATTGTGAATTAAATAAAGAATTTATGGATTCCGAAATTAACGAATATGATTACGGTGTGACCGTTGGGGCGAGCGCAGCATATCTGAATACATTTTCAAAAAATATATGTTGAAAACAAGGAAAACTGATCTGGTTCACTGTCAATACGTAGGATTACTGTCTTGCTCTTCTCGCCAATGTAGGAACCAGTTTAGCGAGAAATGCACCGAGCGTGTTGTGACGTAGCCTGGTAGTTGTGACGTGACTGTTTACATTTCTTTAGACAATATTTTAAAAAGAAAAAGAAAGGGGAAAGAATATGATTGTCATCCTTTCCTTTCAAATAAGAAAGGTTTGTAATACTTCAAAGATTTTTTATTATTATTATTTTACGAATCGAACCATCCGCCATTTTGTACGAAGGACTTCTGGGACGGGCGTCAAAAAAATTTCTTGTTAGAGGTTGAGATTTTGCTCGGATTATTTCCCACGCTCTAGTCATTAGAGCTCGCAGTACGAGCCAGTGCTTCGCGCTGGCTCGCTGCGCTCGCTATTAATAAGTTAAACTACCCATATCAGTTATTCTCCCATGAGCATATCAATGTTTGGTGTGGTTTACAATATTGTCTCAATAGGCTGAAAAAGAAAATATACGTCACGAAAAGTTGTTATTGAATAGAATCACCCCTCCCTTCATTTTGCTACATGTACTTTATATTCCGGTTCCGATGGCCCAATAGATGCCCCCGCTCATTCCCTGGTCGCATCTTACCCATAAGTAGTGATTGTTTCTTGGCCAAACGCTCGGCATTTATACGTCGCAGGTTTTTCAGATGAGACCATGCGGCAGGCGTTGGCACGTTAAAGAAACCACACCGCTACAGTCCAAAATGTTTCGCATGGGTCTGAAATGGTACTTCACCTACAGCTGGTGACGTCACAACATGAGTGAAACATTCTTGAAGGGAAAACAAACCTTTTACATGGAGAACAATAGTCATACTTTTTATCAGTACTTCACAGTACTGAGAGTACTTAGATGTATCAGTAAACATCAGGAAAACCCAGTACAAACAACAGTAAATATCAGTACTTATCAGTACCAACACAAAACATCAGCAACAACGATAGGAATGTAAGTCATTAATAAGATTTATTAGTACATGTGTTGATGACATGACATTAGATATCGCTGGTAATTACCAAATATCAGCATTTATCGCTAAAAGAAAATGACAAACTCAGTCCTTTCTCCGTCCAGTGGCCATTTTCGCGAAAAATCTTTCGACTAACATAACTGATTTGTCTCTGCCTTGTACTCAACTGGGTGCAAGTAGGTCCTGAGTAAGAATTCCAGTTTAATCACCTATGTTTATACTTAGATTTGCTCATTCATAAATATATAAGTGAAGAATCATAAAGGAATTGCAGTGTTTTAAAATTTTCATCTTAATCGTAAGCTTTTTTGTGAAAAGTGCCACAGTAGCATAAAAGTTGAGGACAAGGGGGGTGAGTATTGTCTACAACTCTAGAACGATATCTGGTTCGACTTGTTTGCTTGACCAATAATAGGTCACATGATGTGATTTGGGCGAGATATGATTGGCGGATCTAGGATGATTTTTGGATGTGGTTTGGATTCCTTATTTGGTGAATAAACTTTAAGTCAGGCAATACCTTATCTTCATCTACAGTCGATTATGTCGGATCTTGGTGAAAGTGTGTTCTGGGCGCCCATGTATTTACAAATTCACTGTATGATATATTTCAAAAGATAAACATGAACGACGCATCCCACATCAGTTAAAGTACACAGCCCATGTTAGCGCATATCTGAAGACATTCAATTTGCAAAATTTTGGGAAGTCATTTTGTTCCTTAACGTTCTGAATTTTACACATAGCTTATGAACTTTTCGAAAGTAGAATTCAGATCTATATTCATGATTATGATAGACTTTTGTTTTTAGCTCGCCTGCAAATGATGGGCATTTTAGCAAATGAAGTCGATGACAGTTTTAACGCCATGTTTTTTTTTAAAGAACAGACATTATAATGCACATGTATATCAGTTGTCATAGAGACAAGTTACAATCCCTATACGTTGTATCGGGACATTTTTAACGATTTATACACGTTTTAATCGTACCGTGCTGTCTTCAAAGTCGGTTATTAGATTTTTGTGGGGAAAAAAACCCCAATTACGTTAATTTTGTAAAACCAGGTCTAAATGAAAGTATATACAGAGTGAGATATTAATTATCATAAATTGTTCAATCCCTGAATACGGTTATCGACAGTTCAATATCATGTTGCCGGTCAAGGTGACATTTTCTGCTCCTTTTGCACTATCGTTAAACGTGTCATTTATATCTAAAAAAAATAAATAAAAAAAAATAAAAATACAATCTTCTCGATATAGGAGATGTGACTAAATACGAGACACGGTGGAATGCTCAAGTGTATAATGTGATTTATCAAGGAGAATATTCTAAGTGTTTGGACACTTCGTTTCTAATTTGTCAATGTCGTATTGATAATTCCCAATATTCCATGAGATTTGATTTTTTGTCGGTATCACTGGCTGGGTTTCTCTAGGGATTGGTGTCCTTATTCTTTATTTCTAATTATACCTCTGCTGCATTTTATGAAATATCAATGTTACTGTTATTTACAGAGTGCATTAAGCATTGATATTGAATCCATTAAATGGCTGCGATGTAAGGATGAATGCAACGTGTTCAACAAAAGAGTACTTAGAGTGGAACGCCAACAGGGTCAAAGTGATCTTCCTATAACTGTGTATCTGTTACTACACAATACACCATTCTTTAAATGTTAATTTAAAAATATTAAACTTAAATGTTGAAATGTAAAGCTGAAATGTAGAAATTTTAAATGAAGAAATGTTAAACTTAAAACGTAAATTTAGAAATATTAAATGTAACTTGGCAACTGTAGTATATTTTTATTAGTGCAAAGTAAATCCTGTAATTGACTGTAACTATGGGCATTAAAAATGCGTATTAGAAATTTTCAAGTTGTCAATGTATAATTTGTTTATAAGTAGTAAATACAAAACTTCTTTTGAGAGGTGAGTAAACCCACCATTTGTTCTACACCCCTTTGAAATAGAATCCTTCTTGTTTGTAATTGATGTTTACACAACTTGAAAAGTTCTGCATGTAACACGTCAATTCATTATTCCCAGAGTAGAATATCCGCCGGAAGGTCTGCTATACAATAATAAAAAACCTTTCCCCACGGGGGAATGTTTACTATGTAGTATTTATTGTGCATCGTAGACATTTCCACGACATTGCACTAATAATAAGTACTGCAATCGTCAGGTTCCGATTTACATTTATGCATGTAACTTTTCCACATTTATACATTTAACTTTTCTACATTTATAGTTAATATTTCTACATTTACATTTAACATTTTTTAAATTTACATTTAACGTTTGATCTACAATTATGTTTAACATTTCTACATTTACATTTAACTTTTCTATATTTACATTTAACATTTCTACATTTACATTTAACATTTGTACATTTAATATTTCTACATTTACATTCAACTTTTCTACATTTACATTTAACATTTCTACATTTACATTTAACATTTTTAAATATATATTTAGAGTTTGATCTACAATTATTACATTTAACATTTCTACACTTACATTTAACATGTCTACATTTACCATTTCTACATTTACGTTTAACATGTCTGCATTTACGTTTAACATCTCTACATTTACATTACTACATTTACGTTCTATATTTACGTTCTACATTTACGTTTAACATTTCTACATTTACGTTTAACATGTCTACATTTACATTACTACATTTACGTTGTACATTTACGTTTAACATGTCTACATGTACGTTCTACATTTACGTTTAACATCTCTACATTTACATTACTACATTTACGTTCTACATTTACGTTTAACATCTCTACATTTACATTACTACATTTACGTTCTACATTTACGTTTAACATGTCTACATTTACATTACTACATTTACGTTCTACATTTACGTTTAACATTTACATTTAACATGTCTACATTTACGTTTAACATGTCTACATTTACATTACTACATTTACGTTGTACATTTACGTTTAACATTTCTACATTTACGTTTAACATGTCTACATTTACATTACTACATTTACGTTCTACGTTTACGTTTAACATGTCTACATTTACGTTCTACATTTACGTTTAACATCTCTACATTTACATTACTACATTTACGTTCTACATTTACGTTTAACATCTCTACATTTACATTACTACATTTACATTCTACATGTACGTTTAACATGTCTACATTAACATTGAACGAATGGTGCATTACATAGTTACAAATATACAGTTTTGACCCCGTTGGTTTTCCATAAGCATAGTCACCAGAAACACCAGGGGCCCGTTTTACAAAAAGTCGTAAATCTTAAGTCCTAAGTCATAAATTTGAAGAACTTACGACAGATCGTAGGACCGTTTTACAAAACGTATCGTAATCGTATATCGTAAAATCTTTTGTCGCAAGTCGTATATGGAATTCTTCAGCGCATGAATAGAATAGATACCGCGCGAAACCGTAAT
Organism: Ostrea edulis; assembly: GCF_947568905.1. Taxonomy (NCBI): domain Eukaryota; kingdom Metazoa; phylum Mollusca; class Bivalvia; order Ostreida; family Ostreidae; genus Ostrea; species Ostrea edulis. The sequence goes on along the minus strand of NC_079173.1, from coordinate 10,407,455 downwards.
GAAGTAGAAAAAGTCACTAAATATCATTTTGTTGTCTTTTCGCCTCGAAATAACAATATGACGATAAAGTGTAATATGGCACAAATCAGTCGCCATACCTAGCACCTAGGCTAGCCGCTACGATCTTGAACGCAGCCCAGGGCATAACGAAAATGAGATCGGGTGTCTAGCGAGAGTAAGGCATCCCCCTGTAGACGGACACGTCCGCCACGAGTCCTATATAGCTTGATCAGGTAAACGGAGTTATCCGTAGTCAAAATCAGTATGTGAAGAACGGTTTAAGAATAGCTGTGAAACACGTCAGACAGCATTCGACCTAATGATAGGTTGCATTTGTAAATCAGATCGTTATAACTACCGTATCATTTGCCAAATGCTGACTTTAGACGAGACTGTTGAAACCCCTGTAGTATCATTTTATTTGTCAGTAGCCTACCTCGATTAAAAAACTAATCATATGCAGAACATGCTCATGTTTATCGAATCAGTTGTATACATACATCCACAGCGTCATGGACGCCTTTATATTTGCAACAGCAGAACGATCTATCAAATATTTAGATAAACAAGAGATAAGATCAGCTGTCCGTGGTTTTATGCCTGTATGCAGTATAGATTCCATGCGTACACGAAATACATGCGAGCAGTGCGCATGTCATGCATGACTGGGCGGTATTATTGAGATCATTATTTATGCTTTACTACATGAACTACATGCAGTGGGGATTTTATATCGTCACGATAACGTGAATCACAATAGAACAATCCCAGGATCACTGGGATCACCACTAACTCAATGAGGGTTGATAAAATACGCCACACTAACATATATATCATTTAGATTCACCCAACACTAAAATACACACACATGCACACACAAAATGTTCATGGTTGACTGAATATGATATTTGTCTTCAGTTTCGGTATTCTATTGTACGCTTGAGTGAATACAGGATCTATTTTTAGTATATGATAGACTGGTTATGTACATGTGTATGACAATAAGTTATTTCAGCGTGACCTTTTTAAATAACCGGTGATATACATGTACATTAAATTAACTGTATCAAGAAGAAATTGTTTGAAGAAGGCCATAGAATTGAACACATTTATATCCTCTCATTTGATACTTTAAAAAAATAAAGATGGTGAAGTTCGATTTGTTTCTTGAGCTTTTTATTAACAAATACTACTAATAAACTTTAAGTTACTAATTTTGTGTTTCCCAGCAGCTCGGGTAGTTGCATATAGCAGCTGGTAATTATCTGTCACGCAATGTACAAAGGCAACAGTAAGCATTTGTAACTAGTCTCGCATTCCTCAGACTCTCGCTCTCGAGACTTTGCTCAAGCGAGAGTCTAGTACGCTTCCTATTTTGATTTTGTGACCAATAGAGGGCGTTAAACCAGAATAATAACAATGACTACTCTTGATAAGGATATAAAAAGGCTGGCGAAACTCCGGACTTTTGTCGTGTCCAGAGTTAAATGTCGCACTGCTGTATGCGTTTTTTGTTCGTTACTAAGCAGACAGAGATATTTTATTGTGTGTTGAGCTAAAATCTCTTTTAGTATAATTGATAACTGAAGATCTTTCAGTTGAAAATTTAAAGTTTGCCTTTGTAAACAAACGTTGACAGTTGCTTTGAACTTCCGTTCCTCCATGTTTCTCTATCAGCCAATCAGAAAGAATACCGATTTCTCGGTAAGCCTCGATTTGAAATCACAAAAATGAAATAGGAATCATACCAGAATCTTGGTCGTGCAAAGTCTCGAGAGCGAGAGTCTGGGGAAAGCGATACTTTGTACATAACCAGGGTGTGTGTATGAAAACATATTTTGCGTCTAACCTTAGGTAAGAGTTCAGCAAAGGGTGACGACTATCAGACGAGTCGGATATTGTACAGTCTATTGCCATTGGTTTTATCAACCGGCAAATAAGAATAGCTACTTGTTCATCCTATCACCAGGAATCTGTTTATATGAATATTGAATAATTATATAAATATTTTATATGTTTATATAAAATTATATTAAAGTTTATAAATATTTATATGAATATTAAATGTTTATATAGCTATTAAATGTTTATATAAATATTTTAACAATGTTTATTTTTTTACGTCAATGAGGTGATATTACGCAACGGTAGGCCTATATAATCATGCTCGAAAGCGTTTTATGGGGGGGGGGGGGGGGGATGTCGGTATACCCTGGCATATCATCAATAAATTTAATGTAAATTTAGAAAATTTATAATAAACTTTAATTCATATTTATGTTTGATTTTAAGAAGGTGATATTGTAGTATCTCATTTCTCACACTTCCCTGTGTTTGTCGGTCAACAAATCCGAAACAGCAGCGGAATGGCCATGGGTCGGGTTGTCATTGTGTCGTCAATATTATTTTAATGTCCTACATTTTTGCAGTTATTCCTTTACATCGAAGTTAAGGGATGTCGCTCTTTGTATCAATAAACAATTAAAAGTCATTAGATTCTAGCGGCAGAGTGCTCGCCCCGCATGCGGAAAGCCGGGGTTCGAATTCCGGCCGCGACAGATCAAAGTCGTTAAAACAGGTAGTGACAGTTCCATCGCCAAACACTTGGCATCAGGTGTGAATGTCACGGTTCCTCGGATATGGCCTTCAAAAACGGATGTCCCGTGTCACAGTTGGTGTGGCACGCTAATGAACCCTCACTGCTCAATGGCCGTAACCGCCGAGCATAGGCCTAAATTTAAAGCCCTTCACCGGTCTTGGTGACGTCTCCATATGAGTGCAAAATTCTCAAGAGAGACGTTAAACAAGATACAATCAATCAATCATTAGAATATTTTAATATTTTATTATACTGAGTTTAAAGCTTCACGCATATACATATATGCCGTAATCTTTGGATAATATCGTGGGAATAAACATGTGTTTTATAATTTCTAAATCCTAGCTGTCTTTCATTATTCGGAGGGAGATGAGTTGTGATATTCAAGAAAATTGGTAAAATGAAAATTTTAGTAATTCAGTGGACAGCCATCTTAAATTGGACTCTGATTCAGCTGCAGAATTGTAGCTCTCTGGGAAAAAATATTGGGACAAATCAGAGAGCTACAGATCCAATCCTTATAAAAACCTTCGATGTACTGCGCAAAAACTAATGCGAATGTCGTCAATATATCTAAATGTCGCATTGAAGGCCACAGCAAGATATTTTTTCTTCCCACGTAGACATTTTAAAATAAATTCTGCTTCATATGAATATAAAAACAGGTCAGCGAACAAAGGAGCACAATCCGTGTCCATGGGAATTCCAACAGACTGTTGGTGCTTTGTTTTGTGTTCGATTTTACAGATTATTTCCTCTACCTATTTTAGTTGATGTGACTAGCAAACGTTATGTTGCAGATTGATTGAATTTCGATTTTTTTTTTAAAAGCATAGTTATGAAACCCAGATTTACTATGCTACATGTTTGTGAATTGAATTTAATGATTATATACTTCTGAATAAGACTATCTAATCCTTAATAAAAATTACACGTGTCAAGTGTATGACCAACAAAACGTCAAACCACAGCTGACATTCGATATTGGTAAATATAGTGACTTGGTACAAACGTTTTAAGCCACAGTTCAAGGTCGAACAACATTAAATGTATATTCTTTCGAACATTGAATACGTCAATTAATGGGGGCGCCGGTTGGGGACAAGTATTACCTATGCAATACTCCCATTATGTTTGTTTATTTTACATTGATTAAATATCAGGCCGCCCTTAATGTTTCTAAAAGTAGTAAAGCGGTCCTAGCTTGCGATTGAAGGGTATACTTCCGTGCCCAAACCGAAGGCGGTTATTTTCTCCGATATTCAGTCAACGACCTTTGTCTTACATATTTTTCAAATTCTACATATTTCTACTTCTTAAAAGTGCATATTCGTTTATATTGTCGATATCAGACGAAATGTTTACGTCCATGAATGTTCGTAAACAGATGTGACGATTGTGTGGAATCAACCCCCGGTTTGTTTTGGGTTGTTTTTTTTTTATTTTATCAATTTTCAGTTCGCTTACAATTAATCACACTTTACTTATCAATTTCTACCCAGAGTTATCGTTCCTTACACTCACTTACACGTGCAAGTGAGAGCAAGGAACGACAACTCTGGGTAGAGATTGTTTACTTATATAAAATGGAGGGTAATCGTAATAAAAACAAATCCAAAAATGTAAACTTGTTAATCCAAACGTGCAATCGTGTTTAATTTCTCAGTGTCTCCCGTGAGGAGCTGCATTATAATAGGGTTAGAATAGGTCCTCAGTACCCCCTTGCTTGTCGTAAGAGGCGACTGAATGGGGCGGTCCTTCGGATGAGACCACAAAAACCGAGGTCCCGTGTTACTGTAGGTGGGGCACGATAAAGATCCCTCCCTGCTCAAAGGCCGTAAGCGCCGAGCACAGGCCTAAATTTTGCGGACCTTCACCGGCAGTGGTGAGGTCTCCATATGAGTGAAATATTCTCGTGAACGTTAAACAATATTAAATCAATCAATCAATCAGTGCCAGCCATGTACATGTGTAACTCAGAGTGTGTAAGTTTTGTTTCTGGGAAATATATATTTCGATCAGTGTTTTAATCTTCATTTGTGTGATAGTTTGATTTCTTATTTTACATTTCTCTTTATAAAGACGTATCATTGTTTTCTAAGTTATACGGGGTCATCCCTACAATATTTCCATTAATTAGTAGGCTTAGTATTTACATATTTGTACCTTACAACATTATACATCTGACACGCATTGGCGGATCCAGAAGGGGGGGGGGGTGGTCCGGGACCCTTCCCCCATTTCTTCAAAAACTTTAGCCAAAGAAAGAGATAAAAATAACGCATTTTGAGGTTGGAACCCCCCTTTGAAAATTGAAAACCAAATTTAATGGTAGAACCCCCCTTTAGAAAATGCCTGGATCCGTCCCCAAACACATTACATACATTAATGTAGCTGAAACTGACACATTAACACTGTTGCATGTGTAGATTTACAAGTTTACATGCTTGGTTTTGTGAACATAATTACCCTCCATAACATGAGGCATTAGGTGGCTTAGCTAAATTCTTTATTTACGGTGTGCGAGTTTTTCGGAAATCATTTGACGGGGACAACCATTTATTAGAATTGAAACCTGAATCTCACCTAATTAAGGTCTTCCGAAAAGAGATATGTTTTCCATTCATTGATCAATATTTATTTTATTTAAATGTTACCTCTATTTGTCAAAGTCTGTTATTATGAAGTCAACAATTACCGCCACGGAATCCGCAAGAATAGTATTTATATTTAGCTCACCTGAGCTGAATACCCATTGTTGTCGTCATTAACTTTTTGGCTTAACTGATTTCTCAAAAACTGCATAACTAATTTCAACTAAACTTGGAAGGGATTTGAGTTTGTCCTATTTATTTTGGTAGAGGGTTCATTGCTTACTAAAATCATGCAATAAGTTTGACTGCGTAATATCTCTGGTGTAAAGAAGAAAGTTTTTGAAGTTGTATTAATTTTATGGTTTTGGCAACCATCCCTCAGATCCCGGGTGGACAGGGTCTATAAAATTGAAAAATCTGTGTTTCCCTATACCCGTAGATGCTGTATATCAAAATCGGTGAGAATTGATTTTACCATTTAAGAGAAGGAGTTAAACTTGTTCAAATTCAAAGTTCACGACCGACGCGCGGCGACGGACGAAAATTAATAGCAATACGTCACTTGAGTGACTCAGGTAACCTCCCAAAATCAATAAAAGGACAAAAACACACACCGGAATCACCAAAGATGGGATCATACTCCTGTAGGAGGAGTAAATCCGGTAACACACACCTTGAATCCTCTGCCTGGATTAAGTAAACGGAGTAATACGTAATCAAAGTTAGTATGAAAGAACGGTTTAATGATTTGTGTGAAACACATCAGACAACATTCCACCTAATACTGTATCATCATATTTACACATCCGGTATTTTTGCCTTCAATATCTTTACCTGTTGTAATGATAACCATTTCCTCATGAATACAGTGTAGCTGCAGAACTGTAGCTCTCTGACAAAAATATTGGGACAGATCAGAGAGCTACAGATCCACCCCTTATTAAAAAACCTTCGATTTACGGCACACAAAAATGCGCATGGTTGAGGCCTTATAGCGTTGTATTTTTGTATTGTTTTCTCAAAAGTTCGTTAACGTAGCCATGTTACATAGCCAGTCAATTCGAATCCCGGTTTATTTCCATACTTACTCAATAATGTGTAGATTTGAACTAGCATCTCTACAAATATTTTTAGTTGAATATTTTAAATAATGAATCACCCCAGTTCGATTAAATAATATTATTCAAATAAACCCACAACTACGCGGCTTTTCATTAGCCTGGTCTGGTTCCCATCCCTGCCTCACGAGTATAGGGGACCAAAACGAGGCTTTTGTAGCATCTTTAATAATCAAGAGCTTATTTTACCTTTATATGAATTATATTTTAAAATTTCTATTAATCAGTCGTATCTAGAATAAATGAAGACCAATTATATAAATTTCAACGAATACTATGAATAGATACCAATAGCAACTGGGTTTGAATTGACTGGCTACCTAACGTGGCTACTTCAACAAACAAAATCAATTGAAGCTTGGAATTATCGGGTCGTATGGAGCTCTAATGAATATTTGAAGGTATGTTTGGACACAAGTATGGTTGGAAAATATGTTAGGATTTTTTTTATATTAAACTCATGAGACCGCAATACAAGAATACAACGATATTAGGCCTCAGCCGTGTGCATTTTTTTGTGCGCCGTAAATCGACGGTTTTTATAAGGGGTGGATCTGCGGCTCTCTGATTTGTCCCAATATTTTTTCAGAGAGCTACAGTTCTGCCATCTTTGCTAGCCAAGGGTTTTTGGTCCACTCCGCTCCCAAATGGACCGAAAATCCTTGACTAGCAAAGGTGCAGTGCTGCAGCTAAAATGCAGTAAAGCTGTGAACAGTGTGTGCATGAATCTTATAGTACGGTATATTTTCACTGCATTCTCTCACCAGAGGGCACGTTACACAGGCTTCACATACACGTGTAGTACGAACAGCGCACGGAACTCTGGGAAGAGAATGATTTTCACTGCTGAAAGTAAAACGTAAATATGTGAAAAAAAGTTATTGCGAAAATCTGATTTTAAACGAAATTTTTGATTTTCCTGTAGCATCAAGTTATTTGTCTGCTTTGGTTTAGAAATTGGTGCGGGATTAATAGAATCATTCATTATTACGAGTGTGGGATAGTGAAATTCCACCTCGGGGCCAAGATTCACGGTCTAGGACGAGGCTGTGGGATAGTGAAATTCCACCGAGGGGACAAGATTCACGGTCTAGACCGTGAATCTTGGCCCCGAGGTGGAATTTCACTATCCCACACGAGTTTATAATGAATGATTATTTTTCTCACATTATTTGACCCAAATTAACCGCCTCTCACCAGCATTAAAAAAATTACATTTCTTATTTCAAATCCTATCTTAGATTTAAGTACTTCATCATATAAATCGTACTTGAAAATGGTTTACACTAATGTGTAAACTTGAAATTTTATTTCCATCTATTCAGATCATTTCAATTTAGGACTAGATCATTTAAATAATGTCAACACGGGCATGATCAAATTCCCCTTCAGTTTATCATTCCGCGACCTACATATAGTGCTAGTCAAGAAGTGAACCATAGTAACAATTTTAAGGGAAAATATAACTTAAATTTTAATCATTTGAACAATAATGTTTGGAATACATTTAATAATTTCAGACATGATCAGAAATTTTTAATTTGGATGGAATGTTGACGTCAGAAATTGATCTACACTCTAAAAACAATGTTTAGGTTTGGAACACTTTTTAAACGTGTTTAGGTCTAAACGTGTTTAGGATTGTGCTTATATCCTAAACGCGAAGTGTAATAAACATGTTCTACCCTAAACATGTTCAGACTGAGAACATGTTTAGCTATGCAAAAATACAGTATCTAAACACAAAATAACATGCTAAACACTTGCTAAACACATTCCTACACGTCTAAACACAATCCTAAACGTCTATGCGTTTAGGTTTTGAACATGATAAGTTTAGTAACATTGTTGACATTAGTTTTACAGTCTTCATGTAGAATATTCCTGTCTTCTGTAAATGAAATTCGAATTGCAGAAAAAACTGCATGTCAGAATTGCCATACTTCAAACTGCTATAGTGTACCAGGCCCCGATAGTGACCATAGTGTACATCATACACCGTATTGCAAGTATACACTGTCGAGGTCGATATCCAAAATTGATGGAACCATTAGAAGAGCCGTCTATGGGCTTCAACCCTTTCCTGTTGGAAATGAGCAGAGTTTAGGAGTATCCAGAAAATTTTGATCTGGAATTCCATTTCAACTTGAACAGGTCTGGACACATACATATTGAATTAAAAAAAATAGTGTAATTCATTGTCTCTGGTATTAGACGTGCCTTTAGTGTTAATTTAAACCAATGCATCACTCTTACTTTGCATTGGAACAAAATTCATTTAAATCTTGTGAAAGAGAACATCAGTTGCAATCGATGCCCCCCCCCCTTTTTTTTTAATTCAACATGTGACAGTGCCTGTTATGCGAAAACTAGCATATCAAAGACAAAAAAATTGTTGAAGTTGTACTTGCCGGATGATATTTAACCATGTATAGTTTACTTCTTATATGTGCATAAGTGATTTTTAATGGTTTTGTCTTTAACATGTATCGCGGAAATGTCAACTGTGTTGTTTCGGCAATTAGAATATAGAAGTAGAGTTATCGGACTTGCAATGTAATTTGAGAAAAACCGCCCAAACCCGTGTAGTGATTTTGGGGGGTGGATTTTTAGTATTTCTGGTCGGGCTCGGAGTCCTCTGAGCCTGCACGTGATTTTCTCTCTCTCTTACCCGCGAACTCTAGGCAATCGGACGTGTCTCAGAAAGTGCAGCAGTGTAGTTATTGTATTTGTTAACCCCTTGTAAGTTGTTCTGTGTATTTGTGAATATATCTATTTATAAGTGTTTTCCGGTGTTCTTTGTGTGTAGGAAATCACTTTACCCGCATTGTTCAATTTGAAACATCATGGATCCCATAGACACAGTTTGTAATACAAGGGATATTCTTGCTAGATTTTGCAATGTTATTCTCCAATAATTGAAGAGAAAGCTACTATTTAAGACTCTTTAATGCTGTGGATTGAGTTTTAAATAGAAGGTTAGCAAATCATTTTGTAATTGAGACAAAGTCAAAACCTAAATACAAGGAGAACTAAACATGTTCAAAACCTAAACACAAAAGAGGTAAACGTGTTCAAAACCTAAACACAATAAGGGTAAACATGTTCAAAACCTAAACATAATAAGGGTTAAACATGTTTAGATTTAGAACGCGTTCAAAACTGTACACAAGAAATGTGTTTAACTTTGTGTTTAGGATCTAAACACCATTTTTAGAGTGTACATAATGTAGGTCATTCACATTCCTTTGTGTGACGTAGTCATGTCTGTTTATGCAAGATGTTTTAGTCTGAGTCCGATTCAATCACACGGATTCGTTTCCTGGATTGATAGGTGTTGTTCGTTATATTGATGGTTACATTGCCATAAATTTGTCCACCGCTAAATATCGACCCCATGGAATGCTGAGCACTCGTTGATGTAAATTGGTGTGCGACCTGGTTTGTTTGAGTTTGAATGGCGGTATTTTCTGAAAACGGTGTGCCCAAGTCGAAGGTTGGCTGGGATATTGTGGAGCTAGGTAGGGCCCTGGCTGCTGATGCTGTTTCGAAACGAGAGCTGTTTTGTGTAGAAGAGTTTGGGATTGGAACCAGAGAAGAAGTATTGGATGAGGATTTGGATAAAATGTTGCTGATTGCGAATTTCTGTGAATCATTTATTGTGCGGTAATTGTTCAACGATTGAATGTTTTTGTGGCCCGTTACATACACTTGCAATGTGTCAGGGACATTCGAATCCGTCATTCTCTGGACGAGGGTTTTACGGACACTTGTGTTGGTGATTTTCTTATTATCAGGTAGGCCAGCATTTTTTGACATTCTTTTCATAAGGTCATTGAGTTTATTGACGCCGATAGGACTAGATATAAACCATCGGTCTTCCATCCTTGGGCGTTTCTCGTTAGTTACAACGGAAATGTAGAATGGGTCTTCTTGTTTGGAGTATCCCTCGGGGCGTTTAGATTTGTACACAATGTAGATAGATACCGGACATTTTTCAGGGTCATCAGGGGTTGCATACATGCGAGGAGGGCAAGCTCGGCTATCAGTGACATCAACACCCGTTCTAGTCTTGGTGGCCCTCTCATGATATTCTAGATAGTCAAGTTGAAATCCCTCATCTCTTTTTAAAACAACATCACCCCATTTCATTTTATGATGTTCGGTCCCCCCTCGCATGCCAAAATACAATGTGTTGTTAAACCACAAAGTGTTTATCAAAGATGTTGGTGTAGTTTTTCCTAATTGTTCAGTTGTGTAGAGTTTTTCAATTTCGTCAGGTGTTAAAGAGTCAGATCTTCGAGGTTTATTTCCACGTCCCTGTGCTTTTAAATCTTTTTGTTTTGCCTTGAGGGCTTCTCTGCACTGAGCAAATTCGAAGCTAGTAATTAACGGTGACGTTTCAAGTGCCTTTCAAAACTCCCTAACATCCCTCTTAGAGTTGAGGGCTCATATTCTTCACCCGATTTGGTTCTAACGCTCACAATAAAGTTTGCCAACAGAGGGTCCAGCTCAATGGGGGGAATATCATGAATTTCTCTTGACTCCCCTTTCAGTTCAAAATACTCACGTAAAATGTTCAAATGACCCATTGTTTTTCGTAGTGTATTGGAATTTTCATTAACCTCAATGAAAGTAGATGTTTCCACACGTTTAAATCTAGTACTAGTACCATTTGCACCCTCCATGATTTATTAGGCCTATTTATTTTTTGCAGACGATTTTTGTTTACGTTTTAAATAGTAATACACAATGTAAGACAGAAAAATCTCACATGGCTGTCTCGCATGGGCAAAGTCGATCTCACACTGGTGATAATGTGAGAAATACATGTACAGTCATGTCGAATTAGTTGCAAGATAAAACCACTGTAAGATAATCGAGATTAGGTACAATTTTGGCATGGTTGAATATAATTTTCATTATTCATTGAAGTCAAACCCGTTGACAGTTGTGATTCTGTTCATGAAATAAAGCCAAATATTTTCACACGACAGGTATGTCTGGGATTGATATGTAGAAAACTCGGTTCGAACGTGTATAAAAATATAAATGTTTTGACATAGCTGCTTCACTGGTACAGCTGTGGATGACGACTTTCTACCATTCCCTTTACGTAAAACTTAGGTTTTGTGTCTAGAACGACACTGTACATGTACACCAACAGTAACACATCAAAAGAAGTATTTCAATTAAATCGCGATGGAAACGCATTATACTAAGTGATAATGTATGTACCTTAATTAAATGCTCAGATGATTTAATTTTGGATTTTAAAAAGAGTTGAAAAATTCCTTTCCGTTTTAAAATTCTCCAAACTGTATATAGTAACTCAGAATTAGAGGACTTTCGTCGAGACCACGGACACTTATTTCTTACATTCTTGCCCCCCCCCCCCTCTCTCTCTCCCCCCTCTCTCTCTGTCTCTCTCTGCATCTCTGTCTCTCTCTCTCGTGCTCGCATTTTCGTTCCAACTTCCTCCTGTTCTCACCCCCTTGTCCAGGTTCGAGTCCCGACCGCGACAGACCGTAGTCAGAATAAAATATTGATTATTCCTTGGGCAAGCGCTTGGCGTTAGAAAGTGAAGTAGCATGATTCGGAGCGACCATTACATGTAAAACCGAAACCGGGTGTTGCAATGTGTGAACGAAAGACCCATCGCGGTTCAATGACAAAACGAACCTACATATAGCATAGTTAAGAATTAAAAACATTTAGGGATTTCTATACACTGTACATAAAAGAGTTAAATTTTGATTTGTACTTTTTTCTATGGAGCCAATCAAGCGAAATTGTGTTTCATAATATGTGTGTGTATGTATGCTTGCGAGCGTGCGTGTGTGGGGATGGCACTTCAACGTCTAGCTGGTACTGTATCGATATGTGAAACGTATTCTTCAAAAATTCTTGGAAGGATGTAAATTATATGTACCCCCCCCCCCTCCCCGAAAAAATATCTGTGAAGTGACTAATTAAGAAACAAAGTAACAACCCTAAAAAAAAAAGTAACAATCCTAAAACAAATAAATCATTTAAAAAAATGAGGAAAAAAAACCCAAATCGATTTTGTTTATTGGTAATCTGCGATATTAAAGTTGATGTCAATGGTGTGGAGTACATGTATTTGATTTTTGAAAATGCCCTTGATTTCTAACTGAACCTCATAATAGCATTTACTCTCTCATTGACCCGAGTGTCTACAGTGCATTTTCTGGATAATATTTGAGTATATTCAATGATGACATTTAAGCAATACCTTGGTGCAGTAAAACTCAATTTGTGATAAATGTTGACGAACTTTCAGGTTTCAAATTATTGATTTTTCAGATGAAGTATTTGACATCTGTCTGGTTTATCGTGTGTACGATTGGCCCAGCCCCGGTGTACAGTTTACAAGGTAAGTCTAGGACTGCGGTATATCTAAGTATGCTTTATTCACACCATCCCAAAACGTGTGTGCAGCTCTGTACAGCGTGGGACTTTATTTTTGGAATAGGACTTCACAGCCATGGCGGTTTTACTGTCAAAAGTGTGCATTCAGATTTTTGGATTATTGGCATTTATCCACCTCAATGGCAAATAAGATCTTTTGTCTCTGGGAGATTCATTTGGGGGGATAAAAACCAAAAAAAAAAAAAAAAAAAAAAAACCAAAAAAAAAAAAAACCAAAAAAAAAAACCAAAAAATAAAATCCACCAAAACATGTCATCAAATTAGGATATCTGCACATTATTCATCGACGAATATTTAAGATATATCATTGTCAAATAGATTATTTTAAAATTTCTTTCCCCGAGAAGCAGCATGAATATCCTTCCTTTAATTAGCGTGCCTCACTTCATTAGTTCTGAATGACATGTTAGGCACGAGTTTACTGGAAAAAACCCTTTTCGCTTGGTGTTTACATGAGAACATTTTGCATTACCCGGTATTACATGCAAACATCCGTATTGCTTACATGTTTACATTATCTCAATGAAATGAAGTCATTGCTTAATTACCCTGTACACATGCGTGAAATTGACAGACTGGCAACAACTGGATTAGTCTTACTCCAAACCGGTTTTGACCGGTTATATAACGCAAAATTTCTGTACAATGTTAAGTCCCTGATTTGTGGACCAAAACACAAAGGCGACAATGTAATATGATGGGGGTGGGGGTGTTGGTTACAGAGAACTGTCATATATATGTTCTTTATATTCCAACTAGAAACAAATTGTGTGTACTCCACGCACGCACAAACGCAACCACCCACCCACAAACTTTCGTTATAACTCGAAACGCTTTACAATTTAGGCAAGATGTTCATTGACGATAATCTAGACAAATGTCTATTTTACCTAGGTATTACATTAACTATAATAATGTACATGTAAGCAAAAATGTCTGTTGACCATAATCTAGGTAGAATGTTTATTGACCATATATTTAGGAAAAAAAATGTCTATACAATATAAACAAGACAAACATTCTATTCATCGTAATATAGGTAAAATGTATTGAAATTGACCATAATCTAATTAAAAATGGTCTACTGACAATAATCTAGGCATAAATGTCTATTGATCATAATCTTGGCAAAAATATATATTGCTCATAATATAAGCACGTCTATTGATATTAATCTAGACAGAAACATCAACTGAATATAATCTACAAATTAGGAATAAAATCTATTGTCTATAATCTAGACAAGCGCGGGTATTGACCATAAAGTGAACAAAAATATATATATTCACTACAGTCTAGGGAAAAATGTGACGTCTAATATAATAAAGTAGGCAAAATATCTATTGACCATAATCTACACACAAATGCCAATTGTCTAAAATCTAGGCAATATTGTCAATCAACTAATCATCCCTGTGAGCAGCGAACGTAAACGAATTTCTTATTTACACTAAATCTAGTTTTCTACTTGCAGTTTTAAACATATAAAACACAAAAATGGTTATAGTATCATAAATTTTATGCTGCTGATACAGAAGACCTTATAAGTGTATGTCGGGGTGTCAGACTCACAGAAATATGGTCCAGAGATCTATTTCGGAATTTTTGACTTGTCCAAAAAACATACATGTAACTGAATGGGGGTGACAGTTTTGGATTGATGATCTGCCCCCCCCCCCCCCCCCCCCCCCCCCCCCCTTAAAAACTTTCCATGACTCCAACTTCGGCCATAACTTTAAAGACACACGTAAAAATTATTATGGTAAGGGGAATATTAATCTACTTTTACAGGTTATGTGTCAAGGTCAAAGTTCATTAGGTCAACTGAAGGTCATTCCCAAGGCAAAATCACAGTAGGTCTGGCTCACATTTATGGCATTTGTTTCGCCAAAACAGCTGTTATTTCATCCTGGGGAAGATCTACTCCTCTACCATGATTTTGAATCACTTACTGAGATGATCACTTAATTATTAATGACCAGGGAAATCGTATTCAGATCGTCAAGCCTTTGATCTGAATGGCATTTATTGTCATCTATTGTTTAACGAAAACAACGACTACTATTTTAACGATATTCCAATGCATTAACTGCGAGTCGCTTCAGTAAATTTTAACACGCTTCAAATTTTCATTCAATATTTGAAAAGAATTTAGTCCTTCTGTATCAATTTATTATATCTGTGAGGCTTTAAACTGATCGATCCCTCCGATAATCTGACCCCCAGTCTACCATGCACCCATTCTCGTCTATTGTTCTAAACACATAAAAAGCGGTGCCCACTCTGTGCTTTTTATGCGTGTGTGTTCACCGGTTTAATGGAGTTCTCAAACAACAGACCACTGCAAAGATATAACGTAACAACCAACATACGACAGTAGTGAAATGATGCTAATAAAAACCAGAGGTGTTTGCCAGCCGGGCTCTGTGCCCTACCCTTTCAGCCCCACCCACCCCAAAACGGTATTATCAATGTTAGCGGTTTTAAATTTAAAGTAATGCGAGTTCTCTCCTTTAATGAATATTTTAGATGAGGCATTCAATAATATCCAGTCTTTTTAAGTATTCAAATATGTGACTGCTACCTTTAATAACACATTAAAAATGCAGGGGACAGAGAAGGGGATATACGTGGCCCGGCAGTCACCTCCCCTTATTTAACAACATATTTTTGTTTCTATACAATCTTTATAGCCATGGTTATGATGCATTTACGTTCATGAAACTGCTGATCTGCGAGGATATAGCCACTTTTACTTACAATATGTTATACTTTTATACATAAAAGAAATTTACAACGTTGGGAACAAAGTCCAAAATTATAAAATTCTTGAAATTCTTGTTGGTAGTTTAATTCTACATCATTATGTGAAATCATGACCCCACTGTAAATTCTTGCGTCAGAAAAGAAATCCACATCATTACCAAACATTAACGTTAATAGGGTGTATTTTCCGAGAACAGAGAGAAATTTTGTTATTATTAAAATTTTCTGTAACGTTGCAATGTTCAGGAGATTTGATATTGATTTAGAAATATTGCGTCCTTCCCTAATAGGAAATGAATAGATCAATTTGGGAAGATTTAAAAAAACGAATATTTTGATCTCAGAGAAAATGCCAGCCCCTCTCCATCAGAAATCAAATATGTCGAGCAGACATTATCCCCATATTCCATAGTTGATATACTGTAATTCACTTTTTATTCTTGAGTCCCTATTTTTCGCAAAGATACAAAGATGTAATTATTCACGAGACACAACTTTCGCGATCATTATTTATTATTCAAGTCTTTTTTATGCAAGAATTTGTTTTCACCGGTGGCAGTAGGAACATCACTCAGGCTTTTCCGTCGACAAAAAAGTCACTTTGCACATGCACAAGTACATGTTTCTCAATAAATCAATGCTGTATTCTCATAAATGTACAGTCATACTTTACAGAGAGGAGGTTGGAAAATACAGAATACTGCATATACAATTGTAAAGGAATATATATTCTTATATTACTATGTACAAGTATAAAGTGGAGAAAGATTGATTCAACCAATGAACATTACCACGAGACAAAGTTTTATCCTAATGAAATTTTTAAAGATATGTAAGGTCCACATTTTTCTTTACAACGAATAGAAATTTACATAAACTTTTCAGTAGTGCAAGATTTGTTGATGTAAATAGTTTGTGGAATTTTAAAATATTTGGATTCTTTGTTAATTTTTTAGACAATAAAGCTTTTCTGGCATTTGTTAAATTATGTTGTGTACACTCAAAAATGTAATGATATTCGTCTCCCACTTTGTTTCGATTACATAAATAACAGAAAGGTTGACTTCTAGGATTATTACTCCATCTTCCATCAGCAATTTCTCATTAATAATTGTCAAGAGAATAAAAAAAAAAGTTCTGTTTGGCTTGTGCGTGTTTTAATTATTTAAATAAAAAAAAAAGAACTTTTAATGTTATGTGATATCAATTCAAAACGGTTTCTATAAATCATTCATTTATAAATGTGCATAGCAACATGCAACGTTAACATCAAACAATAGAGAAACAATCGAAATACACTGCCTTTCATTTTATAAAGATGAGAATCCCCAGCGAATGGCGTGGAAATTAAACACGCTTCATGACGCTTGTTAATCTTTAGTCAAATAGCAGACACAACATCCTATCCCTAAAAGGATCGCGATTCAGAACAATTTTATTTCCATTATTTATCTCTTTTCCTGTAGGGATACTGTGGTTTTATTATTTTATTACTTCACTCGTTTGTTTGTATTGAATAAATCGTGTAAAATAGTGTTCAATATGTGAGCGTGAACACATTGAAATTGCTCAAAATAAAGTTTTGTTTTTTTTTCCGAAGTATTCTAAGGAAGCCTTAAATTATTATTCTAAATGCGAAATTCAAAATACTCAATTCAGTCAGAATGCATTTCCAGTAAATTTGATAACTTGTTCATTAAATAAATTGAGGCTTGATTAGAAATTTAATCATGCACTTGATAAACATTGGAAAATGGTATGATTGAATGGACGGCTAACAATATTTTGCAATTCATCTGTTCAGCCCCACCTAATCGGTTATCATTGCTATAAAGTAGTGTTATTTCTATTCAGTTTTGATCTCCGTATGGTTATTGGTGGCTTATATTGGTTCCTACAAGGATGACTTTCTGTTAAAAAAAAAGAGATCATTATTAACAAGACGCCTCTATGAAACCTGTGTCTTTTATGGGCCATACTTTATAACTATAACAAGTAAGTTGCTTACTTCTTTTCTAAGACTCAAGAAACAGTCTGAGGTTATCAGGTCAACTGCAATTTCAGGGTATCCCCCTTTTCTTGTAGAATGGCATTCAAGGTTACTGTTCGTTCCATGCTGCCCGACACATTCTGCTGATATGATGTGCATATACATTCTATCTATATTCTGTGTCTGTTTTACAACTGTCCTTAAGGTATTTGCTAATATAGCACCAGAAATATCTGCTGATGCTAGTCTTTTCTATTGAATTGAAAATAGTAGTTTTCGGGTGCATATCGGGTGAGAGAGAAAGAAATGCTTAGACATTTATACTCTCTAAAGATACGAGATGCCCTACTTTCAACACGTGAAATAATCACGTGACATTACAGCTCCCGGGGATGTATCAAGTTCGAAGTGTGGTGGGGGACTGTTTTACCTTTAAAAAGCAATTCCACCCTCGTGTGACGTCCTAAGTTTTGCGAAATCTTTATTTCATTAAAATTTGTGCTTGATAGAATTATGTCTTTAGGGGGAGTTTTATTCAATGGATATTATGAAAAATCTCGTAAAGAATTTGATATTGAAAAGGTTTAAATTTTCTATGAATAATCAATTGTCTATACATGCATTACGAAAATGAATAACTCCTATAGGGCCTACTGGTATTTCTCTATTGTATGTTTAATATCAAACGATTTTCTTGATATCCACAAATAATTCATATATATTTATAAAACAGTTGGTTTTTTTGAAACTGTTGAAATTAAATCATTGTCATTTTCACCAGTTTTTATGTATTTTTATCATGCTACTCAATGAAAATGTGCGATTTTCTTATGACGATCATCTTCACAAGTCAAGGGTTATTGATTTGTTACCTCGTACTAACCCTTGACACCAGTCATGGGCTCAAGACGGAGCATATGATTGGTTTTCAGCCTGTAGGGTGGATACAATCAGACAACGGCTTTTATAGTCGGTCTAAAATAACTGAAACTAAACACACATGTCGCGGCATCTGCAACATGTTGTAGAATTTTGTGACCGTCGATTGATTTTTGGAAATTTTTTTTTTTAAAGAAACAATTAGACGAAGGTCTAGAATACTAGCCGCATGAAAACGATGGATTTTTCAAGTATGTTTGTCGATTGTGTTTCAACAAATTGAACAAGTTATTTAAAATTGAAATAGATTAATAAATAGCCACTATATTTAAGGGACGAAAATATGAATTATTAATTACGTTACATATAAAATCCACACGCAATGTTCATGATGCTGAGAAAAGTAATCCCACGAAGACCATTGTTTACTTACTGTTTTTGCTCTTATCAAATTTGCATTTTAAACAATGAATCTCAATGGATGATTTAATTTTAGCTTATCGCGTCATCCTCTGTCCCTAACCTATGTTTTGAATGGTGACTGGTGTCAAGTGTTAGTGCGAGGTAACGAATCAATAACCCATGACTTGTGAAGATGGATGATGATATAAACTTTTGCTTTTGTATAATCTGGCAACATGTATATTTTCTTCGGTTATTGATTAAATCAACCTATATTAAGTGGAAATCAATACCAATTTTCTACTTTGAACCATTAATTTTTATAAACCCTATGAGGATGGAACTCCCTTAAGGTGGCTCATTACACCAAAGTTTAATTAATGGCTCGTTAAAACACCTCATAGGAATCATGTTTTCACCATCAAAAGAGTGACACAAGCTTTCAATTATTTTGTATGAATTTTTTGGTCGTTTTTTTCTTCGGAATGATAAAAGTGTGTTTTGTTCGCAAATAAGAGATTTTGAAGTCCAAATTTCGCTGTGATTTGATGCATGATATGACTATCTGATATAAAATGCCTACAAGATTCAGGTAGTTGTTGGCTACAGTGACTGGAACAGGACAAGTTGAAAAATGAAAAAAAAAAAAAAAAAAAAAAAAAAAAATCGTTCCCACGAAATGGAATTCGTTCCCTCGAAGAAAAATTTATTCCCACAAAATAAAATTCGTTCCCACAAAATGGAATTCGTTCCAAAAAAGTAATTTCGTTCCCATGAAATAAAATTCGTTCCAAAGAAATTAATTTTGTTTCCAAGAAATAAAATTCAATCCAACAAAATAAGAATCTCTTAATTTTCTTTGGACAAGGGACTTGTAAGCTTGTGAAATTCATTTTAAATCTACAACATCTAATCACTAGTCCAAATAAAAGTTCAAAACTGAAACTCTCTTTTGCTCCATCATATATTAATCAACACATGAAGCATCTTACGGCGTATTATCTATATGTCAATAAATCAATCCTTAGCATGCAGTTTGCGACCATGTACATCTTGTATTTGTCTGCTTTTATTAGCAGAAATTACCCAATGTTTTATGATTTTTCTCTGTTTTAAACCCATTACTTTTTATCTTTATAGATGACAACACAGGGGTGTTTTTCAAATGTGTGATACACTCTTTTTAAAACGATGAAAAACTGAAGCGGATTTTGGTGGTGGATATTATTTACAAATGTATATAATTTATCAATAGGCAACAAATAATACAAAACTTTAATATCTGACAACCGAGCCCCTGGGCACCAAACTGACTTTCCCCCATAACATCGGTTTAACCTCGCTAATATATTTTCCGCGTGGACCTTGGTACCGAAAAACTAAATACATTTCCCTGGCTGTGTTCAGTTATACCAGTCAGAAAGTTCTCAGACTCCCTCCGGAACTGCGATTCGAAATCGGAAGTTTAAAATCAATCACGGCAAACAATGCCAAATCAGTCCTTTGTTATCAAAATTGATATTCCGAATTTCATGTGATAATTCTTAAATACATAGGATCAGATTGAAAATAAGATTAATTGATTGCAACATCCTATATTGTAATGTTAAACAAATGCTACACTGCACGAGTTTTACGTTATTGATTTCCTTTGGAAAACGGGCGTCTTGGATGATCAAACATATCAAAATTTCAAAATGCAAACCTTCCCTTGTGTGGATTAGATTTAATAAGCTTCGAAGTTGATTAAAATCAATTATAATTACGGTGTCTTTATATTGGCATATTCTAAGTGATATCGCCGTTATGCATATCTCAATAGAAATGACTTGTACACTGTAACATGTACTGTTCATAATAATATTACTGGACATGTTCAGGGAATGTATACTATATGATTAATATATATCAAAATTTCATCCCGCGTGACATCTGTTTTGTTCAATGTAGTCTATTGCGCCTGAGGCCAGTTTCACAAAACTATCTTACGACTAAGATTTGTCTTACGACCAAAATTTGTCATAAGATCCATCATAGCTATTTCACAAAATTGTCATATCTTAAGATTGTTAGAAATCTTAAGACATCCAGGTATTTGTCTTAAGGCTATACTGAACTATGTTGTGCTAAGAGATAGGTACATGCAGCTTATTCGGAGGGAACATGGTTTCTGGGACAGAAACAATCTATTAGACTGCATGGAGAATGTGGACATCATTGAAAAGCTTCGTATACCGCGACATGTGATCTTTATGATCAATTCAATCTTCGTTTAGGATATCCCACAACCACCTCTTCTCTACTTCCGCTGTTTATGCATGTCCACATTTTCTTCATTTCTTCTGTTGATTTTACAGCATTGACTCTAGAAGTGACTTCATAGCATTGTAACTGTAGTTTTGTTTTGAAAGCAAATGTATTTTCTTTTCTTCACCTCGTCATACAATACTGATATTTCAGCAGCCTAAAAGTTTGGACATAGTTTCATAGACATTTTAAATCTTTTCACACCGATTTGTCTGAGCACATGCATACGGACTTCGTAGCTGCTATGTGGTCACAAGTAAACGCATTCGAATACCATTCATTTATTGTTTGTATAAACAAAAACTGTTGAATAAATCTATTTCTTGACGATTTTATCTTTTTGTTAGTTTTCGTACTATTTCATTTAGGAAAGCTTTTGCGCCAAGTACAGAAGTGAGACATAAATGAGTTCGCAAAATTGCTGACGTTGTAAACTCTCGCATGCGTCCTGCGTATTACAGAACGAGATACAAGATACATTCGTTGTTATCCTGAATAAAAAAGTGTTCCCGGTATTTTTGTATTTATTCTCTACTTTCGTTTCATTGAGTTTTTGAATTATCCCCCTTTGATAAATAAATATCTTCTGCATAACAAAATGGCACCGCACGGCAAGAAATTGACAAGAGAGCAGAAAGATATTATTGTACAAATGTCAAATGATGAATGTTTGAGCTATAAAATTGAGGAAATAACGGGGATAAACAGCAGAACAGTTGATAAATTTCTGAAGCGTGTGAAAGAAAGGGGCAACATAGAAAACTTACCTCGAGGTGGAATCAGGAGAAAAACGACACCGCGTGATGACAGAATATAAGAAACAACCGGCGTCAGACTACATGTATAGTCGAACACGCGAACGCGTTTTGTTCGATTAATGCAATGTTTGTTATGAATTTGCTTAAGTATTACCTGTGTCTTTGGTTTTCCCTACCTAACCACACCCTCGTTTACGGAATACTATTTTTGTATTCAATATGTTATTTTGTTGAATAAAACAAGTGCGGTGTTGCTAACTTGTAACAAACGCATCAATCCCATTGCCTTTTTTCTTTATATTTCCAATTAGTGACACAAATATAAAATGAGGCATAAAACACGATATCAGACTTTTGATATAGTGTTTCTATGAAAATATCATTCAATGTTTTCATTTTTGTATTATAATTTCTGTAATCAAATAGTAGACCAACCGAGTGTAACTTTTGAAATGCAATTAAGTGTAAGGTCGCGTTATTATAAATATATTTAATAATTACAAATGCCTAAAATCGTAATATTTCAATTTTCTATTATATTTTCATATACTGTAATCTTTCATATACATGTAACATTTAAATTCATCCATACAAAAGGACGTTATTTTACAATGTAACGAATATAACAACGTCATACGACCTATCTTAAGATTTCTAAAGTTAAGATAGTTTTGTGAAACAGTACTGCATTGTCTTACGATTATCATAATTCAGATCTTGAGACATTCTTGTGATCTATCTTATGACAGATCTTAAGATAGTTTTGTGAAACCCTGTCCAGGGTAATACGAAGCAGTCCCTCCAAGCGTCGGAGCACCCACAGTGTATAATATATATACTAGATAATGGAAAAACACGCAGGGTTTACATGCTCTCTCTCTCTCTCTCTCTCTCTCTCTCTCTCTCGCAAACATACAATAGAATGATAACACATGCACACAGGGGCTAAGCCCGTTTTGGGCCCGGACCCTGGGATACCATCTATATTTATGGTATCACAGGGTTCGGGCCCAAAACGGGCTTAGCTCCTGTGCACATGCAGTAATATTATACATAGTGTGAAATTGGTTTAAATATATGTATAACCATCATTGATAAGTAAAAAGCATCACGAGTTGTTATCTGTAAACAAATACGATCGACCTTAAAGAGTAAATTGTTGGCAGCAGGAAACACTAATTAAATGGGCCTTGATTATCTGAATCATCAACACTCCTGTCCATTTTTAATAATGCGTTAATACGAGGGGAACAAAAGTATACAAATATTTTCAGGCTTAGAGAATCTATGAGAATTATTGATAAGTTCTATCAGTATTGTTGCAGGCCCGAGGTTAAGTGTTTGAAAGTGAGGCCATATGTTTGGGCAGTAAATCAGGCCGAGTAGAAACTGGGTATAGCAATAGCTTTAAGCTTCCTGAAATAACGTTCACACAAAAAACGTTTAAAAATCATTTCTGTATTATTGAATTAGTTTTAGAATTATGAATGTAAAGAGACATAACTCCTACATGGAAAAATGATCATTTTCCAAACCTCATACTTTTATTTTTCTATCGTGCTTGATTTACTGAAAAAAGGGGAAATGATCAAAATATTTTTTCTTTCTTTTCTAATTGGGGAGAGGGGTAGGGGGTGGGGTGGGGAGCAATTGAGGTCAAATGAAATTATGTAATCTTAGGTGGTGTGAAGGAAGATAGATTAAAAGATGTTTCCTTCGTCTTGTTTCTTTCTTTCATCACGGTACCTTACAGAAAGCTGCATGGTGACAATGATTGCACTGTTTGCCAAATGAAAATAAAAAATATAAAAACACACATATTAATTTCATTTTCTGTAATTCAAAAGAAAACCTCCAAGAATGACATCACGCTGTGAACGATGTTTTTGCGGGGTAAGATTTAATAAAGATTTTGATAAAAGTAAAGACAATTTGCACACTGATTTTGACTACGGATGACTCCGTTTGCTTGATCAAGATATTGGGTTCACTGCGGGTGTGACTGGTTGACATGGGGTGCTTACTCTTCCTAGGCACATGATCCCACCTTTGGTATATCCAGGGGTCCATGCTTGCCCAATTCTTAATTTTGTATTCCTTATAGGAGTTATGAGATTGATTGCAGTTCGTTATC
The DNA here is from genome assembly GCF_947568905.1 of Ostrea edulis. NCBI lineage: Eukaryota > Metazoa > Mollusca > Bivalvia > Ostreida > Ostreidae > Ostrea > Ostrea edulis. The sequence goes on along the minus strand of NC_079173.1, from coordinate 10,383,455 downwards.
TTCACCTCTTCATTCTGATATTAGAAATGTTGTAAAAGTACAAATTTGGTATTCACACTATTCTAGCTATATCCACCTTAGTTCAAAAGGTTTTTAAAAAGTGGGCCAAACACCAAGGTTTGTCAATGTCACAAGGTCGAAAGTCTTGGTACCAAAGATAAGGTCTCTTCATGAGGCATCTACATTTGAAATATCAAAACTCTTCCCCTTGATTCAAAAGATATAGCCCAGGTTAAAATTTGTCCTTACAGTTTGTCACCAAGGCTGACACCAGGGTCATCACAATACATGTAACTCTCTGGACAGTTGTCCTGATGAGCTAAATAAGAACGACATAGAAATTCTCACAGAGCTGACGTTAATATCGACAACACACCATATCGCTGTCTATATGAACATATCAAAATTTTACAAAGGATGTTCCTGTTATTAGCGAATTGTGAATAGCTCTAACACCAGTCAAAATATCAACTTTTCACCCTTAAAATTCCATCAAAACCAGTTTTGCAAGGTCGAGTTAGTCCACTCAGTAAAGACAAAACCTTTGTTAACATTGCAATATATATATTTTTTCAGTCAAGGACCCTAAATGTCGATACAGAGTTCATCTTCCCGAGGCGTCTTGGCACACCGCTTATGACGCATGCACTGGTAGTGATTGGACGTTAGCAAAGATTTCGTCTCTTACAGAGATGTACCTCATCGACTTAGTTCTTCAGGAGGTGAATGGGCTTTTTGACGACCCCGTGGTCAGGTGCGTACAAGCTGTGTATGAACTGAAATTTCAATAAATGCAAGATTGACTTCAACATTAAACTGATGATTACTAATATACCAATGGCGGTTCCAGAGGGGGTTCCGGGAGTTGGACTACCCCCTTTCGTCAAAATCATATGCTAAAAAAGTAAAGATAACGCATTTTGAGGGTGGAACCCCCCCCCCCCCCTTTGAAAGTAAAAAATCAATGATACCTCCCCTTTCAAAAAGTACTGGATCCGCTCCTGTATACTACGTGAGGGTAATCATATCCAATTTACAAGTGATGCACAACAATGCTGAATAGTCAAAAGATTCTCCAGAAAAGTTGAATTCATCTACAAAAATGTACGTTTTTTTTTTTTTTTGTTTGTTTTGTTTAGTGATTCGACAGGTGTTTGGGTTGATGCATTTTTGAGGTCTTCCAACAACGAGAGCATGTCGCAAGATTGTAAATCTCTGGATCCTCAACTCCCAGTCACGGTGACCAGAACGGGCCCCGGCGATATGTTGTGTATATACTATAACCGAACAGCGCAGACATTCTTAACAGATGACTGTAACACAAAGAAAACGTTTATCTGCGAGAGTAGGAGTGAAGGTATTTGATTAGGATGGTTTGATTTTCAATATCAGTAACTTAGAATTTCTGACCTCATTTAGGGCCGCCGCCATATTTTCATCACGTGATCATTCGCCATTTTGGTGCACATTGCGCAGTGTATTGTTCAATGGCAGCGTTTTGCTGTGTTAAAATTTTACGATGTTCCTAAATCACTTTATTGCAATGAGTAACTGTATTAAAACTAAGTAATTGTAGGAAATCAGGTAAAATGCTGGTTAGGCGTTTGTTTTGTTTAATGCATTTTTCGAAGATAATGGTAATGTTTGAATGGAGAGGATGGTGGTTTTGTTTCATTAAAACTATTCGACATGTACCAGTCTAACTAAGCTACTTCACGTATCATTAGTATACAGAGTATTCACAATTTCTGTAAAGAAAAATGTACTCACGGAATGACATAACTGCCCACTATAATCTTCATTAAAATATGAAAAGTCACAAAGTTTTGATTGAAATAGTTCAGTTTAGAAAATAGATAGCTATTGAGTAATAACTCGTATGCATATATATACAGGTGGCTGCTCCTAGGCTTTTGTAAATAATCGTTCCTTGTGTCATCTTTCAATGTGGATTTACATCGATCCTTTAGCATCGCTCAGCATGGTTTACCACTGCAACATGTTCTACTTGAATAATGAATAACATGAATCTACAATGTAATATCTTTTTTCTAATTTTTTTTATGCCTTAGGTCATTATAAATCAAATTATAAGAAATTCGCGATTTATTCGTTTTGTGATTATCGATTTTGAGTATTATGAATATATAGGTCGAAAACACAAGACGCTCGTTTTGCGCATTCGAAAAAGTGGCCTGTCTGGAATTAGAATAATCACATCAAAATATATATCATATAAAGTAGGATTTTTTTGCGATAGATCAGTGGTGAAATTAAGAATAGAATGTTGGTAAAGATCGAAAGAAATTATGAATAAAAATTTCTATAAAGGTTTTAGTGAAAGGCGAAGATAACGAACAATGATCAATCTCATAAATCCTATAACAATACAAAATAGAGAGTTGGACAAACAGTTGGACCCTTGGATATACCAGTATATTTTAGTAGGTCGAAAAAATGTATTTATATCTACTATAACAAGACTGATATTACAGTTTCATTTACATTTGTAAATTAACTATAGCATTGCAACTTCTTATTGTCTTTGAGTTACTAAGATAATTTGGATATATATATATATATATATATATATATATATATATATATATATATATAATTGTTATGGATGAGAACAAACCCTTAATATAGCGTAGGAGAATTTACTAACAAAAGGCAATTAACCAATTAATAAGATTTATTTACAATTAATAATTGAAAGAAAATTATTACAATAGCAAAATATTATAATTAACTTGCGGTAGTTGAACAATAAATCCCAAACAGTATCTACACACACAAATATAACTTCCAAAATCGAATTTCAGTGTATATATACTAGTAATAGGAATGAACTTTCTAGTACAGTCTGGAAAGACCATGATGCAACCATTACGTAATCTTTCTACTGAAAATAACACGGAGTCTAGAATAATCTCGGTCACACTTGTCAATGAAACAAACATCTTTCTCTAGAACCATCCAGGTCAATTCAGTGCAAATTGCAATACATACATGTTTACAACAAAATACGTATGTTGCATACTAACCCCCCCCCCCCCCCCCCACCCACCCACCCCCAACATTGTTATATGTAAGTATAGATACGTGTATATCCTTCGACTTCCCATCCTGTGGGGATCCGGGTTAGAATAGGTCCTCAGTACCCCTTGCTTGTCGTAAGAGTCGACTAAATGGGGCGGTCCTTCAGATGAGACCGCAAAAACCGAGGTCCCGTGTCACAGCAGGTGTGGTACGATAAAGATCCCTCCATGCTCAATGGCAATAAGCGCCGAGCTTAGGCCAAAATTTTGCAGCCCTTCACCGGCAGTGGTGACGTCTTCATATGAGTGAAATATTCTTGAGAGGGACGTTAAACAACATTCAATCAATCAATCAATCAATCAATCAATCTACTCCTATTCAGTCTTTATTGGATTGTCTTAAAATAAAACACAGAACCGTCGTTTTCCACCCCCTCTGTTGCACATTATATGTTGCCGCTTCGATACGTCATCATCACCGCAATAGCTGCTAACTTAAACGTCACCGTTTGAAAAAGAAAGAGCGACAACTCTTACACACATCCTATTATACTGATGTATAAGAATGTTATTCTTTGTTTTATCAAAATTATATATAGATGTATCATTATTCTGACTATTTTCCTTTAACAGCTCTTCAGGATTGCATGACAGTATCCACGATAACGAATTTGAAGAATGGCAGTCCGTTCGATATTTGCTTGGACGTTGATATTCCATCCGGGACCACGGACTGTAAATCGAGGTGCATTGAGACTCCAGTCTGCTATACCTTCACGGGTGATTGCTATCTCTTTCGCTATAAAAACACATGTATCACTGGGTTAGGGAGAAGTCCACCTGCTACACTCACACACAAAAGTAAGTACTTTCTAAATGAATTTCTCAGACAATTTCGACTGATTTGAATTAATCATCTCCTGTGGTGTTGTCAAGATTAATATAAAAAGTCATTGATGGTACATGCACATATAGTACATATAAAAGCTTTTGTTACAAACACATTTCTTTTTTTAAAGTAGTACTTCGTTATATGCTGCTGTCTGACGTGTTTCATACCGATTATTACGTCATTCTTTGCACACTGATTTTGACTACGCATTACTCTGTTTACCTGATCAAGATACAGGGCTCATGGCGGGTGTGAACGGTCGACAGCGCTTCAATAAGCACTGATCAAAAGTTGTTCGTTTTCTCTTTCTTTGTATGTATGTATATATATCTTCTTTAAGCTTTTCACAATTTTCACTTATTCTTACCACTTAATGTGTTTAAATCATCATTGCATCTTGAAGTGAAATGTCCTCATAGTGTATACCATCACGAGTCATTTCATTGCCAGAAAATATTCATATCTAGTGATCAGTCTCTCCCAAAACTTACTTTATTAAACACTACTATGATTCCACTCTGAAGTTGAAATAAAACATATGCTAGAGTTCCTCATTAACAATATTTTCGTAGTCTTTGGTGATCAGGACTTCCAACAGTCTGTTTGAATTCCCATGGACACGACTGGTGCTCCTTTGTTAGCTGACCTGTTTATATATTCCTATGAAGCAGAATTTATTCAAAAACTTTCACGTGAGAAAAACAAATCTCTTGCAGTGGCCTTCAATTCGACATTTAGATATAACGACGACATCTTATCTATTAACAATAAGCATTTTCATTCATATGTCGATTCGATATATCCATATAAACTTGAAATAAAAGACACCACATAGTCTTACACTTCCGCTTCATACTTAGATATTTTATTGCAAATAGATATTAACGGCAAAGTAACTGTTCAACTCTATGACAAGCGGGATAAGTTCAGCTTCTCCACCGTTAACTTTCCATATTTATCTAGCAATATTTCATTATCATCTGCATATGTATGTACATATATATACATGTACATGTATCTTATAACTGATTCGATATTAAGGAGCTTGTTCTGCATATGATCAGGGTTTTTTTAAATCGAGGTATGCTACAGACAATCAAGTTGATGGTGCAGGGGTTTTAAAAAGTCTCGTTTAAAGGAACTGATTCTCTACCCCCCCCCCTCCCAAATTCTGTTTTCCACTTTTAATGATTGACATTTACTGTGTTTAAAATGTTTCATAAAAAATTAAGGTTATGCATTATGACAAAAGCTCATTATAGAGAGCTTATTATTTGATTTGTAAACAAAAATTTAGGTATGTTATTGTTTACGAGGTTCAAAAGAAATGAATATCGGAATAAGTTTATAATATATATCACATTTCAAGTATTCTTTAGGTAAAATGTGTCATTTAAAAGTTAAATTTGTGACTGTACAAAATCAATTGCTTTGAATTACAAAATTAATATTCCACTGGTATGTTTTCAAATCGAGAATTTTTCACTCAAAAGCAAAACATTTTTGTGATTCATTGTATATTGTTTAACGTCCCACTGAGAATTTTTCACTCATATGGAAACGTCACCATTGCTGGTGAAGGGCTGCAAAATTTAGGCCTATGTTAGGCGCTTACTGCCGTTGGTCAGGGAGGATCTTTATCGTGCTGTGACACGGAACCTTGGTTTTTGCGTTCTCACCCGATGGACCACCCTATTTAGTCGCCTCTTACGACAAGCAAGGGGTACTGAGGACCTATTTTAGCCTTTTACCCCACACAGAACCTAGTAATGTTTGTGATTGACATGACGTTCGTTATACTAGTAGACCCATAGGCATAACATAGAATGTACATTATTCCTGTATACATCATATAGAATATCCATGTATTCAGTATATGAAAAACTTCAATATCCTTTATACAGTATTTGAAGTTGTTAGACGGAGCTTTTGTAAAGATTTCGGAATCTACTCCAGTAATAACACTAACACGTTCGGCAAACTTCGACAGATTCCGGTAACACACATCTATGAAAGGTGAAGATAACGAACAGTGATCAATCTCATAACTCCTACAAGCAATACAAAATAGATAGTTGGGCAAACACGGACCCCCGGACACACCAGGGGTGGGATCAGGTGCCGAGAAGGAGTAAGCATCCCCTGTCGACCGGTCACACCCGCCGTGAGCCCTATATCCTGATACATGGAATCGACCGAGGTGATCCGAGTGAACACTTACACTGATGATATCATTTGAATTTTTTTTAATTTATAATTTTAGGTTTCTTTATACACAACGCAGCTGACTATCCAGTTTCCAATGCTAAGCCACTTTCTGAATGGTGTCCAGGTACTTATTATACAGTAAAATATTAATAGTTGATGTATATATAACATAGACTGATGATATAATTGTATATGTATATGTATGACATGCAAGGTGAAGATAACGAACAGTGATCAATCTCATAACTCCTACAAGCAATACAAAATAGATAGTTGGGCAAACACGGACCCCTGGACACACCAGAGGTGGGATCAGGTGCCTAGGAGGAGTAAGCATCCACTGTTGACCGATCACACCCGCCGTGAGCCCCATATCCTGACCAGGTAAAGGAAGTAATCATTTACTAGGTCTGATACTGGCGACGTTAGTCAAATCTGTACTGTCCAACTATCATTACAAGGTGAAAAACAACAAACTCACATAAAATTCAAATGCCTGGAAATATTTCTAGCAATTCAAAACTGAGACCCACATAATGCATTGCATTTATTCGCAAACTATAGTATTGTAGCATTTCTGAAGTGTGTCACACTACCGCAACCTCAATATTAGACGTGACTGTACAGGCTGCACCAATAAAAAATATAAATCGAAACCAAAAATAACGAAGAGAAAGATCATTTTCAATGCAGTTCAGAAAAAAAGTTTAATGAAATGATACCACGTGATTAAATATTAAATATCTTACACAATATATGATATGCCAAAAGGATATTAAAAACCTCATGCATCCAAAACTGAATCTGAAGAATGACATATATGTAGCAAGCTCTAACGACCTGATCAGAACAGAAGGCTCACGGCGGATGTGACCGGTCAATGGGAGATGCTCACTTCTCCTAGTCACATGATCCCACCTCCAGCGTTTCCAGGGGTCCGTTTTTGCCCTGCTTTCAATTTCGTATTCTTTATAGAATTGATGAGATTGACCAGTATTCGTTATCTTCAGCTTTTTTAATTGTAAACCTCATGTTTTAAGAAATACATCTGGAGAAAAATGATCTAGAAAAAAATATTGCAAGCATGCTGATGTCGGTCGACCCATAAATTTTATCGCACCAACCAAAACGTAATATCGACCTCCGACTTCATTCTCGGTTGATACTATTTCTGTGGTTATTGTAATGCCATAAAGTGTTTGTGCAACAAGTTGTGGCCCAAATAAAAATAGACTTCGTGCCACCACATGTCTTGTGTAAGTAAACATGACTAAACGCGTGTTCGGTGTAAATGTGTGTCGATACATAACTATGATAGATACATTTAACTGATCTACCTGTATATATCTAACTTTTAGCCTCGTTAAATGTCAGTATATATTATGATTGACATATACAAGTAAGCACACTTTATTTGGATGCTACAATGTATATACATGTAGGTATCAGTGAGTTTTAAAACAATGAAATCAAACATGTCTGAATGATATTTTCAAAATCTTTATTTTCAATAATTGTGTATTAACAGAACTGACTCCGGAAGTTATGCAAGAAAAAATTGATAACATTCAAAGGAATTTGACAGTAAATCGAAAAGAAACCAATCAATACATTCGGACCCTGACCAGTGCCCCAGATGAGAGACGTTCGGCGAGAAACATCGGGATTGTCGGTGTGTCCGTGATATGCGGGGTGTTTGGTGTCATAATCTTATCTGACTGTACCGGTGTCATCAAAGCCATTCAATCCAAATGTGGAGCCGCTAAAGACCGGTGAAGATGTATGGGAGGAATATATATGTGATTCCTGCGGAGGGTTTACACCATGTCATGGCATTCACAAAGATGTATTTAAGTCCTGTTAATTTCAACTGTCTACGGATTTTGTCGTTTAATTGATTAATCAATGACGTACGACACAATCGGATAGTTGTGTTTTTTAAAAATCAAAATGTTTGTTATTTTGGGGGGGGGGGGGGTGTAATAAAACTCATGTCTGACATGTGACATAAGTACAAAGGAAATGACACAACCAAAGACAGGTACGTACTGGATTTGAAGGAAGAAATTAAAAGGCTTCGAAAATTACGATTCACAAGTGTAAAGTCTTCCATAAGATTCAAATCCACTCTTTAAAAAAGTAAGATTCATTGACGTAAAAATTATTCTGAATAGCATTGTGTGCAGTGTATCCGAGCTCCTCAACAGAGTTTAACGTAAATGTAGATTATATGAGACCATTTCGGATTATAGTTTCCTTCAGTGTTGGACTATGTGCTGGTCATGACCCCCCCCCCCCACCTTACCCAATTAGTTTTGAAAGTAAAGGTACACAATTTTTGGCCATTGGTTTGATGATTTTGCGCAAATTCAAATACACAAAATATTTGCAGAGCACTTCTGAAGAGGAACGAAGATGACTATTTTTGTATGTTTGCCATTTTTGTAATGTGTCTTTGTACTTTAAACATTGTATCGTCTGTTGCCGTTTTGATTTCAGAACGACAACGTCATTTTACCTGTTTGCTTGTTTTTCTCCATTTGAAAATCAGACCTCAAGCATCTTGATAAACAATATTTCTACCTTTGACGAGAGAGACAAACGGCAATATTGTAACGATTTGTGGATGGAGTTGCTACATGTATACAAATATGGACAAGAAAATTATATGAAAATGTACGCATTTTGTCATCATATCAATTCAAATCTTGTACAACCATTTCTCAGGAAATTACAATAATAATCTCTGTTTTAAAAATACATTTGAAATCCTTTTTTGAAAGAATAAGTAATCCCATGTATGTAAAACCCATTGAGAGCGGAAGTTTGACAAACCCCAAGCCCCTAAACCGGATATGAAATTGTATCGGTGTTTTATCCGTCCGTTCGCATACATTTTCTTCGTCTCCGAGATACGCTCTGCGAGTATGAAATTACTAAACTAACAAACTAACAACTTAACTTTATGACAAACGGGATGATTTCAAATTCTCCATCGTCAACTTCCCATATTTATGTAGCAATATTCCATTATCACCTGCACATGGTGTTTACATCTCTCAACTGATTCGATACCCAAGAGTTTGTTATGTGTATGGTCAGTTTTTAAATCGAAGCAGGCTACTAACAAACACGTTGATGGTGCAGGGGTTCCAACAGTCTTGTTTAAAATCAGCATTTTGCAAATTCTATGGTCGTTATAACGATCTTGTTTGCCAACACAACATATCATTGGGTCAAATGATGTCTGACATGTTTCATGCCGATTGTTAGGCCTTTCTTGGCACACCAATTTTGACTAAGGATAACTCCTTTTACCTGATCAAGATATAGGGCTCACGGCGGGTGTGACCGATCGACGGAGGATGCTTACTCTTCCTAGGCACCCGATCCTACCTCTGGTGTGTCCAGGGGTCCGTATTTGTCCCACTCTCTATTTTGTATTGCTTGTAGGAGTTATGAGATTGATCACTGTTCGTTATTTTATTCTCTCATCCTGGTATATTTGAAGCCCGGTATTAAGAAATGCTCTAACAATTTAGATGTGTGGTTGAATGATTGTGCTTAGTCTATAGATGTGCAATGAAGTTTTGGGTGCTGATGTTGACATATATTTTCATGAATGTGTGACATACTTTTGATGAGGGTGATGTTTTTATCGACCTAATGCGATATTTTATCCAAAGTCGAAGTCCAAGGTCAATATACTCTCATCAGGTCGACATAAACGGGCAGATATCAAAATGATATAGCTGGGTTTTTTTTAAATGAGTAACCAAACACTTTAAAAGTAGAAGGTTATAAATCCTGTGATCATTCAATTGTTGTCACGTGATTCTGTTACATGAATAAAACGCTTATAAAGTACATGTAGATACTGCCTAAAGCAGATATGTATAAAACCTTACTGTACTATAACTGTGCCAGAAGAACATATTATTTTTTAATGTAACAAATTATTCACCTTTAATAACGTAACATTGGTGGAAACAAGTGTATATTGATATGAATCCTTGACAAAGACACATCATTGATTTGGTTACATTATACACAGATTTCTAGGAGTGAATAAAATTTTGATTTTTCAAAACTCGCAGACAGTCAGCAGTGTGTAATTTCTCCATGGGAACATGAGTCACTGTAGCATTTATTTTCTGAATATGATGTAGTTAAAATATCCTGGTCAAGAGGATTGGATTCAACAGAAATCTGGCAAAAAAGCTTTAAAAGTTTTATTCAAGTAATGCCATACTGTAAAAACAGATGTGGGTTTAACTTTGATCATTATTTTAATTAAGAAATATATATCTCAAATGTCTAGATAAAAAGAGTACCATAATATTTAATGATGTTTTAGTGTTTCTTAACAATTATTTTACTTTAGAATAATGAATTCCTTGAGAAAAGGCTGTCAGAGTGGAAGTGTTTGTTTCAGAACAATTTTGTAATTCTCTTCTGTCCTTGCATACATATAGTGTATCTTCTGTACATCCAATCAATCCCTCTTATGTAAATCTGTGTGCATATGAATCATAATGTATATGTTGTTTATTGTAAATATTTTTGATGATAATAATGATGATTTAACTTTCACAGTTTTACTTGCGTGGATTTAAGGGCATGTATCGTATATTTATCAATCCCAGCATAGACATTTCTAAGATGTTCATGAAATGCTAACAAATAGGACCTACTGTATACATGTAGATGGAAATATTCGCCCACGTTTTATTTGCACCCCTTTCGCCCTAATTGTCAGAGGGCGAATTTAAGAATGGGCGAAACTATTTTCTCTCATATCCTTCTTTTAACACAGCTATGTCTGGGCGAATTTAAAACGAGGCGAAACTGTCTGCAAGTGCAGAACTTAAGCGAAAATAACACGGGGCGAAAACAACCCTGTATACAGTATTTAAAAGCTTCCTGATGAGAGACCATGGTATTGTGCACGCTGTTGTGTTGTTGCGTTATGAACCAATGTGAGTGCGGTGTTACGTATGACGATATTGATATTGACGTTATCTTATGATCAGTCATATACAATGTCATGTTGCCTTAATAACGATTTTTAATATTTATCTTTACCACGATAATCTGCATATTTTCCAGTTAATGTGTGATGCTTCACACCATTGTTATATTCTTTTATTATTCTTTCTGTGTGTAAGGTGTTCATGCATCAAAATAAACACTCAATAATGCAAAATGTTGAGAGTTTGTTGTTGTTGTTTTTTCTGGAAGATGTTCCCATTTTAGTCGGTTTGCGAAATTCTCGTATATATATTAAGGTTTTCCTACCCAACACGTGTTTTCACAAAGCATTGCATACAGTGTGTAACAGGAAGGGAGAAAATGCAACGGACCAGACTGGGATTCGAACCCGGGCCCCTGAATCACCAACCGAACTATCACTAACCGGCGATCGAACCCCGCTGACCGCTAAATTCCTCCCTCCTTAACTGTCTTCGCCATCGACATCACCCAGATTTTTTTCTTGCCCTTGGCGGGACTTCCTTCTGCATGTTCAGGGGTGGTCAACGACACCAAATGTAACAGGAAGGGAGAAAATACAACAGAACAAACTTGCATTTGAACCCTGGCGCCCTGAATCTCCATTTAGGTGCTCTGCCAACTGAGCTATCTGATCGCTACAACTGTAAACTGATTAGCTAATAGGACGTGTTCTAATTCACGCCCTAGACAACGTACTGACTAGTAACCCCCAAAACAATAAACACGTCATTTGCAGGGTAGATGCCATTCTCTCACCAGAGGGCGCGTTACACAAGATTAACTTACATACAGTGCTCGTATCGCACGGAATTCTGGGAAGAGTATGTGTAAATACATGTACATCTGTAAATTTAGTGCTAGCGTTTGGCACATCTTTTACTATCTTAAAAAATTTCTATAAAAAAACTCAATTGTCACCATTGAAGTTTTTCTTTTCGTCCAATTCACATTCAATGAAATATGAGGTACTATATGAAATAGCATATAGCAGTTGTACTATACTGTATTACGACAGAAACATAATGAAAATGGCATAACATATAGTGGAAATATAAACGAAATGTCTCCCCATTTTTCTTAAAAGGTATCTAAGATATCGACGCATTATATTTTACACATACATGTAAGTTATAATGTAGAAGTTTTAAAGTGCGAATTGTGTTTAAAAACATTCAGTACATACATGTATGATCTGTGCTATTTAGTTACGTCATAGGCCTATACATATAATGCTAATGACAATTAATTTTCATCCCTAGGTTTTTAAACTGGCCAAGTTGGAATTCAATTTTCAAAAAATATAGTCCTTCGAATTGCTATTACAAGTACCATACATGGATCTCTATGCTTGATCAATAGTATATTATTTTTCCCTTATAAAACGAAACCTAGTGTGGAAAAATATTACATGTATACCCAACTATTTAAGTTAATCTATATTTTCAATAATATTTCCACTGGTCACTAAGGCCCTCTCCAAAATACTAAAATCTTTGTTATGTTAACTTCACCGTCAAGTTCCTGTTCATCACAAATGAAAAACAAACTGCACGATGCATTTTGGAAATCATTTTCAGTTAACTGTCTTTTGCCAATCCGAGTGGATGTTAATCGCACAGAATAAATAATATTCTGATAAATAAGAAAGAGATGACAATGTTCCGTGTCTGCTAGTTTCAATATCAAACTCTAGAATATCTTCATTCTCATGAACATTTGCTTTGAATACCTATAAAAATGTTTCTGTGTTTTCTTCTTAATAACCTATTTTATGTATTATTTATTCACCCCCCCCCCTCAAGAAACAACCAAAAACAAACAAACAAACAAACAAAAAAGTTAATAAATCCGTCCTTGTTAAATCTTTACCAATTTGCATTCTAAATGTCCTTGTACATACATGAAATGTATATACATGTCTTATAACCCATATCACTAGATTAAAGTCAAAAATAATAAATTCTCAATGTATGAACCGATGCATTTTTAAAAATACTACAAAACATCACAATCAAATCAATGAATCTTATTTTTGGTTGCTAAGTAACAACACTTAGAGTATAATTTAGACCATAATTTGCCTTTTTGCATCCATTTGACATAATTTAAACATAATTACATGGTATGATGATTTTTAAATTTCACATTATTTTTAATAATATATAATCTTCAGATTGATCTTAATCATTTAAAAGCCTTTCAACAAAAATATGAAAAGAATTAAGGTCAAAGGTCATCAGGTGCAAAATACGTACTTTATTTACAAATCTATCATTTGTTAAGTGTAACCTATCGACAGGGGATGATGTACTGCTCCTAGGCACCTGATCCCACTTCTGGTATATCGAGGGGTCTGTGTTTCTCAACTCTCTAGTTTGTATTCCTTAAAGTAGTTGAGATTGATCACTGTTCGTTATCTTCATCTTTCAATATGATGTTTTGCCATGATTATGTCCCTCCCCAAAGAAAATATTGCAATCTTTACTGTTAATCGAAAATAAGTCATATTTTGTTTTGCAATGAAATATATTTGTTTGCTAAGCAATAACACCATAGCAAATGTTATCAAAATATACAAATTTCTGTACCGATTATTGGAAAAACTTTAATGACACAATTTAACAAGCACTTTATACTGAATATAAACTGAATTTGATTGGTGATATAAATGTTGATATGCTTGGAACAGGTAACAATGCGTTTAAAAGTCTTTTGCAGCGGTTAAATCTTAGTAATGTAGTAAAAAAAAATTAACAAACTTTATAGTAAACAATGGTTAATGCACGTGCATTGATTTGGCTCTCACTAAATGATGTACTTTGTGTTAGAAAAGGTTTCTGTCGATGTATCCATATGCAGTTCACATCCCCCTCTTACTGTTTATTTATCTTTTAATACCCATAATACTTATAAACGTATCATTAGGAATTATAACCTTGCTAACTTCCGGGGCTTGAATTTAGACTTGGCCTCGGTCAATTGGGATGAAGTGTTTACCTCTGATAACATCGATGATATATACAATAACTTTACTAAAATATACTCAACACTTATTGAGAAGCATGTTCCTACAAAAACTATTACTATTCGACCTTCTGATAGGCCTTATATTACGACTGCTATTCGCAGAAAAATGAGACAAAGTAAACGAATCCATAGAAGAGCTGTGCGCACTTAAACCCACAACATTGGCAACAATTTAGAAATATTCGCAAAGAAGTTGCCTAGTTCGTAATGCCAAAAGAAATTATAAAATTAAACTTGCTAATCAGCTACTAGACAAAACCATTCCACCAAGGAAATGGTGGCGCATAGCTAAATCTGTATCTCAGCTTAAAAAACAAAATTCAGTCCCTTCTCCAATCATGTCCCAAGATGGTAGAATACGTGTACATCCTATTGGAAAAGTAAATAAATTTAAGTCTTATTTCTCAAATATATCAAGTATTGCTGAGTTCCCAGCTTTACCAGACCAAGGACCTGGACCCCTGATTTTGAAGATCTTATGATAACTGAACAAGATGTTTACAAGCCCGTAGGGATAAACATAAGCTTATATCATGCTATAAAAATAATAAATGGTATACATAATATAGTTCCACAGTATATGTCTGACTTAATTAAACCTTTTCTTCCAGCTGATCATGTGTATAATCTCAGGTCAAGTGGCAATCTTTATTGTCTGCCACTATGCCGAACATCTTCTCACTACAAGATTTATTCCATCGACAATCAAACTCTGGAATGAGCTTAAAGCGGATGTAAAAAATTATCCTACTTTTTCCATATTCAAGTTTAAACTTTAAAACAATGTAAATTCCAATAATCAAAAAGCACTTTAGTTAAGGCAGTAGACAAGGAAATATTATTCTCTGTCAATTACGGAATAAAGCTAGTAATTTGAATGGTCATTTATTGAAAGATTACTTGCCTGATGATCCACACTTTGCATTGTTGCTACAAATTCGAAGGAAATGTGCATTATTTCCTTGAATGTCCAAAATATACACAGCAAAGAGATTTTTTACAGCAATTTCGTGACAATGGTGTCCCTTTTCAGTTGAACTATATTCTGTATGTCAGTGCTGAGTATTCATATAATTTGAATTGCAAAAGTATATTGTACATGCATTTCGTATGTTCATAACTACATTAAATCTTTTATGCGCTTTTGTACATGGTAATTTTTGCACTTTTTTATTTTCTTTTTTAAATTTTTTCTTCCAAAGGGCTGGATTGATCTATAGTATATGTATATATCTGTATGTGTGTGAATGTAGGTGATTTTTTTGTTGTAAATGTACGTGTGCGTGTGAAGAACATTTTTGTATTTGGGAGAAGGCCTACATAGGTCATGCCTGTTGTCCGATCCTATTGAGTTTCTCAATAAAATATGTCTAAGCTAGAATTACAAGGACTGTTTCATTGCTTTATAGATCGAGAGGGTTTTTAGGGGGAAGTAAACAGAATTGACCCCAACATCAAATACACTGAGTTTACAATTCGGGCGACAGCTTGGAAAAGGTGTCTATATTTAAAAAGAAAAACAGATATAGATCAAATTCATTTCCTGGAAGTTTGATCTTTTTTTCAATAATTAAACAATATTGTGTACATATATTGTAACTACCAATAGTGAATGGGTAATATGAGGAAGGTATGTGTTCAAACGCCGGCAATTTGATATATGTATTTGTTCAAAAGGGGATAATTTCACATATGTATTTGTTTTAAATAAATATATGCGTTTATTACAGTGTATATATAGAGATGCTATTTTCTTTCCAAATCATTGAGACTCGCAGGGACGGATATTCAACATGGTGCCTATTAGGGTTTTACTTCTGTTCGCAATACCACTAATTGGTATCATTCTGCAAAGTAAATATCTACAAATCTTTGTCGAAAAGATGTAATTATGTTATTTTACTTTTTTTATTTATTGATACTTGTGGCTAACCAAACTTATCATTTCAGAATCATCCAGCAAGAGCATAGACAAAAGTGATCATCATGTCGAAAGTTCCTCACTCGGTTTGTAATTTCACCTGTAGACGACCTTTAAAAATAGTATCGTATATGTATGTAATGGCAAATATTTGATTAAAAACATGTTCGGATTGACGTTCATGGTAACTAGTCATTTAAAAAATCATATATCGCCTAATTTTAAAGAAATCAATTTAATAAGATTTAGAAAGAGTTGTCTCACCTTAATAAGAATAAGATTTTATCAAATTCGCTCAGTGATTCATTCATTTCTACATGGAATCATACATTTAACTGATCAAAAATCTTTCTTAGAATTTGGGCTTTTTGTTCTTGTATGGATAAAAAAAAAACCTTGCCTTTCTATATAATATAATATGATACAATATAATATAATATATATAATATAATATATAGAACGTTTAAATTGAACATGTACATATTTTCCAAGTTCAATCTTTAGACATGTACATGTGTTCGATGAAATATTATCTCAAATGAAATATTTAAAGTTTTAAGTTTATTTCTTTTAAAATCTCAAGGTAAATTATTCATAAAACTTGTATTGAAAATCAAAATTCCCTACTTTTGAAGCACATGATGATAGTAAAACTCGCGCCAGAATTATATAGGGTCAATTTCATTTTTTTCTGCAGAAGGAGAGAACGAGCTAATTAGAACCAAGCGAGACGTTGACAGTACTATTACAGGTATTGAAGTATCTGGTCAATCTTGCATGCATTTGAGATAAAATTATCTATTAGATGGTAGGTCACAAAGAATAACTAACCTTCTCACAAATTTGTTCATCTTTTTTTCTCTCTCTAGAAGACATGGCAGAATATGAACGTGCAATGGGCGATTCAGCGCTAACAAATGAAGGTAAGTGTTTTTAATAGATTTAGTAACTTTATCTTTCTTCTAGATCATTTGTTTGAATACTAGTATGGATTTCAGATTTGAAATACATAACATGACGTCATGAATACGACGCTTCACGCCGGCATACTTCATGACACGCGTCCGCGTTTTATGAAAAATATGCTAACGTGAAGTATTGCAGTTCAAGACCTCATGTATTTTCAAATATGAAATTCATTTCTTATTTTCCCTCATTTTTGTCCGAACTTTTAGCCGTCAAAATAGACGTACTATATTTTAAAAGTAGTTTTGTATTCATACGCGCATTTATTTTTTTGACAACTTAAGCGCATTCATGAGGAATTGGCCATCATTACATGTACAATTTGTAAAGATATCAAAGGCAAAACAGTGGGAACGTAACCACGCGTATACATATGCAGTATCCACTGTGTCGAACTTCATAATGATATTAGTGTAGAATACTGAATAATCTCTATCTCATTATAATTATATCAGTGTAGAATACTGAATAATCTCTATCTCATTATAATTATATCAGTGTAGAATACTGAATAATCTCTATCTCATTATAATGATATTAGTGTAGAATACTGAACAATCTCTATGTAATAATTATACGGTACTAATTTTGATGCACTAGATGTTCATTTCGACAAATAATGTCTCTTCAGTGATGCTCAACCAAAATGTTTGAAATCCGAAATAACAATAAAGTTTTAGAGCTATTATAGGGAAAAACAGTGTGCCAAAAAAAGTGGAGTCAAATTCATCTAAGGATAAGAGCGATGCGTGAGGGAGATAATCCTTAATTTTGAAATGAATTTCTAAATTTTATAACAGCAATTAAATATACATCCGTATTTTCAAGCTAGTAACGAAGTACTTGGCTACTGGGCTCTATCTCATTATAATTATATTAGTGTAGAATACTTTATCTCATTATAATTATATTAGTGTAGAATACTTTATCTCATTATAATCATATTAATGTAGAATACTGAACAATCTCTATTTCATTATAATCATATTAGTGTAGAATACTTTATCTCATTATAATCATATTAATGTAGAATACTGAACAATCTCTATCTCATTATAATCATATTAGTGTAGAATACTTTATCTCATTATAATCATATTAGTGTAGAATACCTTATCTCATTATAATCATATTAGTGTAGAATACTTTATCTCATTATAATCATATTAGTGTAGAATACTTTATCTCATTATAATCATATTAGTGTAGAATACTGAACAATCTCTCACTATAATTATTGATTGAAAAATTCCATGCTAAATTATGAATCAATTATTAGATGTAGATGAAACAGAAGAAATAGAAAAACGAGGTCGACGTAGGCGAAGGGGAGGTCGCAGGAGGTCAAGACGCAGGAGGTCAGGTCGTAGGAGGTCAGGTCGTAGGAGGTCGGGTCGCAGAGGGTCAGGTCGAAAAGGCTCCAGAAAAGGGGGATCCGGTGGTGGTGGTGGCATGGGAGCATTAGATGCTTTTAATAGTGGATTGGGTGTCCTTGACTCCGGTAAGTAAACACTTTTGAATTATAGTATGTGAAAGATGAAGATGATGAACAGTGATCAATATCATAACTCCTATAAGGAATACAAATTAGAGAGTTAGGCAAACACGGACCCATGGGTATACCTTATGTGGGGTCAGGTGCCTAGGAGAAGTAAGCATCCCCTGTTGACCGGTCACGCCCGCTACATGTATGAGCCTTATATCTTGATCGGGTTAAAAATAGCATTGCATTTCGGCTTCCGAACATCTAGGACACAAACTGGACATAGTTTCAAAAATGGTAAAAAGTCATCGATCATAATTGGAAATTTCATGACTTGTCGATCAATAATTCATGATCTGGGGCAGAGATTGGGAATTATATGTTAAAACTATCCTGACAATTCTTAAAATCTTCACTCCCAAAAAGTGGGTAGCTACGGGGTTTATGCAGGACCAGGATGTACATCGATCATATACTGAAATGCATTATTAAATATTTGAAATACTTCTCTTTTTCTGACCTCTCGGGTTTCATAGGTATAATGAGCATAGATGCTTCTATCGTTTCTGCAATACATGGCACTTGAATAAGAAGTGTAAATCTAAATTCGAGAAATACATGGCCCGTGGATCAGGGGGTAAGGTTCCGGGGGTATATGGATTGAAAACGCAAAAATCATAAATTACGTTTTTGAGACCATTAGGATTTTGAGTGCTGCTTGGGTCGCTGGTGCAACAATAGGGCTTTCATCTAGTTTCTATTATGACAAAAGGGATGATTTCAGCTTCTCCATCGTCAACTTCCCATATTTATGTAGCAATATTCCATTATCACCTGCATATGGTATTTATATATCTCAACTGATTCGATATGCAAGAGCTTGTTCTGCGTATAGTCAGTTTTTAAATCGAAGTAAGATACTGACAAACAAGTTGCTGGTACAGGGGTTTCAACAGTCTCGATTGAATTCAGCATTTTGCAAATTCTATTGTCGTTATAACGATCTAATTTGTCAATACAACCTCGCATTGGGTCGAATGCTGTATGACGTGTTTCATACCGATTGTTAAGCCGTTCTTGGCACACTGATTTTGAATAGGGATAACTCCGTTTACCAGATCAGGATATAGGGCTCACGGCGGGTGTGATCGGTCAACAGGGGATGCTTACTCTTCCTAGGCACCTGATCCCACCTCTGGTGTGTCCAGGGGTCCGTGTTTGCCCAACTATATATTTTGTATTGCTTATAGGAGTTATGAGAATGATCACTGTTCGTTATCTTCACCTTTCATATGGACCATCGTTAAATTGTAATCAGAAGCAATTGTACAATTATCATATTGACATTCCTTTTCTCAGATTCTATCAATTTAATATCATATTGACATTCCTTTTCTCAGATTCTATCAATTTAATATCATATTGACATTCCTTTTCTCAGATTCTATCAATTTAATATCATATTGCCATTCCTTTTCTCAGATTCTATCAATTTAATATCATATTGCCATTCCTTTTCTCAGATTCTATCAATTTAATATCATATTGCCATTCCTTTTCTCAGATTCTATCAATTTAATGTATTTTTAAAAAGGATGAACTGCCCCATCCATAAGGTAACCATTTGTAATTAACCGTTCTTAAATATTTCCATTGATATGTCACATGTCCATCTTTTCAAGACTGATGCTGCGTGCAATGACATTTTTGATCCCATCCCCACCACCAGGGTATCACTAATCACTTCATATTTTCACTCGAGCCAATTTTAATTATACGTCCTACCATTCTAATAGTTTGAATTCTTTTTTGCACTTTTCACCTCAGTAGATCTGGCCGTATTTGAATTCTCTTCAATCGTTCTATCACGGAGATGGGGGGGGGGGGGGGGGGGGGGGTGAGGGAGGCGGGAGTAGTAAGATGGGACACGTTTTGATATATTACTCATGTTGTAATACGACATTGCATAGTTCGAGTACGAGGGCCTCGTATGGTCATAAGTAATCTCATCTGATATTCGGTTGGATATTAAGACTGACGTCTTCGCTGAATCGCGGAGCAGTCCTTCATAATTCATGTCTGGAAATTCACATTCAACTTCGACCGGTTGTAACAGCTAATGTGCACTTAGGTTGTAGATATTAATATATTAACAGTTAAAGCCTTTACTTGAAACGAACAACTGTGTCACCTAAGTGCACATTGATTGCTAGGACCAGTTGAAGCTGAATGTAGATCTAGACATGAATTATGAAAGACTGCTCCAAGTTTCAGTGAAATTCAGTGAAGGCGTGTGAAAACCACAAGGGACAGGGACTATTCGGTAGCGTCATCGACCACCTGGATGTGGATTGCTACATCTTGTTCTATAAGTTGATCAACAATTTTCAATAATTGGCACTTCACAATTTTCGGTGAATACCAAATCTTTATATGCTTCGACCTTTATTTATATTGTTTGCAATGACATCAATTATTCTGTACTACTTGAAAGTTTCATTGCTGTTTATCATACATGTATACTAAGCGCAAGTAAGATTTAGTTCGCTGATGTAAAACTCTACCATTTTTACGTATGGAAATGTTAAATAAATATTTACTATTTGCAGGTTTAGGTTTGGCACAGACTGTGAACGATATGAATCAGGGCAATGACAACAATGAAGAAGATTATTAGGAGGAAAATGCCTGTATGATAAATTATACAAAATAAACCAATAATTCATAGTTTATTTGTTGTCACAAAATTGTTTTGATTCTTGAAGAAAGCTTTATCAATTAACAAAGCATTTACTAATGGAATTTATCAGGTACTTGGTAATGATTTTGCCGATTCTGCACCGCGCGATATGTATGACGTCACAATAGCCGATATCAACGACCTGTCCGCAATTCCGTATCAAATATCAAACAAAACAGACCGGCGTGCAAAAATGTGCGTCATTTCCGGAAATTACAAATTCGCTCATAACAATCAGTGTTTTAAAGTTTTTAGCATGGTAGATCAATGTATCAACTCCAAAGGATTTTACCTCACTAAATCAATGTATCAAACTTTTTACCACTGTTAATAATAATAATGAACATACCAAACAGTTTAAAATTAATGATAATTGATATATCAAAGTTTTCACCACAGTTCATGATAATCAATGCATCAAACTTTTTACTACAGTTAATGATAATCAATGTATCAATTTTTTTTTTACCATAGTTGAAGAGGCATGGGCACGATTTGATTAGAAAATTTTCAAATTTTATTTTTTCATTTTTAATGATTAGAATCCTTAACTAGGTGTTTTTAATGGTCAGCAAAAAATTAATGTCAGCTGTCAAGGTACATGGGAGATACAGAGGTCACAATTCTTTGTTATGTAAACAAGGTTTTTGTCGTGATGTTGTTGTTACATATACATGTAGGCTAAATATACTAGTAAAAGTTTCGTTTAAAGCAGTTTGCTTTTTTCAATTTACAAGTTAATTCTGAACACAATTAAATACATGTAGTTTCTAGGGTTTGGAACATCTTATTTTGTTTTAAACATGTTATTTTCTATTAAGCAATCTATACGTAAACAAAAACATGACACTAGCCTTGTTTACTTAACACAGAATTACGAGTGCTGTATCTCACTTGTAACTCAACAACTGATATTCAAAGTTTATTTGACTATTAAAAATAACTTAGTTAAGCATTCTAAACCTTAAAAATGGAAAATTAGAATTTGCAAATTTTCAGCTAAAATCGTGTTCATGCCCCTTCAATGAATTTATCAACGATTCCCACTATCCATGTGGTAAATCAATGAACCAATGTTTCATCAGAGTAAGTTTTTGTTTCAAGGTTTGTTTCTACCTTGATAAAGTGATGTATCAAATATACCCTGATCTACCTTTAAAAGCACAAAAGTAAAGAAGGTAAACTGCACGTAATAAGAATAAATTCAATTCTTCGACACTCTACCAAATAAAAGAAATCCCCTTCAAAAACACTATATCGCACAGTGTTTAAGACAACTCCATACGTGTACTTGCATTATCATGGGATGAAAGTATAGAAATGTATTTATTTACAATTATTGGAAGTGAATAAATACTTATCAAATTATATATATGAAAGGCGAATATAACGAACAGTGATCAATCTCATAACTCCTATAAGCAATACAAAATAGATAGTTGGGCAAACACGGACCCCTGGACATACCAGAGGTGGGGTCAGGTGCCTAGGAGGAGTAAGCATCCCCTGTCGACCCGTCACACCCGCAGTGAGCCCTATATCCTGATCAGGTAAACGGAGTTATCCGTAGTCAAAATCAGGTGGCATCACGATAAACTGTTTTACAGACTTATTGTTCATTGAAAGAGGATACACTGTAAGACATGGTGTTTTTAGTGATGAGAGGATTATGAAAACAAATAGCAATTTAATGGATTATTGGGATATCAAAAGACTTATTGCATTGATATATATATATATATATATATATATATATATATATATATATAGGTCATCACACTTTTTAAGATGCAAGACATGTAAATTTATAAACAGAATCATACTTCAACGTCAGAAAACTGCGATTTTCCTTAAACAGCACTATAAAAAAAATTCACAAAAACTTGTTTTAACAATATAATAGCATTCATCAAAATTTCATGAAACTGTTTCCTTACAAACATGTACAAAATGTTAGTTAAAAAAACCAAACAAAGGAAATCTACCGCGTAATGGACTTTTAAAGAAAATCATTGAAAAGAGTAAATGCCCTTGGATTCAATATTTTGAAACATTTCATTGAGTTTATGTTTAACAAGATGTTTTAAAATCAGTATCGGAAAAGACTTCAACAAAATTTATGTTCCTATATTGATTTGGCAAATCTTGTGACGTCACAGGGGTGGAATTACTTTAAGCAGAGAATGCGATATCTTATTGAGTGATTGGGATACATGTTCATCTCCCGACTTCGACACGTAAGCGGTGGTTTGATATTCTAAATTTTGTAAAACGTCTTATATTGTTGTACTAATATAGTTAAGTACTTTTCACATTCGAAATTTGTTCTATTATACATAATAAAGTTTATACACTTGACTTCTAGACGAGCTATACATTTCACTAGGACTGATCGGAATGATATACCATGTCTGTATCCATGGTAACATTTCATTATAACAATGACTGCGTTTTCTCTGTTGAGGATTCAGCTAGAGATTTCTGGCAAGACAGCCTAGTGTTCTATCAATTGAGCTAACGGGTTAACACAATTATAGTAAGAGCTAGTGAAAAGGCTATATACCAAACACTACAATACTGTCTCTACAGAGAAGGTATGGAGTTCTACAGAGAAGGTATGAAGTTCTGTACGTGGAGCAATCACTCTCCATACCAAAGAGAACCCATTACAACCACACTTTCCTCCCAAAGAGTACTCCAAACAATCGCTATGCCCTACCAAAGACAATCACTCTCCCCTATCAAATAGTACCCAAAACAATAACTCGTCTACCCCAATAGTACCCAAAACAATCACTCGTCTCCCCAAATAGTACCAGTGATAGGTTGTATTGGAAAACTAGATCGTCATAACGACCATAGAATTTGCGAAATCCTGAATTTAAACGAGACTGTAGGAACCCCTTGACCATCAACGTGTTTGTCAGTAGCCTGCTTCGATTTAAAAACTGACCATAAGCAGAACAAGCT
>NC_079173.1:10299194-10354194 GCF_947568905.1 Ostrea edulis | reverse complement strand
TATAACAACGAAATCAAACTTTTTCAAAATCCTACAGTTAGTAATACTAATATATATTTGGGTATTATTCATACGAGGTGCTTGCATTATCATGTAAGCAGTGTAAGGAGACATTATTCAACTTTGTTCTATCTTACATGTAAATCCCAAAGATTCAAAATAGAATTATGCAGGGCTATGACATTGTAGAGAAATTTCTTCGTAAGATGTAAAGAAGACTACAGTTTGTCAAGTAATAGAAGTATTATCGTGTAGTGGAGATTCAAGTTTGTTTACATCATGACTTCCGGGTGCTGGTTGTCGGGGGTGGGGGGGGGGATGTCCCATACCAAGTTTGTTATTCTGTTGGATCATAACCAAGTAAAATGGATGATAACTCATCATTTTTGTGTTAATCAAATATCTGGACTAATTTCTTTTTATTGATAACGGTTTCATTGTCTAGTGGCAAAAAGTTGCGGTGGCGTAATGAATATTGATTGACTGCATAATTTTTACGTCCCTCTCAAGAATCTTTTACTCATATGGAGACGTCACAATTGCCGGTGAAGAGCTGCAAAATTTAGGCCTACACGTATGCTCGGCGCTTAGGGCCTTTGAGGGATCTTTATCGTGCCACACCTGCTATAACACATGGCATCGGTTTTTGCGGTCTCATCCGAAGACAATCCCATTTTATCACCTCTTACGACAAGCAAGGGGTACGGAGGACCTATTCTAACCCGGACCCCCACGGGACGCGTTATGAGTGGCGTGTTCGCTTACAAATATAACAAGCGTCCTGACCCAATTTCGACTCCAGGAATGGCCCAATTATCGTTTTTGAATAAATGGCGTTATATTATAGTTCGACAACAAAGTAAACGGGCCTCTTGGAACTTTTTTGATCAATCACTCCTTTATGACATATTTCTGGTCCATCATAAAGCACATCTCCGAAAAAAAAAATGTTTCACTAAAAAACACCAAACCCGACTAGTACAAACAGACGATTGATTGATTGATTGAATATTGTTTAACGTCCCTCTCGAGAATCTTTCACTCATATGGAGACGTCACCACTGCCGGTGAAGGGCTGCAAAATGTAGGCCTATGCTCGGCGCTTACGGCCTTTGAGCAGGGAAGTGTCTTTATCGTGCCACACCTGCTGTGACATGGGACCTCGATTTTTGCGGTCTCATCCGAATGACCGCCCCATTTAGTCGCCTCTTACGACAAGCAAGGGATACTGAGGACCTATTCTGACCCGGATCCCCACGGACAGACGAAGTTGGCAGTCATTCTCTGTTTATACTAGTCGTGTTTGGTTAACATTCTCGGGGTGGGGGGGGGGGGGGTGTTGTATATACTAGTCGTGTTTGGTTAACATTCTCGGGGTGGGCGGTAGGTGTTGTTTATACTAGTCGTGTTTGGTTAACATTCTCGGGGTGGGCGGGAGGTGTTGTTTATACTAGTCGTGTTTGGTTAACATTCTCGGGGTGGGCGGGAGGTGTTAGTTGTTGTTTCCTGTCCTTAAGCATCTGTGATCAAATAATGTAACAATGTTCCTGCTGAAGGCTTCCTTTTCACGACAACGAATTACATACCAGTTTATATGCAAGTAATATGTAAGCAATTTCATATATTTACATGAGATGTGCTTCCCGCGAAATTACACGATAGTAAATAATTCGCGCATATTTAGGAATTTACAGTATACATTATTTAAAAAAAATACTAGGCGACATTTTGGTCACTTAATCTTACAAGTTGTATCTATAAGCATTGAACATTGTGATCCATTGGGTTCTGATTTTTGTTGTAGTCGATGGAAGGAAAGCGTTGTTACCAGAATTCAGTTTCAAAAGACCATCACGGACAAGTGATGCAGGAGTGCGTACATCTTTCACCGGTACATCCTTATTAAACAAAGCACATCAAAGCCCGCTCAAAACTACAAATCGTGGAAGAATGGGGTTAGCAGAGGAACCCCGTAAAATACCTACTACTAGACATCGAGCTCCAAAACAAACAAATCGGCTTCCTGAAAGTAAAGTCCCCACCCAATCAATGCAAAGGGCACAACCCATTTTGTTACAGGAGCATGGCTTTAGCCGCAAAGACCAAGAAACAAATGTTGCAGGACATACTATGTCGTCTCCGAAAGGAAAATGGGAAAATAAGATGAAATTCGATCGGCTGTCTGAGGGAGAAGTGTCTTCGAAATATGATAAATCTGAAAAGTTTCCTCCAAGATTTGTTCCTTTTCAGGAAAATAGCGCGTGGCAAACATCTCCACATTCTACAGTCAGCGTTACCATGGTTACTGAGAAATCAGTAGGTTCTCCGCGACCTTATAAAGACATCCCATACTGCTCCTGGATAGATCCTTCTGATTGCCCGGATGTTAGCAAAGTAAAATCCGAATGCGTAGAATCACCGACGATTCCGGCGCTGGAAGGCGAGTGTAAAATGTGTCCTTTTAACTGGTGCACGGGACCAAATGACACGATTGAAAGTG
The DNA here is from genome assembly GCF_947568905.1 of Ostrea edulis. Classification (NCBI taxonomy): domain Eukaryota; kingdom Metazoa; phylum Mollusca; class Bivalvia; order Ostreida; family Ostreidae; genus Ostrea; species Ostrea edulis. Next base: position 10,351,694 of record NC_079173.1, on the reverse strand, counting down.
GCAAATTGCTCGAACAATCTCCGTTAGATATCGTTATAAATGAAGGAGGAAACGTCGGACATGCAATAAATCAGCCATTTTCAGGACAGGGACAGCATAGCTGGCGTTTGAAATCTGTGAATGACCCCCGCTCCGTAACCACCACTGAGATTCCATTTTGGAATTTTCAGACTTTTGGGCCGTGAAATTAATATTCAAGATTTTTTATCTTTTTTACCATTTACATTCTTCAGTTTCAGGTGTGACACAATTATCATCATTTCAACTGTCAAAATAACAGCGCGCAGTAGACCTAAACGACATGACCATAATTGTATTTATGAGCAACGTGGTCGTTCATCAGATACACTTGGAATTACACACGTGATGTGAAAGGATATGCGTGTCCCTAGGGTAGAACCTCATTTAGGCAGCTCTATAGCATTGGACCGAATTATCGTATTCCCGTGTAAACAAGAACAGGGACTGAGAATTATCTGTAGTAACCTTGTCGTCATTTTTAACCTTCTAAACCTGTTGGTTGAATTAATTAAGTATATATGTATGTGTGAGGCCTGTTCAATGAAACGCTTCAGATGCAGAGGCATGTACTATTGTAGCATTATACGCCCAAAACCAATAAAAGTTTGTATATACAGTACTTTTAAAAAATCTTTGAATAGATTCCAATAAATGTGCAAAATTATTTGATGTCTTCCGACTAATATGAAATAATGTTACCGACAATAAGAACACGGAACATTGTGTTTTTGCACGTTTTCAAAGAAAAAGCATTTTACGTTTTGATTCATTGCACTTTTTCGAGCGCAAAAAAAACAACAAAAAAACCCCCAAAATACCCCCCCCCCCAACCCCCCCCCCCCCAAAAAAAATAATAATAAAAGGAAAAAACCCCAACCTGATTCACAACATTAATTAAATATTATTTTGCGAAATTTTGGGTTATATGAAGAACAAAACCGCTTTATAACAGTTCATTATGGGTGGTGAACACGTTAAAAAAGAAAGTCACGAACTCATCGACGTGATGGAGGACCATACTGTCAAAAAAGTCTGTGAACAGGCCGGGGGATCAGTGATCGAGACAAAAATATACGGTTTTTGGAGAAGGACTAAATGTCTGTAAGACCGTGGAGTCTAAATGATATCGCTGTTTTTGGAGGACTAAATGTCAGTAAGACCGTGGAGTCTAAATGATATCGCTGTTTTTGGAGGACTAAATGTCTGTAAGACCGTGGAGTCTAAATGATATCGCTGTTTTTGGAGGACTAAATGTCTGTAAGACCGTGGAGTCTAAATGATATCGCTGTTTTTGGAGGACTAAATGTCTGTAAGACCGTGGAGTCTAAATGATATGGCTGTTTTACGGACATAAACAACGTTTCTGATATTTTCTCTAAAATTAATTTTTTATCTCGATATGAAAAGATCTTGTATGATTTCCGAAATATGTTTAAGGACATTTGCAGCGTTTCTCAATAACATATTTTTTTCGTGACATTTCACATACGATTCACTTGCGTTCTATCTTATTTCTACAAAAAGACTTAGGGTATATCACCATGTCTGTTAGAGTAAGCATATTTTGATAGTTCTTAGTTGTTTAATGAAAGGTAAAGATAACAAACAGTTATCAATCTCACAACTGATATAAGCAATACAAAATAGAGAGTTGGGCAAACACGGACCCCTGGACACACTAGAGGTGGGATCAGGTGCATAGGAGGAGTAATCATCCCCCGTGGACCGTCACATCCGTCGTGAGCCCTATATATCTTAATTAGGTAAATGGAGTTATTCGTAAGTAATATCAGTGTGCCAAGAACGGTCTAACAATCGGTATGAAACACGTCAGACAGCAATAGATCCAATTTTAGGAGTTGGTGTATTACACAAAGTTGTTTAAATGGTCATTATTGTAGCAAAGAAGTCGAGAAACATATTTAGAACAGTCGGGTATAGAACCAAGGATTAATTACTTGTCACATAATCTAACCATTGAGTTACCCAGGCCAATATACAAAGAATGGTAACATTTTCGACCTATTTTGGAAATCACACAAGAATTTTTCATATCGAGGAGACGCAAAAATAATTTTAGAATCCCGTTGGTATCCGGGTTAGACTAGGTCCTCAGTACCCCTTCCTTGTCGTAAGAGGCGAGTAAATAAGGCGGTCTTTCGGATAAGACCGCAGAAACCGAGGTCCCGTGTCACAGCAGGTGTGGCACGATACAGATCCCTCAGTGGAGTCAAATTCGTCTTAGGATAAGAGCTATGCATGAGGGAGATAATCCTTAATTTTGAAATGAATTTCTAAATTTTATCACAGCAATCAAATATACATCCATATTTTCAAGCTAGTAACGAAGTGCTTAGCTACTGGGCTGTAGAGACCCTCGGGGACTAACAGTCCACCAGCAGAGGCGTCGACCCAGGGGTCATAATGATTGAAAAATTCTCGAGAGGAGGGAGGGTGGTGGTGGTAAACAATACACAATCAATCAATCAAAATTATTGTAGAGAAAATATCAGAAACTTCGCTATTGTCCTTAAAGTTTACGTTGTAGTAAAAAAATACCATACCTTGTACAGTGTATGGTAATCTGTGTAGGTCAGTCGATAGATTCCGAAGTAGTTGTGCAAGAGCCCCAGGTTCCATACCCAATAGTTCAAAAGATTGTCTCTACTTCATTGCTACATTTATACAACTTACTGTTACATGTATACGCAATAGCTGACTTACATGCAGCCAGGAACTATCAAAATATGCTAGCTATAAAAGAGACAATGTAATATATACCCCAAAATGTTTTGTCGAAACGAGATAGAATGAAAGTGTATTGTACGTGAAAATGTCACGAAAAAAAAAATGTTATTGAGAAACATCGCATGTCCTTAAGAATGGAAGGCCTGGTATTTGTTGCAGGTTTGGAAACTTGCAACACCCCCTCTCCATATAGCCCATATCTTGTACCTATGGAATTTGTCTTATTTCCTCGTGCGAAATCTGCTAGTAAATTAGGTCTATTAGTGTATTTTCTACTTGATGGCAGACCAGAGAATCACCGAGATAAAAAGGATTCCCTTGCCGTCTTTTGAGGCTCTTTAGCTTCAATGCCAAAAATATTTAGCACTTTGTGAATCGTATCCTCCCTAGATGTTGTAATTGATTCCAATGCCACGTCTTCCTCCGCAACATTACCATGTAGAGGTGCATCAACTGTGACACTAACAGTCAGGTACGTGGGGGTACATTTCAAGAACTAGTACAAGAACGTGTACGTTCACTCTGCCAAATGCGGCGTTTGTCTGGAGACAAAGTGTCTAAATAACTGAAAATATCATCGTCATAAGCCATTACATTTAACAGGGGCTCGTTGAATTCGGCGTTACTATTTGACGAAAAGAAGATTAATTCTTCTATATCAAAAGCTGAAAATATCGTTTCAAACATCGCATCGACTTCAAATCGAGACAACTACATATACGCTGACGAATAACATCAGAGTTAACCGACTCCAAAAAATCTGGTCCTTCGGATGAGACCGCAAAATCCGAGGTCCCGTGTCACAGAAGGTGTGGCACGACAGAGATCCCTCCTTGCTCAAAAACCGTAAGCGCCGAGCATAGGCTTAAATTTTGCAGCCCTTCACCGGCAGTGGTGATGTCTCCATATGAGTGAAATATTTTCGAGAGGGACGTTATATGACATTCAATCAATCAATAGAGGACAAGGTCCTTTCGTGAATCCTTACCAGGATTCTTCGTAGTTTGGTAGTTTTTCCTTACAAAAGGAACTTTGCTGACATTCTCCTCTTTCAGGGGCGAATTCGCCTCCCCCGGGTCTTTAGAGCTCTTAAGTATCAACTTTCTTTATGGCACCGAGAAATGGAGAATGAAGATGAGCATGCACTGAAGTAGGTGGCGCTGTATGGGTTTCGATGAGTATATAAAATTTAACTAGGCGGTGGTAACAAATTCCGGTAATGAGTAGCTATTGTCAATTCTAACAGGTAAGTAATCCCAAGCAAGCAGTCATTTTCCGTAATACTATAATTGCGAACTTTTAGAACACCCCTCGTACATGTTTCCACTATTTATATTTTACATGTAGCATCCAAGCACCTCAGTGGCGTAGCTTCTATTGAGGCAACCGAGGCAGCTGCCTTGGTAAAAAAAACAACACCTTTTACGTTGTTAAAATGTCGATAGCTTCTGGGGGGCCCAGACCCCCTGCCTCGGTAATATTCGAACCCAAGCTACGCCTATGCACCGGTGCCCCCTGCGAGCATGTACATGTGCAGACAAGTAGCAACGTTTTTCAAAGGGAGGTAACAGAGGTTTACTTCACAATAGTTTCAAATTCTTCACTTGCAAAAAAAAAAAAAATCGTGTTGCCCAAGCATTAACATCTTAAATCGAGGGGAAGGGGGTGGGGTGAACGTTCATTTTTCCATACAGGGTGTGGGTTCATCACTTTAAGCTTATATTTTTACCATTCATTAATTACCAAAAACAATTTAAGTGGGGGCAATAATCAAATATATATATATATATATATATATATATATATATATATATATATCTTATTACTTTGTATATAAAATTAACAGAACATGGCAAAATACTCTACTTTAGTGAGACATTGATATGCAATAACTGTGTTGATAGAAAGTCTGTTTAATCATGCAACTCTAAAAATACATTTGTAATAGCAATGCAGTACATGTTGATAATTTTAAAAAACTAGATTGATTGACATGAACCTTGAACTTGATCCGTGTATGTAGACATATATTAAAAATCAGTTCATTATCTACACAGCCAAAAAAGTCTGGAAAACTTTAAACAAGAGGTACTGTGAGCAATGCTCACTAAGAATACCCCCAGAGCTGCCAACATTATGAAATGGAAAATAGTAAGCCGAGGCCCCCTGCCGCTGGAGATCTTTTATGAATAAAGATATAACCTGAGCAATTTTAAACATATTTCAAATCCAAATTTAATGAATTTAGACAAACCAATTGTTATGCATTTTACAACTGCAGAAGGTCAAATACATCTTTTATTGATTTTATTTTCTAAACCTTGGGTATAAAACCTTGTTACTTTAGTATACTATATACTTTTACAGTTACTGTGTTATTATGGCAAGTTTTTTAATGTCATTTTCTCCGCCGTGAAAAATGTTGAAGTTTGTTAAACAGATTGTACACTTATCATACAAACTCTCCCTTTCTTTCTTCCATATTGTTTATTTCAAAGCATTAAAATGATCGAGATTTTGTATATATATAGACTATGCAAGCAAACGTAGTAACGACTATGGCTTGTTTCTTATAAAAGTAAAAACCAATGACGGACAACTCTAAAACTTTCGAAATGTCAAATAAGTGAAAATCGGAAGATATATGGTGAAATCGTAAGGCGTATTTTCAGCCCTAAAATCGTAAGCCTTACGCCAAAATCGTGAGGGTTGGCAGCTCTGTACCCCCCCCCCCCCCATCTCTCAAAGGGTATTGTTAATAGGTATAAATTACCTCTTTCCTGAGTGTAAAAATATGGTATGCCTTTGTAGAAGAAAATGGAATATTTAGTCCGAACACAAATCCATGGCATAAACCTATAATTTTGACCTTGAGATCAAAGGTCAAGGTCATAAAGAGGTCATAAATGTACATGACACATAGTCTCATGGTGATACACCCATGTCTTATGGTATGACTATGTCAAAACCCTATAATCAATTTTGACCTTGAAGTCAAAGTTCAAGGTCATATAGGTACCCGACACATCGTCTCATGGTGATACACTCATGTGTCAAATATGGTATGCCTATGTCAAAGAACAAAGAAGTCATGGCCCTGACACGAATCCATTGTAAAAACCTTTAATTTTGACCTTGCATGAGGTCAAGGGTCAAGGTCAAATAGAGGTCATGAAGGTACTCGACATATCGTCTCATGGTGATCCACCTGTGTGCCAAATATGGTATGCCTAAGTCAAAGAACAAAGAAGTTATGGCCCGGACACAAATCTGCACAGACAGACAGAAGGACAGACAGACGGACAGACAGACAGAGTGATTCCTATAATAATTATAGTATAATAATTAGAAATTTTCAAAGTCTGAGGGCTATAACTTTTGTAAATATATGTGAATCAGTAGGGATTTGTCAGTCATAAATATATAGAGGCATCAATATACAGAGACAGACAAAAAAATCAGCTCAGTATCTGCAAACACAGCTAAGAATATTTGGGAAATTGTGAATAATTAGAAATTTTCCAAGTCTAAGGGCAATGAATGACTTAATTAAAATAAATGATAATATGATATAATAATAATAATAATCAACCTGAAACAGATCTTTAAGTCATCAATATAAAGAAAATGAGGTCATTATCTAGAAGCACAATAAAAAATTTGGAAAACAAATTCTGACAGAATGGATGGGGTAACACTATATGCCGCGATCAATTTTTCTAGGTGGCGGCACATAAAAATGATAAACAAATAATAAAAGTTTGCATATTTGGTTGTCAATACAATTCTGTTAATCTTTAATACAGGTTAGCCAATCACAATTTGTTTTTCTTCATCAATGCGCAGTCAATCAGATTTTGTTTTTCTTCATTAATAATCAGCCAATCAAATTTTGTTTTTCTTCTTTAATGCTGATCACTGCTCAGCCAGCAACCTTGCCTGAAATCAGAAGATAAACATGAGTTACTATTTTGTTATTTGATACAAATATAAATTTTCACCAGACTTGTTGATGCAAAGGGGAAAAAATCAACAACTTTAATGATCCACTCTGCTTAATTGGACAAATAGGATTAGTCTTTATTTGCTCCCTAGAAAACATTGAATAGGAAGCCAAAACAATAAACATGTAATTCTTAGATCTGGTGCTAGCTTTTTCTGTACAGCTTTTACCATATTATGTAAGCTTTTTTTCTCGTTTTTCCTGACAAAGGGACAAGTTGTCCTGAAAATTTGACAATCTAATTTTTTGTGTGCCATTGATCATCTTAGTGTTAAAGTACTACTCCATTGATGAACTAGTTTAATATCTGTCTGTGTTAAAGTCTTAAGTACCTAAAGTAAAATTTCCTGTGGTCTATGAAATTGACATTTTCGGCAGATTTGACAAAAACTTCACTCATTTCATCATTATACATTACATTCAGTCAATCTTGGCAGAGAGCAGCAGCATGTCAAAAAAAATTTATTCATAGATCTAGTCAGACAGTAGAAGTTCTTTTATAAAATTTTGAACAATATTTGAGATTAATGTTCCATAACACACCCATCCATATTGTCACAAATGAAAACTACAAGATACATGTGTAACAGTCAGTTGGGTTTGATTGCCATTGGCCAGATAGCTCAGTTGGTAGAGCACCTGACTGGAGATTCAGGGGGCCCAGGTTAGAATCTCAGTCTGGTCCATTGCATTTTCTCCCTTCCTGTTACATTTGGTGCCGTACACCAGCCCCTGGAACTGACAGGTGAAAATGCCTGTCAGGGGGTTAAGATCCTGGGTTGAGATCTTGAAGTGTGAAGACATTTAAGGAGGGAGATATGTAGCAGTCAGCCAGGTTCGATTGGCAGTGGCCAGATAGCTCAGTTGGTAGAGCACTTGATTAGAGAATCAGGGGACCCAGATTCGAATCCTTGTCTGGTCCATTGCATTTTCTCCCTTCCTGTTACACATGTATGCACATTAATAATTTTGGTTTTAGAAATCAAATCAAAATATAATTATGGAATTTTAGAGCAAAATCAAAACCTCCTACGAGATTCGAATGCACAATTCTCCATCAGACAGGTGAAGAACTTCTAAGGTTCAAAGCATGTACTTGCTTCTAGGTGTACATGTACTTTCATTTTGAAAACTCTGTGATAATGTGTTACTCCTTAAATAGTGATGAAACTCACCTTTTCCATTTGTATCTCAACTGTCAACAAAATATCCTGAGTTTGATGAAGTTTTGCTCGAGCCTCTTTCTGAGCTTGTCGAGTACACTCACTGTCAGTTTCATACTGAGTCCTGTGTTCTTCCAATGCACGAAGCTTTTCCTGCAGAGCCTGAATTTGACCTATAATTTTTTCTTCTTCACGTTTGACACTTGAAATCTGTTTTTCCCCATCTGAAATCTGTTTTACATAGGAGTTGATCTGTCCCTGAATTTCCTTTATTTCTATTTTTAAAACTTCTTGTCTCATTTTTAAATTCTCATATTCCTCTCGGTACTTTGATTTGTTTATTCCTCCTAAGTGTGAAAAAAATACAGCTGAATTATGATTAATGTTTACATGTATTCAAAAGTAAATACTGTGGAGAAATTTCTCTTAAGGCAACAAATATATAAACAAGAAAAGAGACTAACTAAACACGCACAGCATCACACAATAAAGAAAACTCGGAACACTTTCAAACTTAAAATTTTATGTTAATCTTATATTCTAATCTTTATGAGATACTGATGCTATGTCTTATGTCTGTAGTAGATTAAGGTGTTTGTGTCAAAATCTCATTGAGTGAACAAGCAGGAAAAGCTTATAGATGCAGATCCAAAATTCATTTTTCTGTACTATAGACAAATGTTCTACTATGTACAATTTAAAATTCTGTAGACCTTACTGATTTACTATAGACCAACAACAATGTAACAATATCACTTCATTGCTAATGTACCCAGTATCACTACACCTTTTCTTTTAAAACTTGAGACAAGATTTATCACTTAATTCTTTTGTGGTATTTTCTAAAGCCAAATCTATGTAAGTAGTGGAGGCAAGTAGTAATTAAACTATGAAATATCAAAAAATGTGCTGTAATGATCTTTGAGACTGCATCAATTTAATTACTATACAGACAAAAATCAGTCTCCAAATATTCACCTCACTATTGACCAGACACATTTTTTTTTTTTATAGATTCTGTATATCAGTTTACCGTTAATTTTGTACATTGTTGATGATCAGAACTTTAAGTTCATGCTTAGAGTATTCAAATCCTTATAACCCAGATATCTTTATCTGTAAGTTGTTGTGAACCAAACTCCAAAATAAAAAGCATGCACTTAAAACTAACAGGCACCTACTAAAACTAACAGGCACCAACTGAAACCAAGAGGCACCTACTAAAACTTACAGGCACCTACTGAAACTAACAGGCACCTACTAAAACTAACAGGCACCTACTAAAACTAACAGGCACCTACTAAAACTAATAGGTACCTACTAAAACTAACAGGCACCTACTGAAACCAAGCGGCAGCTACTAAAACTAACAGACACCTACTGAAACTAACAGGCATGTACTGAAACCAAGAGGCAGTTACTAAAACTATCAGGCACCTACTGTTTCTCCGGGCAGCTGTCTGGTGATGTTTTGTATTGTAATCATTGCTTAACATTTCCTTGTTGTGTTGTTCCTGGAGATTCTTTGAGGATTTGTGATAGTCCTGGAAAAACAAGGAAATAATCTCCTGATTCAGTATGGAGTATATGTAGTCAGTAATTTCCAAATGGGGCGACAGAGAATTAAGCTAACGAGCTTCATAAAGTACAACGGTGTGAAGCATCACAGTTCACACCTCATGTATTTTCAAAATGAAATTCATTTCCTAAATGTTCCATATATTTTTTTTTTACCAAAATATGTTTAAACATTTGCTGATTATAAAGTCTTCCAAATGAAGCATTGGCAGTATAAAAGTTGACTTTTTTCTGAATACTATCATTTCCCCCCTACATTAATCAACTCCCTTGCACAGAATTCATGTCAATAAAAAAATATAGATCACAAAGACCTTCATTTTGAATTAAAAAAAGAAAAGAAAATCCCATTGTTTCCTTCAGTAAAACTGTTATCACATGACCTTGATTCTAATTTGTAGGTCCCAACATCCTCTCATCATTTCTGGAAATCCCATGTCTCTAGCAGTCCTGGTTCTAAAGTTTTTATGTTCAAGGTACATGTATGTAAGAGATCAAGGTCACTGGAGTCACTTGACATTGATACTAGTTTGTAGGTCACAACATCCTTTTATCATTTCTGAAGATTTCATATCATTAACAGTTCCGCTTAGATCTACAGTAATACAAATTTTTATGATCAAGGTCAAGGTCACAGGAATCATTCTGAAGATCTGCTGTCTCTACCAATTCTGGTTCTCAAGTTATACTGGTTTTTATGTTCAAAGTCAGAGGTCAGGGAAATCACTTGACCTTGATACTAATTTGCAGATCCCTTCATTCTTTCTGAAGATCCTATGTCTCTATCAGACCTGGTTCTGAAGTAATACCAGTTTTATGTTCCAAGGTCAGAGGTCAAGATCAATGGAGAGTCATTTGAAATTAATATTAGTTTGTAAGTCTTATCATCCTCTTATCATTTCTGAAGAACTGATTAGTTCCAGTTCTAAAGTTCCACCAGTTTTTATATTCATGGTTGGAGGTGAAGGTCACTGGATAATTTGACCTTGATATTAGTTTGTAGGCCCTGTCATTTTCTTTTCATTTTTGAAGACTCAGGGACTCTATCTATCATATTTGTCAAATTATATCAGTTGAATTTTGGAATTTGGAATTAATTTTCACCCCTAGAGCTGTAAACTAAACCCCAACACCATTTCATCTCCCCAAAATGTACCCAACCCTCTTGAAACTGAAAACAAAAAAATATTTCTGCACAATTAGATATATTGGTCTATTAAATCCTTGAATAACTAACACTTTCATCAACGAGTTACGGATAGCAGCTGTGGACATTTTTTTAGGAGCAAGAAAGAAGAATGTTAATCTAAATATAGAATATACGACATAGTTCAGTACTATAGTAAATCTTATAAGGCTACTTTGATTATAATAAACACAATCTGCAAGACAACTCAACTAGAATTTTACAAACCTCTATAATTTGCATCAACATTATGTTCCTTGTTTTAGAAGAGGACTGGGATCCACAAGATGGACAGAGATGTCTTCCCTTAGAACAGGTTATGCATGTGCTATGGCCACATGGAACATATATTAGAGGTGAATGCTGGTCACCCTTCTGGAAAAGTGGTACACAGAACATACATGTATAAATCACATAGTTAATATTACAAAGGTAAATGTTGGTTCAAATTACAAAGGTAAATGTCGGTTCAAATTACAAAGGTAAATGTCGGTTCAAATTACAAAGGTAAATGTCGGTTCAAATTACAAAGGTAAATGTCAGTTCAAATTACAAGGTAAATGTTGATCATCCTTCTGGAAAAGTGGCACACAGAACAACATAAATATTAACACACCAATGTACCATTTTTATGTGATACGTATAACCCAATACACAACTCCAATATACCACTCCTAAGTAACACTCCAATATACCACTTCTAAGTAACACTCCAATATTCCACTCCTAAGTAACACTCCAATATACCACTCCTAAGTACCACTCCAATATACCACTCCTAAGTAACACTCCAATATACCACTCCTAAGTAACACATTCCATTGTCCACTCCTAAGTAATACTCAAATATATCACTCCCAAGTAACACTCCAATATTCCACTCCTAAGTAACACTCCAATATTCCACTCCTAAGTAACACTCCAATATTCTACTCCTAAGTAACACTCCATATTTCACACCTAAGTAACAGTCCAATGTTCTACTCCTAAGAAACATTCCAATGTTTCACTCCTAAGTAACACTCAAATGTACCACTCCTAAGTAGCACTCCAATATTTCACTCTTAAGTAACACTCCAATGTTCTATTCCTAAGAAACACTCCAATATTCCACTCCTAAGTAACACTCAAATGTACCACTCCTAAATAACACTCCAATATTACACTTGTATTCAACACTCAAATGTACCACTGCTATGTAATACCCAAATGTTCCACTCCAATATATTCCGATCCAATATAACACTCCAATTTAATGCTCCTATTACTTACCATCAGATTTCTACACACTGGACAGTAATGACTAGACAGGTCAGAGTTTCCTGTAGTATTATTATCGCCTGCTCCACTGTGTCCTCTGTCCAATCCATATTTCACACGGGACACAATATTGTCTGCCTTTGCATCGAAGTCCTCAGATGACATCATCTGATTCATGATCATGGATTTCTGGTAGTCTAGTTGTAAGAAAATTCACAAAAAAACGATATATGAGAGGGCAGACAGAGTAAATGGAAGGTGTGGGAGGAGGAATGGGGTGTGTGTGTGACAGAAACGAGGTCAGAGGTGGGTGGGGGAGTGGGATAAGGTGGAGGGATAAGGTGGAGGGGTCTTCCACATATCTGTAATTACAATTTATGTTTTGTAGAACAAGAGACCCACAGGCCTTATTTGTCACCTGAGTATTAGTTAAAAGTATCACTAGCCCCATGGCCTAAGATATCTTGATAATTTTCTTGTTCTTGATTTAATATTCAGCACCAATATATCAAGCATGTGTTTTTAAAACACAAATACCCCCAAATATACCAATCCTGATGAAAAACTTTACATAATACCATATACATTACATTAAGTTCAACATTACATGGCTATTTTGGATCTGTCCTAGAATAACAGCTAACCCTGGGGCTGTAAAACTCACAATTCTAGCATAGCTCTTTCTGCTTTTCCTAAATATGCATTTAGTTTTTATACAGTATCAGCGGAATTATAGAAGTCTTTCAAATAATAAAGACAATAATCACAAAGAAAATTTTGGCCCCACCCTGGAACCAAAACCCCTACCCCTGAGATCAATTGAAGTTACCAATTTAAATAAAGGTTACCTGCTCCTTCTAAATATTCATTTAGTTTTAATTTAGTGCATGTATCAATGGAATTAAGGAAGATGATATTTAAATGTTTTAAACATAAACACTATATGTGCCAAGTTTGGCTTCATCCTGGAGTGAGAATGTCTACACCGGGGATTTTGAAATTACAATTTGGGTCAAGGCCTTCCTACTCTTCATGACTAAGCAATTAAGTTTTCTCACAGTCAGATGTGCAGTTGTAGAGACGACATTTTTTGAAAACTGGTCAATTTTTGTCAGATTTTGCCCTGTCCCTAAGGCCCTGGGGGTGCAAGAAATGCTTCATTCATTCCACATTTGAAAAGAATTGGAATAGTACATGTAGTTATAAAGAAGTTTAAAATGTTCAATTGTTAATAATTCCAATGTTATTTATTACAATTGTTTTGATTGGACAAAAATAAAACTGAACAAGAGTTTATACATCAATAAATCCGAAAACGCGATCTATTCATACACGCCTGAAAACAAATAACATAGTGCAGGGAAACTCTTCAAATTTTTGCAATTGTTAATAAAGTGAATGAATTGGAATTATAAGAATCAAACATTGTTTTTGAAGAATTTATCGATGTGTAAACTCCGGACATTTAACTCACAAACTTAACATAAAAGTGCTTCACACTTTTATTCAGTTTGTGAGTAAAATGTCCAGGGTTTACACATCGATAAATTCTTCAAAAAGAATGTTTAATCCTATAATACACGATGGTGGATGCAGACCAATAGCAATAGGTCACTTGAGTGACAAAAGAGATCTAGAAACGTTAATATTGATAGACTTATTTTCCCTGCTTATAGCAATATTGTACTAAGTTCCTGGTTTACTGACTACCAATATTGTACTAAGTTCCTGGTTTATTGACCACCAATATTGTACTATGTTCCTGGTTTACTGACTATCTATATTGTACTAAGTTCCTGGTTTATTGACTATCAATATTGTACTAAGTTCCTGGTTTATTGACTACCAATATTGTACTAAGTTCCTGGTTTACTGACTACCAATATTGCACTAAGTTCCTGGTTTACTGACTATCAATATTGTACTAAGTTCCTGGTTTATTGACTATCAATATTGTACTAAGTTCCTGGTTTATTGACTACCAATATTGTATTAAGTTCCTGGTTTACTGACTATCAATATTGTACTAAGTTCCTGGTTTACTGACTACCAATATTGTACTAAGTTCCTGGTTTACTGACTACCAATATTGTACTAAGTTCCTGGTTTATTGACTATCAATATTGTACTAAGTTCCTGGTTTACTGACTATCAATATTGTACTAAGTTCCTGGTTTATTGACTATCAATATTGTACTAAGTTCCTGGTTTATTGACTATCAATATTGTACTAAGTTCCTGGTTTATTGACTATCAATATTGTACTAAGTTCCTGGTTTACTGACTATCAATATTGTACTAAGTTCCTGGTTTATTGACTATCAATATTGTACTAAGTTCCTGGTTTATTGACTATCAATATTGTACTAAGTTCCTGGTTTATTGACTATCAATATTGTACTAAGTTCCTGGTTTACTGACTATCAATATTTGATTTATTGACTTATCTATCAATCTGTATTGTCAACATCTAATTATATTGACTTATCTATATCCATCTGTCTGTTTATCAATCTGTTTGGTCTGCTAATACAACTCTAGTGTACACTACCAGGTAGTTGTTTAGCCAAGGCTCTACTGTGAAATCATAAGGATGGCTGGAGGGGTGTGTATGAGTGTGTTAACATCTGAAATGGGTCATTTAGGGACCAAGGACCAGGGCAATAATGCCTCTTAGTCATTATAATGGAACATTACACCTTCTCATTCATTCTCCTGATATCTAGTACTGATCCAGCAATTATCAAACTTTGATATGTTTAGCAATTATAAATAATCTATAAATTTACAAATACCTGTATATTGCTTTTGTAAATAGGGATGCACACTGCTTGAAGATAAATCAATACTTCAAATTTCATATACATAGGGTTGAGGAAAGTGAAACATTTAATGTTAAAAGTTACAGGCAATATCAATAGCTTCTAAGCTATCCCATACACTCAAGAATTTGGATTCATTTTTAGCATAATCTATTTAAATCATAAATAAATTTGTGGCCCCATCTTACTCCTGATTGCCACGATTATTACAAACTTGAATCTGCACTACCTCAGGAAGCTTTCATGTAAACTTCATCTCTTCTGGCCCAGTGGTTCTTAAAAAGATTTTTAAATGACCCCACCCTATTTTTGCATTTTTGTGATTATTTTCCCTTTGAAGGGGGCATGGCCCTTCATTTGATTAAACTTGAAAGCCCTTCACCAAAGGATATTTTCTGCCTAGTTTGGTTGAAATTGGCCCAATAGTTCTGAAGAAGAAGTTGAAAATGTAAAAAGTTTACAGACGGACAGATAGATGGACATGAAAAAAGCTCACCTGAGCTGAAAGCTCACCTAAGCTGAAATCTCATTTGAGCTTTCAGATCAGGTGAGCTAAAAACCAAGGTCTCATATTGGAATAAAAAAACTTCATTCTTACACAACAGAAAGTCCAGTGCATCTTATATTGGTCAGAATGAGACACTTCACCTAACGCTGGTAATATCTCAGTATGAATTCTAACATTGCTATAAAATTCTAAACAGTCTGTCAGTAAATACATATATACCTTTATAATTTCCCGAAGCTTCATTCCACCCTGGTTCAGGACTGGCATATCCAGGATTCCGAGAACTTGATACTTTGAGTATATCCACATCATCCTCATATTCTCTTTGATCCACCTCTTCTCTCTCTTCTCTGGCAGCTAGCCAAGACTTGAAACGTTCTTTGTGTAATCTATTATTGGAGGAGGATCCAATTTTTTCTGAAGATGACTGGTTATTTTCTTTTGTAGATACCTGAGTCTTCTTTTCAACTGGTGTGAAAGTGTAAATGTAGTGATGTCTTGATCATATAATACGAAAACCTCTAGTCATCTAATACAAAGTGTTCCAAAGCAATGATTTATTTTGGTTAAATACAATTACACATGTACAGGTACATCTATACATATATTGTATTTGTATGCATCAGTTTGTCATGCAATCGTATTGAAAATATTTACTATGTAATTACCATTATGTGATGTGCAATTTTCAGCATCTAATATTAAAGCTGTATGATCCGATGTTCATGTATTATTTTTGTACATAATTACTTTAAAGCAGATTAATTACTTTATAAAGTTATTAACTTTCCCTTAATTACATGCTGGAAAACATCTGCATGTAAAAGAAAACAGTGCGAATATTATTTAGAAAGTAAATATAGGGGCTACATATATAAATCATCCCATAATAGACGTCTATAAATAGACCCACGTGCGTCAGGGGAATCCCAACATGATGTATTAACTCATACGCAAATGTCTAGTTTTAAGGCTGAAAGAGCGTAAAACAACGAATTACTAAGAGGTATTTGATATTTTTATTTCTATTAAACTTATGGTACGGTACTGTTATAACAAAATACACAGCTTTACACAGATAAGACCACTGATGATCTGGAAGTTTGAACTGGTCACGTGACTGTCACTTGAAATGGCAGAGTGATGCGGTTATTTGTAAACATCGATTTAAAATCAAATTATTTGGGTTAAAACAGGTGAAATAATTTATGATATGTCGTACAGTCTCATAACTACATACGTGTGATGATTTAATAGCGTTTTTACGAGATGGAAAAAAATAATGTAATTCGGACCACACAGCTTTAAACATTATTATTATTATCCATCAACATAAATAAAAAATAAATTCTGCTCAACACATAGGGGAGGGCCATGCATTTACAGAACTGTAAATCATTTCACTTAAACTTAAATAATACACTGTTAGAGTAGACATTCACAGGCATTTTTGTTCTTACCTGGGGACGCTTTTGGCACAGATGTAGCTCTCTGTTTTAGTGCGGCCTCTCTCTGCTCCATCCAGTTCTTCTGTCTCAGTTGAATCTCTTGAACCTGTTTTACATTGTATACAGACAGAAACATATATTTATCAGTATACAGAACATGGTAATGATGTTATACATGTCCCTGACAGAGACCAATACAATTTCTCCTAAATAATGACATTTAGATAAAAAATAAATCCCACAAAACAAATAATTTCAGAGTTCTGTTATTTCCAAGGAGATCGTTAATTTATGCTGCTTCAGACTGACAGAGACACGCGGGTACACGGTATGATTCTCAAGCTGGCAAATAAATCTGTGCGAAGACAAATTTATACTTGACCTTTTCTGCTACATCTTGTTTCTTTGCTTGCTTTGTCCTAGCTTTCATTTTTCCAAATGACGCCATTTCGTTTTTTTGTAGGAAACTTGATTCTATTTTACGGAAAATAGCACAATGACTGAGGAATCCAGATAGTGTTGAAATATTCGTGCGTTGTCAATAAAACATTTCAGAAGAACTCACCAAGGGAGGTAATTTACGGAAGCTCGAGCCCGATATATTTTGCAAAATGATCCAACACAAAACCTTTAAAATGTATTTACTCATTCTCCTGCATATGATGTTCGCATTGTGAAATAGGTACGTTTATCAAAGAATGAATGTTTTTAACGATTTTTACACCT
The DNA here is from genome assembly GCF_947568905.1 of Ostrea edulis. NCBI lineage: Eukaryota > Metazoa > Mollusca > Bivalvia > Ostreida > Ostreidae > Ostrea > Ostrea edulis. The sequence continues at coordinate 10,334,231 of NC_079173.1, read as the reverse complement.
AACATAGTTAAGTGAATTTATCTTTTACTGCTAGGCTGACGTGCTTGTTTGATCAAAACATTTTGCAGACGATGTCAAGTTAGATTTGTAGAATGTTTGATATTATGTAGAAATGTTGTTCCGTTTATGACATTTGGCTTCAATTTCGTAACAACGTGACAACAAAAATGTACTTATTATGTGTGGTTCGAGGTGAGACGCTGCACATACATCATTATATTTTAAAAGGGAGACAACTTCTGAATTTCCATGAAACAGGAAAGTAGGAGATCTATTTGCAGGGGCGTAGCTGTCTATACGCAGGTACGCAACTGCGTACACATCATTTACGAGAGAGAGGGAGATTTTTGCCCGTGAAAAGTTTGTGACTCAAAAATAACTAGAAGAAAAAAAAAAAAAAGAACATTCGTAAAACGAATGTAAAGTCAGTCCAAGTACACATGGTGAGTTGGCATAATAAAACACGTTAGGAAATACTTTTGTGAATTCTTTTGGGTTTGGACATTGACAAGAAACCCTGGGTTTTTTTTATACGCAAAGATATGTGATTTCCCTGATAAAACTCGGGAGCTTGCGGGGGCTCCCCAAGGCTTTGCACTGAACCCACTGGGGGCCTCAAGGCGCTCCCCCACCCGACCCCTTGCCATAATCTGCGTACACTTCATTTTCTTTCTGGCTACGCGCCTGATTTGTATTCATAAAACGGTAAATTTTACGATTCCAAGGAAATGTTTAAAAACATTAAAGGGGGGGGGGGGGGAGGGATTAAAAGAACGATTACCGATTACTTTTTCTTACAAGCATGACCTTCAAGTGAACATGGTATTTGCATTTTAAAATCTTTCCTTATGTTTGGATGTTTGGCCCCCATCCGGCACCACAAAAAGAAAGAAAGAAAAAATAATAATACATGTAATAAATAGATAAATACATAAATAGAAGGGGAAAGCAGATGTTCAGTGTGTTTGATAAACAATGCGTATTTCACAAAGTAAGAAACAATATGAAATAAACTAAATAATTAAATAGCTTTGAATTGCCCAAATTTGTACATGTAAACATTATATGTACCACAATTACTTGCAAATTGAAAAGGAAAAGGGTCACGGGGGTTACCCTTTTCAGAACTATGCAATTTTAGAATTCGATAGGCAAAGAAAAAAATATGAAGATTTACAATACAGTAACTGTACAGAAATATTGCAGTTTACACGTCATTCAAATTCAGTAGGCTACAGTTTAGTAGACAGGCCTGGCGCCATATTATTCTTATGTAATCATTTGCAACCGCTTTTAAAAAAAAAAAAAAACAAGATTGGTCTATTCGTGTAGCAGAATGCACCCCACCCCTGTCGTTTGTGGGTTTGCATGCAAAAAAGAACATTTCTATTAAAAAATTGATAAAGTTTTTGTTTCATTATTTGCTATAGTAGTGTAAATATTGATACATAATGTAAATACATGTAATTATGTAAATAATATATTCACGTGTTTATGGAATTCATTGATATTTTTATTGTTACCCCCCCCTCCCCCTCTTTTATTAATCTATTTTATTACGCCTGAATGGGGTGAGTTATGGTATGGTGCAGTGTGTGCGTCCACCTGCGCATCTGTCTGTCAATAGCATGTGCGTCAAATAAAACAGTGCTGGACTGGTAAGACGAGGATCGTCAAACTTGGTATATATATGTTCCCAATGATAAAAAAAACCCTAAGGTCAAGGTCAAACAATTTTGTAGGCATCAAACGTGAAAACAGCAAGAATAATCAAACTTGATGCATCCATTCAACCATCATAGACGAGTTGTATGTGTAGGGGTTAATCCGTCTGTGTGTTTGTCTGTGCATCTACAGACAGTGCCCTAATGGAATTATAAAAAAAAGAAGTAGTAATAGCAAGGAAAATTAAATCTGGTGCACATTTTTCTATGGAGAGAGAGAGAGAGAAAGAGAGAGAGAGAGAGTGGAGAGAGATGACAGTTATTGCTCTCAGATAGAGATGGTCTTTAATACTTCCACGGGTATACATATATAATCATAAAGTCTAAAAATGCTAGGATCATCAGACTTGTAGTTCATGTTTGTGCCAAGTGTATTTTGAAAACATGATGACTTTACTCCTAAAGTTATAATTTACGAGACTGAACTCTCATCTATTATTTTAATAAGTACCCTCCAATACTAGAATGTGTGGAATGAAACCTGTAAGAACCGTTTCCATTTTTTTAAAAATCGGAGTAAGGTTTAAATATGAATTTTGATGTTAATTCTTTCTTAGATTTCTACTGCATTACTGATCAATAATATTGCACGGATGTATTCTTGTTACTGAGCAACCTCAGGTCAATTTTTAAAAAAAAAAATTTTGAATAGGTGATTTTAAAGTATATTTCATTTGTTTCCATTAGTCCATACTTGTATTTACACGCTGTTAAAGGACCACTTCAAAGTTTACACTCCGTCTGAGCGCAGTTAATGACGTGATAGAGTAAGACTGACCTAGAGAAAACAGAGAATGATGTATATGGGTTCATCTTCCAAAATCCATCCACTGGAAAATTCACCGTCTGTGGATATGATACAGGATAATCCATCTACAACAAGCTTCCGGGTACGTAAAAGGTAGTGTATATATATATATATATATATATATATATATATATGTATATATGTATATATATAGATAGATAGATAGATAGATAGATATATATATACATATACATACATACATACATATATATATATATATTTATATCCAAAATTGAAATAGAGTCTCAGTAATCGGATACTAATATTTAAAAAGAATTTCTGTGTTTTCTTTTCATATTTTTAAAATATATATATTTTTTCAGTACCTAGTTGTGATTATTTAGTGCTTTATATATATATATATATATATATATATATATATATCCAACGATGACTAAGTACACATGATCCACATTTAATTAATTACACTTAGCACTTTCGCCGTGTAGTTCAGCTCTTCAGAGTGTAACAAGCTTTGCAAAAATATACACTTGTATAAATATATTTACACACGCTAACTGCGGTTCATAAATGAGATTGATTTTCTTATAAATAAATACATACATTCCTGTACTATATTTATCAAGTAACCTGTATTGATATGCATATGGTTTATTCATGGGGGTCATATGCCTATCATTACAATTTGTAAAAACATCAATGAAAAAAATCATTGAAAAATAATATAAATTTATATATCTACCTCAGTGAACTTGACGTTCATTAATACAGTGTACATGTATATAGGATCTCCCATAGTTTATGATTTATATTCAACGAGTTGTGTGTTTTCTATCCCCGAGCCTTGGTGAGGGGATAGAAAACACAGAACGAGTTGGACATAAATCATATTAAACCACAAATCATTGGAGATTCTTTTTATCACATGTTAACCCCTTTATTCATGTACATTACTGTGTTCAAGATTGGGAATTTTGCTTCCTGACATTTTGTAAATAAACTACGTGAAATCAAAGTTTGTTTGTGACGTCACAAACGGGGTAGGAAAACGGAGTGTAATATTTAAGATTTGTGTACTAACCACATACACTGTACATGTAAATACATAGTCATATGTTTAAAAAAGTTATTTAAGTTGAGACGATTTGATTTTTAAAAATACATAGATAGTTATATGTTCAGTGCATTCATGTTTTAATTTAATTATTTGTGTGTGTGTGTGTGTTACAGGGCACAGGGAGGCGGAGATCATCGATGGCCCAATTGATTTCTAACACACTGCACATGGGCAAACCAACAAAACCCTCCGCTACGTCGTTACTAGGAGATCGAGGGAATTTAGATAAACGCCAGTCACCAGAGACCGACAGCATGGAAGACATGGACCTTAAAGGAATTCTGCATTCCGGAGAAAAAACGTAAAACATTACTTTCTGTTCATTAATGAAATATTTCAGAGAGAGAGAGAGAGAGAGAGAGAGAGAGAGAGAGAGAGAGAGAGACTATAATAGATGAGATATAACAGGTCACTTAGAATTGTTTTAGGCACGACCCACTTCAAAGAAACCATAACATAAGGGCCAACTTGGGATTCTTTAAACTCCTCCTCCATGACTTCAAGGTAAGAAATTTAAAACAGGCCTAGGAACGGCAGTCGGGGGGGGGGGGGGGGGGGTATATAATGTACTTAATCAATAAATCGATATAGTTGTAGATAGGGGGAAACACTCTATCTATATTATTTGATTTATTGTAGGATTAAACATACTTCTGAAGAATTTATCGATGTGTAAACTCTGGACATTTTACTCACAAACTGAATTAAAGTGCGAAGCATTGTATTGTCAATTTTAAAACAATGAATAGTTTCCCCGCACTATGTTATTTGTTTTCAGGCGCGTATGTATACTTAGCGTATTTGGATTTATTGATGTGTAAATTCTCGTTTAGATTTATTTTTGTCCAATCAAAACAATTGTAATAGATACCATTGGAATTATGTATGTTTACTGATTAAAATTCAGACGTTTTACGTTCTACTACAGTTGATAATGATTGCATCATCAGGGGCGGATCCAGGAATTGTGGTTACGGGGGGCGCCACTTTATGGGGCAGGGGGTCTGGGGGCCTCCTGGGTTTTATAGGACTTGAAATATGTCTCCTATTTAGTCATTTGTTCTATTTTGTATCATTTTTAATAAGGTGAAATTAATAAAATGACGCAAATTTTCAGGGTTTTTGGAAAAAATTAAGTTCTCGCAATAAAGTAATTCAAGAAATCAAAAGGTTTTGCCAATTATTTCTCCGAGAGTGGAAGAAATTATTGCTTCTTTTATCGTTTAGTACATTTTTCTGGACAAGACACCACGGTTTACCTCAAATTTGAAAATTTTAGGGGGGGGGGGGCGCAGCGCTGCCCCCCCCCCCCTTTAGATCCGCCACTGATCATAACAAAACCCACACCACAGTGTATATCTTAAATCAAATTGCTTGCTGTTGCTATTGTTGTTAATATTTTTTTATGTTAAACAAGAAATATAAAAACGTTGTTCATTATCAGATTTTGATAGTCGATTTTTTTTTATTGTTTGATGATCCATGGGGATCTGGGTTAAAATAGGTCCTCAGTACCCCTTGCTTGTCGTAAAAGGTGACTAAATGGGGCGGTCCTTCGGATGAAACCATAAGACCGAGGTCCCGTGTCACAGCTGGTGTGTCACAATAAAGATTCCTCCCTGCTCAAAGGCCGTAAGCGCCGAGCATAGGCTTAAATTTTGCAGCCCTTCACCGGCGATGGTGACGTCTCCATATGAGTGAAATATTCTCGAGAGGGACGTTAAACAATATTCTATTAATCAATATTGTGTGATGACCTATATGAAAGGATAATATACACACCGTTGCACGAATCTGTTAACAATAAAGAGAATATTGAGTATTTTCGATTCTTTTGCTTTGATTCCCATGACGTAAAAATGGATTCGTTTTAGATTTGGAGGAGACGCTGGAATAACAAGCACATAGAAAATCCATTTTTTCGAAAGGAGATCAAGGAGATTGAAAGTATGACCCATGTGATTGTTGATTTTAACATAACAATAAGGGGGGGGGGGGGAAATCATTCAAAGTTTCTCATTACCATACAATTAACGAATCACACCTTTTAGCTCACCTGAGTCGAAGTCTCAAGTGAATTTTCTGATCACAACTTTCCGTTGTCTGTCGTAGGCGTTGTCGTCGTAAACTTTTCACATTTTCATCTTCTTCTCCAGAACCATTAAACAAATTTCAACCAAATTTGGCACAAATCATCCTTGGGTAGATGGGATTAAATTTTGCTCCAAAGAGGGGCAATGCCTTTCTCCAAGGGGAGATAAAAGCGAACAGCGAAAATACACTGACAAATTTCAAAAGTATTTTTCTCCAGAACCAGCGGGTTAATTTCAATTAAACTTGGTACAAATCATCCTTGGATAAAGGGAATTCAAATTTGTACAAATGAAGGGCCATATCGCCTTCAAATGGTTGATAATCATAGTCCCCCGGGAAAAAGGTGAGGCCACAATAGGGAAAAAGTTTTACATGCGAAAAAATAGGAACAAATCTTTAAAAGCCTTTTCAAGAATCACCGGTCGAGAGAAATCAAATTTTTTTTACATGGCAGTTTTTTGACATAGTGCAGATTCAAGTTTGTTAAAATCATGGCCCCCGGGGTTGGATGAGGCCACAATAGGGGGTCAAAGTTTTGCATGCGAATAAATAGGGAAAATCTTTAAATATGGGCCAAGATGACCCAGGTGATCAATGTTGCACATGGGCCTCTTGTTTAATGAATAGATATTGATCCGAAAGATATCATCCATATAGTTATTATAGGATTAAACATTCTTTTTGAAGAATTTATCGATGTGTAAACTCTGGACATTTTACTCACAAACTGAATAAAAGTGCAAAGCACTTTTATGTTAAGTTTGTGAGTAAAATGTCCGGAGTTTACACATCGATAAATTCTTCAAAAAGAATGTTTAATTCTTATAATTCCAATACATTCACTTTGTTAACAATTGCAAAACTTTGAATAGTTTCCTCGCACTATGTTATTTGTTTTCAGGCGTGTATGAATACTTCGCATTTTCGGATTTATTGATGTATAAACTCTTGTTCAGCTTTATTTTTGTCCAATCAAAACAATTGTAATAAATAACATTGGAATTATTATATTATATATAAATCAGAGTTGATATGTACATTGGTGAATTAGATTTTAATAAATCAAAATGCATTCCGCTTTATCACTTTAGGATGAGACTGCTTTAACTTAATATGACTCTTGGTATATATTATGATTCTATAAACTTGGCAGGTAATTTTGGTTCCAGTATCGGCGCCCTGTTCGTTTTTACCAGATGGGTTCTGCTGACGAATCTGGTTCTCTCCTTTTTCTGGCTTAGTATGGTTGTGGTTCCCATGGCGATATCATTCCCTTACAACAACGTAACCCAGGGCTTTGCTCTAGGAAACTTAATAGACGGCCAGGTAAAATCAAACATCAACATTACAAGCCAGGTAATATCATATCAACATTACAAGTCAGGTAATATCACATCAACATTACAAGCCAGGTAATATCATATCAACATTACAAGCCAGGTAACATCAAAATCAACATTACAGCCAGGTAACAGCAAACATCAACATTACAAGCCAGGTAATATTATATCAACATTACAAGCCAGGTAATATCATATCAACATTACAAGTCAGGTAATATCACATCAACATTACAAGTCAGGTAATATCACATCAACATTACAAGCCAGGTAATATCACATCAACATTACAAGTCAGGTAATATCACATCAACATTGCAAGCCAGGTAGTATCACATCAACATTACAAGCCTGGTAATATCACATCAACATTACAAGTCAGGCAATATCAAACATTACAAGCCAGGTTATATCACATCAACATTACAAGCCAGGTAATATCACATCAACATTACAAGCCAGGCAATATCAAACATTACAAGCCAGGTTATATCACATCAACATTACAAGCCAGGTAATATTACATCAACATTACAGCCTGGTAATATCAAATCAACATTACAAGCCAGGTAATATCAAAAATCAACATTAGAAGCCAGGTAATATCACATCAATATTACAAGCCTGGTAATATCAAACATCAACATTACAAGCCTGGTAATACATGTATCACATCAACATTACAGCCTGGTAATATCATATCAACATTATAAGCCAGGTACATGTAATATCAAATCAACATTACAAGCCAGTAAATATCACATCAACATTACAAGCCAGATAATATCAGATCAACATTACAAGCAAGGTAATATCAAACATCAACATTACAAGCCAGGTAATATCAAACATCAATATTACAAGCCAGGTAATATCACATCAACATTACAAGCCATGCAATATCACACATCATCATTACAATCCAGGTAATATTAAACATGAACATTACAAGCCAGATAATATCACACATCAACATTACAAGCCAGGTCATATCACATCAACATTACAAGCCAGGTAATATCAAACATCAACATTACAAGCCAGGTAATATTAAACATGAACATTACAAGCCATGCAATATCACACATCAATATTACAAGCCAGGTAATATCACATCAACATTACAAGCCAGGTAATATCAAACATCAATATTACAAGCCAGGTAATATCACATCAACATTACAAGCCAGGTAATATCACATCAATATTACAAGCCAGGTAATATTAAACACCAACATTACAAGCCAGGTAATATTAAACATCAACATTACAAGCCAGGTTATATCACACAACAACATTACAAGCCTGGTTATATCACATCAACATTACAAGCCAGGTAATATCACATCAATATTACAAGCCAGGTAATATCAAATATCAATATTACAAGCCAGGTAATATCACATCAACATTAGAAGCCATGCAATATCACACATCAATATTACAAGCCAGGTAATATCAAACATCAACATTACAAACCAGGTAAGATCACATCAATATTACAAGCCAGGTAATATCAAATATCAATATTACAAGCCAGGTAATATCACATCAACATTACAAGCCAGGTAATATCACATCAATATTACAAGCCAGGTAATATTAAACACCAACATTACAAGCCAGGTAATATTAAACATCAACATTACAAGCCAGGTAATATAAAATATCAACATTACAAGCCAGGTAATATCACACAACAACATTACAAGCCTGGTTATATCACATCAACATTACAAGCCAGGTACGTGTAATATCACATCAACATTACAAGCCATGTAATATTACATCAACATTACAAGCCAGGTAATATTACATCAACATTACAAGCCAGGTAATATCAAACATCAACATTACAAGACAGGTAATATTACACATCAACATTACAAGCCTGGTAATATCACATCAACATTACAAGCCAGGTTATATCACATCAACATTACAAGCCAGGTAATATCAAATATCAACATTACAAACCAGGTACATGTAATATCACATCAACATTACAAGCCAGGTAATATCACATCAACATTATATGCCAGTAAATATCACATCAACATTAGAAGTCAGGTAATATCAAACATAAACATTACAAGCCAGGTACATGTAATATCACATCAACATTACAAGGCAGTAAATATCACATCAACATTACAAGCCAGGTAATATCACATCAACATTACAAGCCAGGTAATATCACATCAACATTACAAGCCAGGTAATATCACATCAACGTTACAAGCCAGGTAATATCACATCAACATTACAAACCAGGTAATATTAAACATCAACATTACAAGCCAGGTAATATCACATCAACATTACAAGCCAGGTAATATCACATCAACATTACAAGTCAGGTAATATCAAACATCAACATTACAAGCCAGGTAATATCACATCAATATTACAAGCCAGGTAATATCAAATATCAATATTACAAGCCAGGTAATATCACATCAACATTACAAGCCAGGTAATATCACATCAATATTACAAGCCAGGTAATATTAAACACCAACATTACAAGCCAGGTAATATTAAACATCAATATTACAAGCCAGGTAATATCACACATCAACATTGCAAGCCAGGTAATATCACACCAACATTACAAGCCAGGTACGTGTAATATCACATCAACATTACAAGCCCTGCAATATTACATCAACATTACAAGCCATGTAATATTACATCAACATTACAAGCCAGGTAATATCAAACATCAACATTACAAGACAGGTAATATCACACATCAACATTACAAGCCTGGTAATATCACATCAACATTACAAGCCAGGTAATATCAAATATCAACATTACAAACCAGGTACATGTAATATCACATCAACATTACAAGCCAGGTAATATCACATCAACATTACATGCCAGTAGATATCACATCAACATTAGAAACCAGGTAATATCAAACATAAACATTACAAGCCAGGTACATGTAATATCACATCAACATTAGAAGTCAGGTAATATCAAACATAAACATTACAAGCCAGGTACATGTAATATCACATCAACATTACAAGCCAGTAAATATCACATCAACATTACAAGCCAGGTAATATCACATCAACATTACAAGCCAGGTAATATCACATCAACATTACAAGCCAGGTAATATCAAACATAAACATTACAAGCCAGGTAATTTCACATCAACATTACAAGCCAGGTAATTTCACATCAACATTACAAGCCAGGTAATATTAAACATCAACATTACAGGCCAGGTAATATCACATTAACATTACAAGCCAGGTAATATCACATCAACATTACAAGCCTGGTAATATCACATCAACATTACAAGTCAGGTAATATTAAACATCAACATTACAAGCCAGGTTATATCACATCAACATTACAAGCCAGGTAATATCAAACATTACAAGTATAAGCGAGTTCGAGCCCCGCTCGTGCCATGGTCGTGTCAAACCTAAGACGTTAACATAGGTAGTGATTGCTTCTTCGCCAAACGCTAGGCATTTAGAAGTGAGAATCGCGGACGTTTTGGACATGACCTTAAAACCGGAGGTCCCGTGTCGCGGCAGGCGTTGGCACGATAAAAAACCCTCACTGTTACGGCCCTGAGCGCTAAGCATAGGTCTACATTTGTGGTACTTCACCAACAGCTGGTTACGTCTCAGTCTGAGTGAACAATATTCTCGACGGGACGTAAAGCAATCAAACAATCGAATGAATTCAACACTGAAATAAAATTTGCATACTCCAGCTGCGCGGTGTTTACTTCCGTTACAGTGAGGATCAGGGTTAGGGTTCTTTCCTTGTTCTGCAGCGACGCGAGACCTCGGTTTCTATAAGGTGTCTTCAAAAGACCAGCGACTCTCATTTCTTCATCATTCACAACAGTGATTGTTGATTTTATATGGGTTTACGCCGTATTGGCAATGATTCCCCGTGGGGATCCGGGTTGGAATAGGTCCTCAATACCCCTTGCTTGTTGTAAGAGGCGACTAAATTGGGCGGTCCTTTGGTTGAGACTGTAAAAACCGAGGCTCCGTGTCACAACAGATGTGGCACGATAAAGATCCCTCATTGTTCTAAGGCCGTAAGCGCCGAACAAAGGCCTCAATTTTACAACCATTCACCGGCATTGGTGACGTCTCCATATAAGTGAAATATTCTCAAGCGGGACGTTAAACAATATACAATCAATCAATCACACAAATGATGTTTTGTTTTAATTGGTTAAAAATTAGTCACTACCTAAGTATTACGTCCTAGCTTTGATGCGGTCAAGGCTCGAACCCAAAACGAATTCTGAATCACTGAGCAACTGCGGCCATCAAGATAGGAAATACAACTCAGCGAATTCTGAAATCACTGAGCAACCGCGGCCATCCAGAGATGAAATACAAGTCAGCGAATTCTGAAATCACTGAGCAACCGCGGCCATCCAGATATGAAATACAAGTCAGCGAATTCTGAAATCACTGAGCAACCGCGGCCATCCAGAGATGAAATACAAGTCAGCGAATTCTGAAATCACTGAGCAACCGCGACCATCCAGATATGAAATAAAACGAAACAGCATAACTTTATTACTGACAAAACATGCAAAGAATTGTTGCAAATGGATTGATCTTGTAAAGTTCAATGTATACATTAGCAACTATCAAGAATTTCAGAAGCTTAGCTGGGTAACATCATAGTCTATTTTTAAAAGGTGAATATCTTAAGTGGAGAATTTGACATGTACATTGTAAATCATCTACATGCAATAATGATCTATTGAATATTTGCATTACAATCTACCAATGTTTACTTCACATGAAATGAATAGAGAAGAATTTGCTAAAATTGACACTTTCAGTATCCTGTAACATTATTATATTGAATTTCATAGGTTACTGTTTTCTATGTGCTTAATATATCTTTTTAGTCTTAAATTTCTTTGATTTAACTATACTATTGTGAAAGAAAATGTGAACATACAAACTCCAGATGACCCCGAGTTCACAAACAGTGCCATATGCACGTGATCACACTTCTCATATGATACGAGACTTGTAATTTTGCAGAAAACGTAAATACACTGTCTTTTTTTTTAGGGATTGTTGGGGGAGGTGTGGATGTTTTACGGAGGATACCAGACCAGGACCCTAGGAGGCTATTATTACCTCCCGCTGGCCTACCTATTTCTTATCATCCTTACTTACTACGGGACGCTCTTTGTTATCCTCAAAAGGTACTACATCGATGTGTAAAGAACAACAAGGGGACAACCTAAACAGGTGCTGTACAATGTACGTCTGGGCAATGTAAGTCTGTACACTTAATTTGGGCGCATCTACTCAGAGTGGGGTATCACAATCGACATCTACTGTGACATGGAGATGTCACGTGAGTTGACCAATTTTTAGCGCTTAGGGCTGTGACAGTGAGGGTTCTTTAACGTGCTAAAGCCTGCCGCGACACGGGACCTCCGTTTTTAAAGTCATACCCGAAAGACCTGCGATTCTTACTTCTAAATACCGATTGTCTAACGAAGGAACAATCAATTTATATATTTACGTCTTAGGTTTGACGCAGCTTTGCCTCGAGCGGGGCTCGAACTCGTGGCCTCCCATTTACGAAGCGAACGCTCTACAACTGATATGCAGCAACCAGTTATATTGGTACTCAGTGTGGAGGCAGTATTGTACATGTATTTGTAGACAGTAACAACCCGAGTAACTGACACTAGTTTAACTAGATGTAGAATGTCCTTCTTGTTGGATAAAACAGTTGACAATTTCACTGTCCCTGTTAATTATGCTTTATCAGTGTTTATAACTAATACTAATGCGCTTCATGAAGTATGCCGACGTGAAGTGTCGCAATTCATACCCTATCTAGATAAAATTAATATCTTAAATATAGACATCATATATGGCAGACGCCTGCCAAAAATTATGACGGGTTTGTAACGAAATCTGAATTATAAACTGAGGTTACTATAGCATACACGTAATATATTCATTTAAAAAAATATCCCAATGGCCTCGGTATGATGTTCACCTTTGTCCTCTACATGTACTATAACACAAAATATTCTGTGTTTGTTTTTGTATGTTGTTTTATACAACATTTGAAAATTGTCCACTCATAGAGAGACGTCACCAGCTGCAGGTGAAGTGTCGCAAATGTTGACCTATGCTTGGCTCTCAAGTCTGTAACAATGAGAATTCTTAATGGAACCATACACTTCGTGACAAGGGATCTCTGTTCTTAAAGTTTTATCCGAAATACCCCTAACTTTCGCTTCTTCTGTCGGGCACTTGGTAAAGGTACAATTATTAACTATGCTGAACGTATTGTATTTGACGAGGCGCAGGGTTCGAGACTCTGACGTTAACTTAGGTAGCTGCAACGTAATGTGACTTTGCATCATCATGGTCCAAAGTAGAATATTGGTATTGGTAGTTTTGTTTAGTCAATAACTATAGAAAATGTATATATTTACCACCTTTTTAAAAATGTTAGACATACATAAATTGCAACAGAAAATTTATATTGGTTTTGAAGTGAGCGCCCCAACCACTAATTGTTATTTAGTATAGGGGAAGCTGGATCTTCACAGACCACCACGTCTGCTGAAAGTCGATTCAAATTCTCTCTAATGCTGTTGTCGTCCTGGGATTATTCTGTGACGTCACCAGAAGCCAGTCTTAATCTGTCAAAGAGCATAATTAGTATGCTTAAGGTAGGTTGGTAGATAGCATTACAAGATATTGTGTCACCATTATCGATGTCGCCGGCTCTTTCAATTGGTTTCCTTCTTACAACACTACACACGAGGAATTGTGGTTTTATAGGATCATATCTATGAAGTCAAAGCAAAAGAGGCTGCGGACCAATCTACAAACAGACGTCAGATTATTGCTCTCAGAATCCTGGCTTGGTTCATCACAATGTAAGCTCTCAGAATCCTAGCTTGGTTCATCACAATGTAAGCTCTCAGAATCCTAGCTTGGTTCATCACAATGTAAGGCTCAGGATTCAAGTTTTTGTTGATATCACAATGTAAGGTCTTAGAAATCAAGTTTTTGTTGACATCACAATGTAAGATCTTAGAAATAAAGTTTTTGATCATCATAATGTAAGCTCCCAGAATTCAAGTTTGTAAGCTCTCAGAATTCAAGTTTTTGTTCATCACAATGTAAGCTCTCAGAGTTCAAGTTTTTATTGACATCACAATGTAAGATTTCAGAGAATTCAAGTTTTTGTTGACATCATAATGTAAGCTCTGAGAATCTTATATTGGTTCATCACAGTGTAATCTTTCAAATTGTTGGCTTGTCTGATGACAAATTGTTACAAGTAGCTCTCATAATTCATTTTCAATATTTTAGACTGATCATTGGCGGTGCTTGCTCCACGATTGTCTTCCTTGTCGTATATGTTCACATCACCGACCAAACCGTAGATTCCAAAGTAAGTGAAGCAATGAAGCGTAACGTTACAGATCCGTAAGTTTAGTTTATTAAAACCTTGAGAAACATCTCATTGGTATAGTACAGTTACATAATTATCAAGTAACGATATACTAGCGAGTATAATCATGTGAAAAGAATCATGTGACCAAATATGGAGGATGGACAAATATAGTATCTTTATAAGTTTCTTAGGCTCAGTGCCTATATCAAAAACTTTGCTAAATTACATAATGCTTTTTTGTTTCTTATTGAAAAAAAGTTGCACAAGTTTGATGGTAGTTTGATGGTAGAGTAAAATAGCATCGTTTGATGAATGTTTTTCGTAAATTGGAATATCAGGGACATGGCAGAACAAAATGGTATTCGTCTTCAGTCTCTTTAAAATCACATAAAGAAGTTCCAAAAAAGAAAATCCTTATTGAAGCCCCACCCCAACCCCCCCACCCCCCCCCCCCCCACCCCACCCCAAATTTCTCCTGAAGTCAAATGCAGTAATCTAGGAAATGATGATATTCTACTCTTCCTAATTTCAGTTTTATGACCGTCTATTAAAGAGTGTATACCTATTTCAACTATGTGTTGTTTTCATTTTCTATACGATTGCAGTAGATATGTAACTTTAAATTGAAATAACTGTGTAACCAGATTTAGCGTAAATATATATACATACGAATGTACACTGTACGTATGTATGTACTATGTATTTTATATAATGCACACAACTTTTACATTCTGTGATACTTGATATGTTAAAAGTACAATTTACATCTAAAAGACCTCGGACGACTCAATAGTATCGAACTATCAATTCAAATTTGTCTTTGCAGGATTCAAATGCTGACTTTATAAAGGTATATGGGACTACCGTCGCATTCAGTCTCATCAACCTCCTGGTCCCACCTATCATTACTCAGGTAAGAGTGGCTGGTTATGCTATAAGCTTGTTGTTTTCATTAATCTTCTCGTCCCACCATTCATTACACAAGTAAAAGTGGCCAGATCTGATGCAAGCTTATTGTTTTTATTAATATAGATTCAGATTCTTTATTTCCTTAAGCTATACAGCTCATCGGTCATAAATACAAAATATTTACAAATATATACAAATAAGACAGTAGAGGGTGAGTAGAGATACAGATACAATTTTGAGGATATAAAATCAATGCATTTCAACATACATATAACAATACACGTGAATAATATGTCGTAGCAAGTACAGCATTTCATAAATTACATGAAGATCGTAACTTTATAGCCTGTTGTAGGAACTTTCCAAAATTATTGAGTTCTTTTGTATTATTTACACTAAGAAGCTTTCATTACTAATTTGAAGACCCTTGTTTTCTTGTAATAATTTTTGTTGTTGATATATTTAATTCTTAAACCGTTATAAAAAGGACATTCTAAAATAATGAAATTCGTCTTCTAACTCATTTAGGTTACAGAATGTACAAATACTATTACTTCTTGAAATGCTTTTATGCCTGCCCTTCTCAATGTTCAAAGAGTGTGAAGACGTCCAAAATTTTGTTATATATTTCTTTCCATTGGGATGAATTGGTTTTTTAAGATACAATTGTAAACAAAAATTATCAATAAGGTGTTGATATAAAAAACATTTTTGTGAATTTAAAAACGACGAAAAAATATTTTGCTTATATATATCTAACAATTTTTGTTCAATTACCTTGTATGTATTCTGGCCTCTTTCTGATCCAATAGATATGTTTATCATAAATCTGACAATTCTTGTTTTATACTTATAACCCAACTGTCGTTATTTAAAATCTTATAATCAAAACATTCTTTTAAAATAAAGAGAAAAAATATTAATTAATTGTAATTCTATACTAGCACAATTTCCACGTATAAAACTTATTTCAAAAGCATTTACATATAAAGCAAAAAGTATGGGTGATAACACTTCACCTTGCATAAGCCCAGTTTCGTTATTGAAATATTCACTCAAAAATCCATCGAATTTAACACATGACTTAACATTACTGTAAAGCGACTTAATGACTTGGAGAAATTTTCCCCGTATACCAACATTACATAGTTTGGACCATAGTTTGGACCTATTCACAGAATCTAAAGCCTTCTGGAAATCTACAAAGCAACAATATAAACGCTTTTTATTTTCTAAAGTTTTGTTAATTAATGATTGTAAAATAAACATGGCGCCAACTGTAGAACATCCGGATCTAAAACCAAACTGCGCATCTGTTAATATATTGTTCTCTTTCTCCCATTCCAAAATTCTGTTATTTAAAACATCAGTAAACAATTTTCCAAAGCAACTGACGATAGAAATGCCTCTGTAATTATTGACATCATTAATATCACCTTTTTATATAAAGGAACAATACAACTTTTTGTCCATACTTAAGGATATAAATCGGACTCTAAGATTTTATTAAACAGCTTGTATAATATAGGCATCAAAATATCTTTACAAATAATAAAAACTTCGCAATCGCAAAGATTACGCGTTGTATGATGTTTGAAAGTTTGTAAATGGAAATCTAGATTTTGATGTATGATAGTTATTTCGGATTTGAAACATTTCGGTTGAGCATCACTGAAGAGACATTATTTGTCGAAATGCGCATCTGGTGCATCAAAATTGGTACCGTATAAGTTTTACATTATGACCCCTGGGTCGAGGCCTCTGCTGGTGGACTGTTAGTCCCCGAGGGTCTCTACAGCCCAGTAGCTAAGTACTTCGTTACTAGCTTGAAAATACGGATGTATATTTAATTGCTGTTATAAAATTTAGAAATTCATTTCAAAATTAAGGATTATCTCCCTCATTCATAGCTCTTATCCTTGGACGAATTTGGCTCCACTTGTTTGGCACGCTGTTTTTGGCTATATTTAGCTCTAAAACTTCATAGTTATTTCGGATTTCAAACATTACGGTTGAGCATCAATGAAGAGACATTATTTGTCGAAATGCGCATCTGGTGCATCAAAATTGGTACCGTATAAGTTTTACATTATGACCCCTGGGTCGAGGCCTCTGCTGGTGGACTGTTAGTCCCCGAGGGTCTCTACAGCCCAGTAGCTAAGTACTTCGTTACTAGCTTGAAAATACGGATGTATATTTAATTGCTGTTATAAAATTTAGAAATTCATTTCAAAATTAAGGATTATCTCCCTCATTCATAGCTCTTATCCTTGGACGAATTTGGCTCCACTTGTTTGGCACGCTGTTTTTGGCTATATTTAGCTCTAAAACTTCATAGTTATTTCGGATTTCAAACATTTTGGTTGAGCATCACTGAAGAGACATTATTTGTTGAAATGCGCATCTGGTGCATCAAAATTGGTACCGTATAAGTTTTACATACATGTATCTTTCCTGCATTTATGTAAAAGGACCTCCCCACTTTAGCTGCGACATACGGCCCCCGATGATTTAGTAAAACATGAAAGTTTGAATTATGCAATTTATAATGCCGCATGATGTTCACTAATACCTTAACTTAGAGGTTTGGCATTTTATTTGACTGAAAAGTTCGTTAAGATTAAGAGTTATACCGTCTTTTTAAATGTTTTTGTTAAACCTTTATTGATAGCAGGGTGTGTCCAGGGGTCCGTGTTTGCCCAACTATCTATTTTGTATTTCTTATAGGAGTCATGAGATTGATCACTGTTCGTTATCTTCATCTTGCATTTATCGAATGACCGGTTTTTAAAGCCTTTCTTTATATCGAGCACAAAGTTGTCCAGATTTCTCTATGCTATTACAAGTCTTCTTTTTTTTTTTGCAATAAAGAAAATCAAATCCAAAAAGTCTTCACAAATAACAAAGACTTCGTTCACTATAAAGTCCTCGCTACAACTTTTGTTTAATTTCAACTTTCCAATTGCGTTTTAAATTTCATTACATGTAAAGACTGGACAATCTTGTGCTGGTGATGAAATTCATAAAAAAAAAAAAAAAAAAAAAAAAAATACAATAAAAATCGGCGAAAACTATACGTTTTCTTTCTACCTCATTTACCTGTATTGACCTCGGGTAGTAATTCTGTAGTTTTCAGGCTAAGGGTGACCATCTAAAACTTAGTTGTTGTTTGTTGTTTTTTGGTGTGTGTGTTTTTTTTTGTGTGTGTTTTTTTGTGTTTTTTTTTTACATTTATTTTCCAATACCCTAGGGGAAAAGGACCGTAAAGTTACCGGAGATGCATCGGTGTTTAATATTTACCAAAAAGTATAATAATAGATAAATATTTTTTTCTTTGAGAAGAGGGGTCGTAAATGGGGAATACAAGCTTCAGTTAAAATGTGTAGGTCCTTTGTATTATTTCTTAAGGAAAAGTAGATATAATCTGCTGAGAGTGTTATCATGCATTATAAAAAGTTTTTATTACCGATAAAAGGTTAAATTAGCTAGATTATAGGGTTATTGAACTTATATTATAGGGTTATTGAACTTATATTGGTGAATATTGGCACGAGTTGGCTGTCAAAATGCACGAGCTTGCGAGTGCATTTTGACAGCCAACGAGTGCCAATATTCACCTATATAAGTTCAATAACCCTTTTTATTATATAGCTAAAGTATTTAGTTGTTAAATCATATCCCCTTTCACTCAAACTACTCCAAAATAAACGAAAATTCATCAATATTGGCAGTGTGCAATAACAGCATCCATTTCTTAACTGTTCAATATTTAACCCGTCGTTAATGCATGAAGCAAACTGATTTTGTAAATGGGGACATCATAATTTATGTACAGTAAAACATTTTGCCTAAGTAAATATCAAATATCGGCTCTGTCAGATTCGGAGGACCGTCGTCTGCCATTTTGGCTTGTTTACGTCGTTACGGTAACGTCAATATTGAACGCTCATACTCGGAATGTTTCGGGCACATACAATTTACGCAATGCAAAGTTAACGTTCAATAAATTCTCAGGATATTGAACGCTAACATTCTCTAGATTTTACGCAGATTTTATATTAGACTATTTATTAGCTATATAATAATAGTGAATATTGGCACTCGTTGGCTGTCAAAATGCACGAGCTTGCTCGTGCATTTTGACAGTCAACGAGTGCCAATATTTACCAATATAAGTTCAATAATCCTTTTATTATATAGTTAAAGTATTTAGTTGTTAAATTATATCCCTTTACACTCAAAATACTCCAAAATAGACGAGAATTCATCAATATTGGCATCTAAGGTGAGTGTGCAATATCAGCATGCATTTCTTAACTGTTCAATATTAAACCCGTCATTGATGCATGAAGCAAACTGATTTTGTGAATGGGGACATCATCATTTATGTACAGTAAAACATTTTGCCTAAGTAAATATCAAATACCAGCTCTGTCAGATTCGGAGGACCGTCGTCTGCCATTTTGGCTTGTTTACGTCGTTACGGTAACGTCAATATTGAACGCTCATACTCGGAATGTTTCGGGCGTACACAATTTACGCAATGCAAAGTTAGCGTTCAATAAATCCTCAGGATATTGAACACTAACATTCTCTAGATTTTAGGCAGATTTTATAATAGACTATTTATTAGCATGTATCTGATTGCTGATCGTGGGAAATGTAGAGCTCTCACTACAGTATGACGAACATGCACAGTGCAAATTACCCTTCATTATCAAATTGTCGGTTTTCTCTGTGATCACGGTGGTTTGTATCGTTCTCGCGGTACACAGGTCCACATAGATAAAAAAAATCAGACAAAGGGATGTCAAGCTTTAGGTAGCTTGTCATTGATCGTAATCATGAATGAATTTTGAATACCAGATGTAACAAAGACGACAATTTCAAAATAATGGGAATTGTAAAATATCAGAAAGAAGAAATAACGTCTCCAGTTTCGTGCATATATTTTTCATTTATACTTTGCACTCTCAACGCACCGATCGGCTTTAGTATATAATCGAATAATTTCAAGCTCTCTAATTGGCTGAAATCAAACAAAGTATAAAAAGGATATTCTATTCACCTGCAAGTTGCTTCGAGGTGAATATGACATTTGATTTCTCCAACATCAGGCCAAAATCATTCTATTTGGGAATTTAACAGTTGATACGATTGGTTAATATTTTTGTTGGTTGTCCAATGAATACTTGTATCTGTAATCACTTTCTACTAGGTCTTGCAGTCGGAGCATCGCTCGTCATTTTCTGTCAAGTTGAAATAATACAGAAAAGTCCGAGCGATGTTCCGATGGTACATGTAGGTCTTACAGACGACGTAAACAATTAAAACATGGCGAGCTAGATTTAAATCGCTAAACTTACAAGTAGAACGGCTCCCCATCAATAAAAATGCAGAAAACTCTCGGATGACCACAAATTTGGCTGAAGAAAAATATTTCGAAGCTATTTAGTGGAAAAAGGACTTCTTCCTGATTTCGAACCTTACAGAGCAATATTCAATATTTTGCATCAACTTTGTCACATTTGACATTGAGCAATTCATCAAATGTTAGAATTAATTTTAAAGGAAATAGTTAAAAAATCAGCTCATCACCAATCATTTGCCATCAACTTTTATTGAAAGTTTCAAATAAAATGAGGATTAATTTTGAACAATTGAATTATTCGATCATACCAGTATAATAAAACAATAATTGTCATTTAATTGTGTCGGTCAATTCTATGCTACCCTCAAAGTACAATATTTCCATCACCAACGAGCTCAGTGACTGCTAACTTTCAGGTTGTTAAAACATCGTATTGACCTACAAATGTCAATTATTTCCTTCTTTCAAAGCACCAATCAGTTATATTCTTTACTCTCTCAACGCACCAATCAGCTCTATTCTTTACTCTCTCAACGCACCAATCAGCTCTATTCTTTACTCCCTCAACGCACCAATCAGCTCTATTCACTCTCTCAACGCACCAATCAGCTCTATTCTTCACTCTCTCAACGCACCAATCAGCTCTATTCTTCACTCTCTCAACGCACCAATCAGCTCTATTCACTCTCTCAACGCACCAATTAGCACTATTCTTTACTCTCTCAACGCACCAATCAGCTCTATTCACTCTCTCAATGCACCAATCAGCTTTATTGTTCACTCTCACTGCGCGTCAATCAACTTTGTTTCACTGGCACATCGCGCCAATCACCTTTGTAGTTCACCCTCACAACGCACCAATCAGCTTTATTGATATAGATAATCAGATAATGGAAAGTATATAAAGTGATTATGATGATTATGTTCCATGACTCGTGAAAATTATTAGTAGCTTATTTCCTAAATTGTTTAAAGCTCTCAAAATTAATCACTCGCAAGCTTCCGCGTATTAATTATTGATTTTTTTCCCACATCAGTTGCCAGTGATTGAAAAATACGGCAGTGGGAAGGTAGAACTTAGTATTACCTTGGCCCGTGTGTTCTGTCTTCGGATGGCCAATCTCCTGGCTCTCATTGTTACGCTGTATAGTCGGCTCACAAAGGTAGGTATGATTCGGAATTGGTATACATACAATTCTGTTCCTTATTGAATATCATATTAAATCAGGCCATACAGCGTCTCATGTTTATGTTATAAGTAGCACAATACGGCAACATGTACAATCTGTTTGATAAAATAATAGATTATCAAATCTCCAACATTTAAGATCAATGTGACCGAATGGAGCGTTTGTGCTCGTAGTTATAATTGTATATACTTTTACTATATCACTTTGATGAAAAAATGAAGATAACGAACGGTAATCAATCTCATAATTCCTATCAAGAATTCAAAATTAGGAGCAGGGTAAACGCGGACCCCATGACATACCAGAGGTGGGATCAGGTGCTTGGAAGATGTAAGCATCCCCTGTCAACCGGTCACACCCGCCGTGAACCCTAAATCTTGATCAGGTAAACAAAGTAATTCGTAGTCAAAATTGGTAAGTAGAAAACGGCCTAACAATTGGTATGAAACACGTCAGAGAGCATTCGGCGTAAAATAGATAAATTAGACAAAGAGAACTCTGTAGTCTCCACGAGTTAGACGCAGTATCAGTGAAATGTAATATTTCGTTAGAGTAACAATTCATAAATCGAATCTATAGTGTACGGGGGAAAATCGGTGATTTTATTTCAAAATGGTAGATTTTTTTTTCCAGTTAACTTATGATTGCACTGGAACGGTGATTGGACAAGAACTATACAAATTGGTGGTCCTGGATACTTTCGTTCACGTGAGTGTCAAGTGACGTTTGTGGTAGAATACTGCTGAATATACACATTTATTCAGCGTTCTTACATAATGCTTGCGTACTAATGACGTCAATGGAAAAGGCGATAATGTCTTATTTATATGGAAATTCAGTAAACCTGATATAGAGATGTATCATACAACAGATTATTTTGGCAATCATCATTTCTCAAAGAGGAAATTGTCATTGACTGCCTCCCATTTTTCTACAGGTCTACGCTTGTGAACAGAAATCTCATTACTAAATATATCTATATTTAAGAATAGCTTTGGCATTGTCATTGATAGGGTGACATCCATAAAGCTCTGCTCAAGAGCCAGAATACTAAAGTACGAGAGTGTGTTCATTACTTAATGATGTCATTGATATTTTGTTCAAACGATAAGAGCTATTATTTTAAAAATGATTAAAGTGGAGGCGTCTTGTGAGAATTCTATTTAGATAATAAGATGCCCTTTTTAAGGTTTGTTAAACAGGTTATGATGGTCGCAAACATTGCAGAAAAAATGCTTAGCCGTAAGCGGGTTATGAATTTTTTTCTTGCAATGTCTGCGACAACAAACCAAAGGAAGATATTGAGTTATTTATATTTTTCTGTATTTTCTTTTAAAATATGAATACATTCAAGTAAGTAAAATATACATATTATTGACCTGTACGATATAAGACGTAACAGCTGAAAGTCACCCGTCCTTACCTTATCTTCATATTTAGTAATGATTTCCGTATTTGTACGATGATCAAAGGAATAGTCCAAGAAGGACAAACTCTAATCTCATTATTTAAATCATCACATGATATGAGTAATGTTATTTATTATACTAAATTCAAATGAAAAAAAAAACAACCCAAAAAACAAGAAACATATTTTCCAACAATTTCAACAATGCCTCGAAATGGGCCACCGGGTTCGTGGAATGTATAATATTATATTCAAACGCGGACAGACGACACTAAAAACCAGATCTAACTATATTGAAACACAATGTGTCTTTATAATTGCAAATAACAAGCAATGGATTTCAATAGAAACGAAGCAGAATGCTCACAGTTAAAATAAAAAGTAAAATGGCCACACAAGTGATTGTAAGGAAATCAGAACACCGAAGTTCCAACAATGTACAGTTGTACCTATATGCATATACGTGTCGGATCTACAACCCGCATACAAGGCCAATTCCAATCTTTATGAAAAAAGTACAAAAATGTTCAAGGCCACGAACAATTAGATTGTCCAATTTTCGGGACGACCTATCCCTTCCTCAGGACAAACAAAAAAGTTTACATAAGATGACTTAAGATATACAAAATCGCTAGCTGCAAAAGTACTCTAAATCTACAAACGTATTTAAACTTCATATTTTGCTTGCTAATCAATATGTTTTCTAGGGAGCGAAATAGGACACGCCCTATATAATCATTCAATAGGCAGATCCACATTCAGATATACAATGTATATAAGATCGAAAATAGAAAAATTCACACAAGAACGTAGTATTTAGAATAATTGAAATAATCACAAAGCCGTGTTGAATTTACCCGACGAGTTTCATTCTTCATCAGGAATATGATAGTCCTATTTTGTAATACCCCCCCCACACACACACACACATAAAGTTTGGGGGGTATACTGAAATCACCCTGTCCGTCTGTCCATCCGTAGACGTGATCTGTCCAAAGGATATCTTTAACACCAATGCACAGATTCGATTCAAACTTTGTGTATATATTATGTATATAATGACAGTCATTTTCTTTTAGATTTTGTAATGATCTGTTCTTTCAGATAGACTACTGTATTGGTTTAGGAGAGGGTATACTGGAATGATCAGTCCATTTGTCTGTCTGTCCATCTGTCTGTGGATGATTTTGGAAATAAAGATGTGTTGTTTTCTGGCTCATGGACGCTGAATAGTAGTTATCCATGTAATATTCAGAAATTATATTAAGCATATCTTCAATATTCTAAGTAACACACTACTACGGAATATATAATCTTGCATTTGCATTTATTGCTCTCAACAATCCTCAAGTCAAAAGGATGTGTTTATTTTCAATGAGCACAAATTCACTATTTTCAAACATCCAATGTGCCCCGCGGAGGTATTAGTCCCGTTAGGGAAGTTCTAGTTGATTTTGATATGCATAAACCTCACCCCCCCCCCTCTCTCTCTCTCTCTCTCTCTCTCTCTCTCTCTCTCTCTCTCTCTTTGTATATGTGATAATAGAAGATCGTGCATATACGTGGGTGATATCAAAACATAGATTGATGACTCTTCTAACGACCTGCAAACAGGTTGATTAGAGAATAAACGGCGGTAATTGTTTTGTTTCAACAACTATTCTTTCTCCAATGAATGCAACCCTATAAAGATCTGCGATTAACGCCCGCGTGCAAGACCCATTAGGCGCTCCCGGAATGGGGTCTGGACAGTGGATGTAGAATCTTAATATATATGGCATGTCGCTTCCAATGCCTCGATTTTCTGCAATTAGCAGCGAGTGTGTTGGCTATTTATAAAATCAAAAGAAAGTCAAATTTTATCCATGATTTGTGAAATGATATTAATATTTATATTTTGACGCATTGAATAACTTAGTATAGAATATCATTGTTACATGTAAGATCACAGTGAAATTTAAGGTTGATTTGCATGCTTGAAAATGAAGATTTTACGTCTTTGTATATACATGTACATATCTTATATTTTTATCCGCATAGATATAATGATACATATATATGTTATATTCATATGCACGTAAATATAATGATACCACCAGTTTATATGATATATATATATATATATATATATAGAGAGAGAGAGAGAGAGAGAGAGAGAGAGAGAGAGAGAGAGAGGGTTAATGTTATTATCGGGCTTAAAATGTTATAAAATTACTTCAAACTTAACAATATCGTAGAGGTCACGGGCTCCGTGGGAGCATCGCAGGCCAAATGTAAACTAGGCTTTATGAAAGAAAAATGGCTTAACTCGAAAATCATCATTTTTCTTGAAACAACAAGACTGAACACGAATGGACAAGTGCTAATTTTGTTGTGGTGTTGTCATTTTTTCTCATTGTAATAACCCTCTTTAATGTCTCCATTAGTGGCGGTCTACCTGCCTTGGCCTGTTGTATGAACTGATAATGGATGTGTAGCCCTGACTTATTGTCTGTTTGTTGTCCGCCGTACATGTAGCAGTTCTATACTTATAATCCTTGATTGAGGTTTGCCCGCGAAATTGTGCGTGACAGTTTATTGTACCTTCCGACTAGATCCGAGTGGGTATTTGATAGTCCGCTTTAGATCGTAAAATGTTAAATAAAATTGTTAAAATAAAAAATGTAGAATTATAAAAACAGAATTAAAAAATATTAAAATGCATATATATATATAAACTCTAAACACTTTGTTGAAATATTTCGACCGTGTTACCGGTCTTCTTCAGTCGTGAAAAAGACTGAAGAAAACCGGTAACACGGTCGAAATATTTCAACAAAGTGTTTAGAGTTTTTCCTGTATTTTACTTCTAAAAAAGAGACATATATATATATATATATGTGTGTGTGTGTGTGTGTGTGTGTGTGTGTGTGTGTGTGTGTGTGTGTGTGTAGGACCAGTCACACCCATTTAAAACTGGTTTAGGTTTGTCTCCCTACCAAAATCAACGATCAAAACCGGGACGAAATAATACATTGATCGCTTTCTTATTATTACAGGTATCCGGGCAGTTGGGAATCAACTACATCAAATATTTCTGGACTAACAAAAAGTCGGAATTTCTAATGTCGGGACCAGCCTTGGTTTTAATTTATCGCCAAGGTCTTATTTGGGTATGACGTATTTCTATGTAAAACTGCGATAAAAGAACCTTTGTCTCACCCAAACAATATCACACCTTTCTTTGGTATAATTGTAAATTGTATACAATATACATACACTATGCTGATGTTTCCATTAGTCTGCAGGATTTCTAATATTTGAAAGATTTTCTACAACATATTAATTGCATGTACCTGCGAAATCGCTTTCTAGCTCAACTGATGGAGTCAAGTGAGCTTTTCTGATCACCTGTTGTTCGTAAGCCGTCTGTATATTTTAGACTTGTAATCTAGTTCTAACCATTGAACCAGTTTAGTTCAGTTAGACTTGTAATCTAGTTCTAACCATTGAACCAGTTTATTTCAGTTCCGTTAAGTCATGACCAATTGGAACAAGGTTGGAATCATATAGGGTCATTTATTTTGAGTGAACACGGAGAGTAACGAGTCTTAAAAGTCTTCCTATGAACAAGTTCATGGTGACTTAGTTCAGCGTTGTGATCCATGGGCCTCTTGTTTAAGAAATGAAAACATGTATCACATTTGATGCGCACGAAAATTAATAAAATGAAAGGGGGGAATCGATGTTAATGAAAGGATTAGAAATTTGAAACAGGTATCGTTGATTGATTTAATCTTACTGGTGGATATAACAATGACCAGATACTCAGACATTGTATACGTTTCAGGTTGGCACGCTCGCCTGTCCCTTGATATCGTTGATTGATTTAATCTTACTGGTGAACATGACAATGACCAGATTCTCAGACAGTGTATACGTTTTAGGTTGGCACGCTCGCCTGTCCCTTGCTTCCACTAATCGGCGTCATCTCTAACGTGACTTTCTTCTACGTGAATTACCACGTGGTCCGCGACACCTGTAAACCTCCTCTGAAGCGTTGGAGCCAGTCCCGGAACACGGGGTTTCTTACGTCCTTCTTGTTGATCACTCTTATCCTGATTATCATACCGGTATCAGTCGTCATCGGAAGGTAAGATTAATTTGCCTTCACACGTTTTCATCAGTAATAGGAAAATGTCTACTATATGAATCAATTTCAGCCTGATAGTAAGGTAAGCGCACCGGGGAATCTGTTTATGTACCTTATCTTTATGTATCGTAGTATTTTTATTTTAATTACGCCTTGTTACATGCGGTGTCACCAACTGATGCCTTTGCGTGGTAAAAAATCCCAAATCCCAGATTTTAATTAGAATTTTTCTTCTGTTTTGTCTGTTCATCTGTTTTGAATAACATGCATTCTATGAATAAATTCATTTTGTAAAATTATGGCTAGTAAGTACAATAAAGATTATGATATATGAATTTGGAAGTTTTGTAACGCTTTCTGGTAAAGTATATATTGATAAGGTGTATATAAATAGCTATCATTTTCCTTGATTTGATTTAATTTCAGTAAGCAGGTGATCAATCTAGGTCAGAGCTCTGATTGTGGACCGTTTGGTCAAGAGAAGCCAACATCAGTTTATACCAAGTTTCAGCAACAACAGTCGACGCTTTTACGTCTGATTATGAAGTGGGCTATGTCAGATTGCGTGCTGATCCCTGTTTTTATGTTGATGTTGTAAGATACGAACGATTTAATCTTCATAATCTCATTATCTGCACTCATTGTCTTCTTATCTACAAGACTGTCCTTAACAATTTCATTACACTCATCGTCCTATCTACAGGTCTATCATTAACAATCTCATTACACTCATCGCCCTATCTACAGGTCTATCATTAACAATCTCATTACACTCATTGTCCTATCTACAGGTCTATCATTAACAAACTCATTACACTCATTGTCCTATCTACAGGTCTATCATTAACAAACTCATTACACTCATCGTCCTATCTACAGGTTCATCATTAACAATCTCATTACACTCATCGCCCTATCTACAGGTCTATAATTAACAATCGCATTACACTCATCGCCCTATCTACAGGTTCATCATTAACAATCTTATTACACTCATCATCCTATCTACAGGTCTATCATTAACAATCTCATTACACTCATCATCCTATCTACAGGTCTATCATTAACAATCTTATTACACTCATTGTCCTATCTACAGGTATATCATTAACAATATCATTACACTCATCGTCCTATATACAGGTCTATCATTAACAATCTCATTACACTTATCATCCTATCTATAGGTCTATCATTATCAATCTCATTACACTCATCATCTTATCTACAGGTTCATCATTAACAATCTCATTACACTCGTCGTCCTATCTACAGGTCTATCATTATCAATCTCATTACACTCATCATCCTATCTACAGGTTCATCATTAACAATCTCATTACACTCGTCGTCCTATCTACAGGTCTATCATTATCAATCTCATTACACTCATCATCCTATCTACAGGTTCATCATTAACAATCTCATTACACTCATCGTCCTATCTACAGGTCTATCATTAACAAACTCATTACACTCATTGTCCTATCTACAGGTCGATCATTAACAATTTCATTACACTCATTGTCCTATCTACAGGTCTATTATTAACAATCTCATTACACTCATTGTCCTATCTACAGGTCTATCATTAACAAACTCATTACACTCATTGTCCTATCTACAGGTCTATCATTAACAAACTCATTACACTCATCGTCCTATCTACAGGTATATCATTAACAATCTCATCACACTCGTCATCCTATCTACAGGACTGTCCTTAACAATCTCATCACACTCGTCGTCCTATCTACAGGTTCAGGGCTCGAAATTAGCGAGAAATACTCGCAAAATGCGAGTACATTTGAAAAATAGCGAGTAAAAATAGTGGACACTCGAAAATTTTAGCGAGTGGTGATTTACAAACTATGATCGTATCGTATCCGTTTTATACGGTAATGCGCCATTCGCTTTTCTTAAACTTGCACTCTGAATCATACAAACGCTTACATGAACGATCGATTTCAACAACCGTTTCTATCCGGATTTTTCTTTTACGATTTTTAAGGAACTCGGAGTCAAACAAATGCTTTAGAGGTCGGACATCGCATTATGATGAAAAATACATGTGCCACAAGTCCTGTTCACTTATAGGGGTGATTAAATTGAATTCTAAGTATGAGGTTTTTGTTATTCATTGATCTAAGAAGGAAAAAAAGTCGGAGTCTATGTTTTACCAAGTCTTCCGGTAGTTATTTTTATCAGAATCATGAGAATGTCCTATCTAAATTAATTTATTGTCATATTGAGGTCGGGTTGTAGTGTTGACACGAGTGCACTGCTCACCGCGTAGACGATTATCAAAAAAGTCCATGGGGCTCATGATCGTGCTGCTTATAAAACCATGAGTCCCGGGTGCGCTTTGAAAAATCACTAGTGACAACTCTGATGTGGCATGAAATTGGACCTGCGGTAAACAGGTTGTGGATTAGAGGTGCGATAATCAAGAGACCTAAACATGACTTACGTAACTTAGTGTCTTGTCCAAACGATGCCTGTTGACCCACAAGGCTCAGTAATGCATAATGATGGGGAAAATACATGTAATTGATTTTTTAAAAAAACATGAAAAAAGAGCACTGCTTCATTATTTTTATTTTAGCTAGTAGGTTTTCATTTTAGCCTGTGGATTTTTTACCCACAGGCTAAAATTAGCCTGTGGTAGAAAAAGTTAATTTCAACCCCTGAGGTTCATCATTAACAATCTCATCACACTCGTCGTCTTATCTACAGGTTCATCATTAACAATCTCATTACACTCATCGTCCTATCTACAGGTCTGTCCTTAACAATCTCATCACACTCATCGTACTATCTACAGGTTCATCATTAACAATATCATTACACTCATCATCCTATCTACAGGGCTATCCTTAACAATCTCATTACACTCAATGTCTTGTCTACATTAACTAATACACACAATAGTGGGTTGCTTTCCAACTTTTATTGGCTGACATAATTTACTTTATTGAACAAAACATTGCGTGGTTAGTTTGCATCGTTGAAGTTTATCACGCATAGGTCTTTTACAGGGCATACATATTTTATCAAGGCGTGTTAATATCAGGCGGGAGGAAGCAACGCTTGATTCTTCAGGCAGAACTATTACAGGTATATCCCAACACGCTTTAAACAGGTGCTCTACATCGTCATAATGATCGACTTCCTTATATAACATGAATGAAAATATAAATGTCAGCAATATTTGTCCATTCATTTTAAAGAACATTGCAAAGCTAAGTAGCTCAGTAGGTTAGCATATCGACTGCTAGACCAGCAGGGGTTTTAATTTCTTCTTCTTTTTTCTTTTTAAATTTCTTTGTACTAAAACTGCATTTTTGATGAAATTAAGTAAATTTGAAAAATATCTATCTCCAGATATTGTTGTACATATCCTACACTTTTCATCCCATATCAAATTTCTCTGGTGTAGCATTCTCCCTTAAAATAAAATGAGTTTAAACACAATGTAATTTTTGATTCGAAGTTTATCATGTTCTTCCTCGATACATGTACATTTTATCTATCAATGATGTATCCATCATCCTTCTTTCTAAACACTTTTCATTGTTTTGTTAGACGAAAAATTTGCTGTGTGAAATTGTAAACAAAGTAGAAGAAAGTTAACAACCAAATTAATGCACAGATAAGATTTTTACTTTTGTAAACACGCCTTTTATTCTGATTCCCAGGAAGCTGAAGACAGTGCAGAGCTCCTAGGAAAATTACAAGGCAGTCCCAAGTAACTCCAAGTAAAGTTATGACATACTCAGTGACGGGTGATATACGAGCTTTTGTAACAACGCAGTCATGTGATATACGTACAAGTCGTACGCTCTGTGACGGATGATATAAGAACTTTTATAACAGTACATATTACGTCTAAGTTGTACGCTCTGTGACGGATGACATTAACTTTTATTACAGTACATAATTTGTACGAACTGGCTATCGGGAAATAAATGCAAAATCTCGGTTAGTTATTATTTTATTGAAAGCATGAAAAAGGTTAAAATCCCACAAAGAATACATGAGAACAGTAAATACATGTACAAATATTGACTTTTCTGTAGCAAGTAAAATATTTGGGGGGGGGGGGGGGGGGGGGGACCAATAATGCCTCATGCATAAATACAAACATTCCACGTGGCACATTGCATTAACAGCTCAAAACCTAGTAAATCTTGAATACAGTACAATTCAGGTAATCTTTTTTTAGCCAATTATTAATTACTGAAAATTTATATCTATTTAGGGTATATATATCCGTAATCAAATGTACCGATATATGTCTATGATATATGTCTATATTTATGATGAATAATAGTTTTATAAGAAAGATAAGTAAGGTTACAATGCTAGTTATTAACATACACTGCACATGAACACTGTACAGGGTCTTTTACGTCTAACGAGCTGAACCCTTTTCGTGTTACAAACACTTAAATTCTAAAGCGCTTTGTTAGCGTTTGACAACACGTAAAGGATCAATTTCAAATGTTCTGTTTGTCAACATAACTCTTATATCGCATTGCTTCTGAAAGATGACTATAAATTCCACAAGTGTTTTTGAATACCTTCACAGTTTTTCCCCCCACAAATAAGGACATATTGTTAACACAGGGGTCAAGAAATGGGTCATCGTTTGTAAATGGCCTTGCCTTCAGTTTAATTATGCGCACTAATAGTAGTATATTTGTATACTGATTATCATTTAGCATTCGCGTATTTATCGCCGTAGTCATTTACATAATGACCGTTTAAGCTCTTGTCTCAATGCTACACATTAGTCTTAACAGTAACATGACTAAGATGATTTTGTATGCAGTTCTGGTAGATCTTCCTAAATACCTCACTTTTGTGTTTTCACTGGCATAATATCATTCAGTACTTTAATGGATAATTGCCACAACAAAGTCACATTATCTACAAGCAACATTCTGCATTTGAGAACATGTATATTTTGTCACGTCGTTCAGAAAAATCTTAAGTATATCGTAACAAATAGGCAAACATATATCCCTCCACTGAGCGACAAAGTAGTTCCCGCGGATGTTCTTTTAGGGATTTGTCCTTGAAGGTAGCTTTGCTCACCAATATCCGACTTCCAGATGAAATAGTTGAGATTTTCTGGATGTGTTGAATTTCCAAAAAATGGATCGATGTTGCGAGTTGTAAACCATAAATTTCCCTTTCCATCTATCGATGGGCTGTTTAACCACTGATACAAGCAATTTTTAGTAACTTCCATTGTAGCGGGAGTGATACCATCTACGAATGATCCAGCTGACGAGTAAGACCATTTTAAAATAGTTCCAGTTTCTAGGTTTGTTAAGTAAAGACCACTCTTGCTACTGAAGATACCTGTGCTTGTGAAATTCTTAGTTCCTATCTCTTTGACAGATTCATCTATGTCAGATTCGGAACTGCTCTCATTTCGTAAAACTGAGGTTTCAATTTGATAAAGTTTAGTTCCAGCCAAAGGGGAATAATACGCATATTTGAAATCTGGGGACATAGCGATGCCTTTAATTCCTTTGAAATGTGGGCCGGTCGTCTCCCCCGATATAGTTATATTCGTGTATTGATGGACATAATTCATAGAGGGATGGGTCAACTGACGAACAGTTTTGTGTTTAATATCAAAAATGATAAGTTGTTGACCTAGAGAATCTGGAATGTATGCAAAGGTTGCAGTCTGGTCCACATAGTCTAACACGAGATCTTCAAGGAAATAGTCTGGATTCAACAACGTATCAGAAAACTCGTACCGAAACACTTCGGAATCTTTGTTTAGATCATAAACTACCAATTTAGGTTTGCAAGTTTGTCCAAAGGCTGTATCCAAAATCCACATGTATTCCGTGTTTACGTCGATTTCAATGCTTTGTACAAATTGCAAAGCATGGCAGTCACCTAAAACATTCAGTGCTGCTGATGGAAAGGGGCGGATAGCATTTTCGACCAAGACACCGACTGTAGCAAATATGCCCTTTTTGGTCCTAGGGATTGTGACGTATATTTTATCATTGTGGACCCTAATCCCTCCGATTTCGTTGTGAGCAATAGTGAAATTCTCCGAATCCACCGCCTCTTTCATTTGATTACACGTCGCCCATTCATAGTCTAAAGTGGCCCACTTTTTGACGATAGTCGCAGGATGACTTCCAGTAGAGACAATCTCATTACAGGCGTATCTTGGGCTTCCTTTTGGATTGGCCAGGTAGCTTTTATCACCCACATAAACTTTCCATACATAGTAATTTGATTTACCGGGTGAAGTAGTGTTACCGAAAAATGTGTGTAAATTATTTGAGGTAAACCACAAATAACCGTTCTCGTCCATTCCCAGGGAATCCACCCACTCAATGGTAGAGTTTTTCACTAGTGCTTCTTTCACATTTGTCCAAGTATCCCATCGGTAAACCCCATTTTGGCCGAGAGTGGAGTAATAGAGTGAACTTCCCTTGCCATAATATAGTCCATCTGACTGAATACCTTTACTGCCGAGACTTTCTACTCCAGTGAGTACATTTATGTTGGAGTCCTTGTTTCTGAGAGCAGTCGTTGGGGCGCGGTACAAAGTCAGCGAAGCCATGGGACAATAATATACTTCACTAAAATCGTAAGAAATTGCAATTCCGTTTACACTTAGGGGAGCCATTGTGCTTTGACCATTAATTGAAATAGTACTGTATTCCATCTCTCTATCGAAACTACTATGTACAAAATAGTACGACTGTTTGTTTGTATGGTCATAAACCATCATTTTTCTTCCAAGGGTATCACTGATGTAGACATATTTGACGTAATTTCCGGTGTCATAATCCAGAACCAGATCATTCAGATAAAAAGGATCCGAAACAACATCATCAGGGAAAACGTACCTGTAAACCTCTTTATTTTGATTGATGTCCCAAATCACTATCTTAGGAGGGCAACGGTCTGCGACCTCTATCGATGAACTCGGAACATAAGCTGTATCTAGGATCCACATTAATCCAGTATCGGGTTCTATCTCCATGCTTTGTACTAACTGAAGGGTGCTACAGTCCCCTACAACATGCATCTCCCAACTAGGATAAGCATGAAGAACCGGCGAATCGTCATTGCTGTTACTGTCAACCATCGTTAATGATGCTGCTACGCCATCTTTTAGCCTGGGAATTGTCAAGTAAACTTGTCCTTTGTACAGCTTGATCCCATTAATGGCGTTATTCTGAGGAATATATTTTCCTGAGTCCAAGTATTCTTGTTTCATGGTTTCGTTTGGCCACTGGAATTCTACGGATATCCATTGGTATACAAGTTCTTCCTCGTGGTGCAAACATTTGCCAGATATCTGTTCTATCACAATGAGAAATAAGGTCATGAGAAACACTTTACACTGCACCATTTTATCCAGCAACGTTTTCAGTTTTAATACGTACAATGATGATAAGGTCTATTTATTCCGCTTATTTCAATGCTAGAGTGATCCTATTGAAGCGACCAAAAACATAAAAAAAAAAAAAAGAAG
>NC_079173.1:10261694-10294194 GCF_947568905.1 Ostrea edulis | reverse complement strand
TTGTTAAAATCATGGACCCCGGGGATTGGATGGGGCCTCAAGGGGGGCATCAAAGTTTTACATACAAATTTATAGGAAAAATCTTTTAAATCTTCTTCTCAAGAACCACTGAGCCAGAAAAGCTGAGGTTTATATGAAAGCTTCCTGATATAGTGCAGATTCTAAATTGTTAAGATCATGGCCCCCGGGGGTCGGATGGGGCCACAATAGGGGGTCAAAGTTTTACATACAAATATATAGAAAAAATCTTTAAAAATCTTCTTCCCAGAACCACTAAACCAGAAAAGCTGAGATTTATATGAAAGCTTTCTGATATAGTGCAGATTCAGGTTTGTTAAAATCATGGCCCCCGGGGATCGGATGGGGCCACAATAGGGGGTCAAAAGGTCAAAAAAAAAATTATTTATTTTTTTTTTTTTTTATATAGTGCAGATTCAAGTTTGTTAAAATCATGGACCCCGGGGATTGGATGGGGCCTCAAGGGGGGCATCAAAGTTTTACATACAAATTTATAGGAAAAATCTTTTAAATCTTCTTCTCAAGAACCACTGAGCCAGAAAAGCTGAGGTTTATATGAAAGCTTCCTGATATAGTGCAGATTCTAAATTGTTAAGATCATGGCCCCCGGGGGTCGGATGGGGCCACAATAGGGGGTCAAAGTTTTACATACAAATATATAGAAAAAATCTTTAAAAATCTTCTTCCCAGAACCACTAAACCAGAAAAGCTGAGATTTATATGAAAGCTTTCTGATATAGTGCAGATTCAGGTTTGTTAAAATCATGGCCCCCGGGGATCGGATGGGGCCACAATAGGGGGTCAAAAGGTCAAAAAAAAAATTTTTTTTTTTTTTTTTTTTTATATAGTGCAGATTCAAGTTTGTTAAAATCATGGACCCCGGGGATTGGATGGGGCCTCAAGGGGGGCATCAAAGTTTTACATACAAATTTATAGGAAAAATCTTTTAAATCTTTTTCTCAAGAACCACTGAGCCAGAAAAGCTGAGGTTTATATGAAAGCTTCCTGATATAGTGCAGATTATAAATTGTTAAGATCATGGCCCCCGGGGGTCGGATGGGGCCACAATAGGGGGTCAAAGTTTTACATACAAATATATAGAAAAAATCTTCTTCCCAGAACCACTAAACCAGAAAAGCTGAGATTTATATGAAAGCTTTCTGATATAGTGCAGATTCAGGTTTGTTAAAATCATGCCCCCCCCCCCCCCGGGGTAGGATGGGGCCACAATAGGGGATCAAAGTTTTACATACAAATATATAGGGACAATCTTTAAAAATCTTCTTCTCAAGAACAATTGGGCCAAAGAAGTTCACATTTACATGAAAGCTTTCTGACATAGTGTAGATTCAAGTTTGCAAAAACCATGGCCTCCAGGGGAAGGTTTGGGGCCATAATAAGGACTACGGTTTTACATGCAAATAGATATGGAAAATCTTCTGATATGAACCAAGGTGACTCAGGTGAGCGATTTGGCCCATGGGCCTCTTGTTTGCTTTGATTTTCCCTCATTTGGGCTAATCCGCACCACCCCCACACCATCACAGTACCAAACATGGGGATTTAGACACTGTGCACAATCAAGAACCCTATCAGCCCTTCTCAAAAATCTACCTCGCATATGGGGCCACCCATCTTCCCTCACAGCTACAGACCTTTTGCTAGACCCTGCATGTTTTCACCGGAATTTCTTCAGCAACTGACCACGTGTCTTAGTTTCGTATTTGCACCCATCTATATGCTAGGAATCATGGTGACACCTACATGTTGTATATCAACATTTTTATGAAGCACTCAGCTACATTTGACATGCATCCTAAAATTATTGTATACATTTTTACACATGTAATATCACTTCAAATATGGGGTATTTCCATTTTTTGAAAAAGTTGCCGGGCCTATAGTGCGAAATTGTCCCCTGCTACCTGTGATTTTGCTGTCTCTGTATAAAGGCTATCACATGGCGCTGAATAATTTCGTCTCGATAGCGTATTCCGGTGAGATTTCCATTGACAATTTGTAGAGGGGTCCTTCCACGTGCTGTTATTCCACCCCACACCATAACGCTACTTCCACCGAATTGTCGACGTTGCACAACATAAGCGTCCTATAGTACCGCTCCCCAACGCGACGATACACTCTACAACGGCCGTCACTGCTATCAAAATAAAATCCAGATTCATCAGTAAACAGAATATTAGCCCAGTCCTGTATTCTGAATCGCAGATGTCGTCTGCACCACGCTAGTATAGCGATACGATGACGTTGAAGCTGTATTGGGCGCACCGCTGGACGTCTTGGTCTGATGTTGTGCTCGCACAGACGATTACGCACAGTTTTTGGACTGATTGGTCGAAGTCCAGAAATGCTACGAGCAGTCAAACTTGCTGTCTGGAAACGATTTCTCAGGTGCACAAGTCTAATGTGGTTGTCCTGTCGACGCGACGACACACCAGGACGCCCCCGAGTGTTATATGTACCAGATTGTTGGAAACGTCTCCATAACGACTGGATGGTGTTCCGATGAACTCCAAAGTGTCTTGCTACGATATTTTGTGCCATTCCAGCTTGAAGCATCCCAACAGCACGATTACATTGGTTTTCGCCGAGTCGTGGCATGACAGAAGGGTAAATTTTGTCAAAACCAAAGTGCTTTCCTTAACGAATAGTGTCCAAACAAACTTTTTACACTTCTTATTCCAAACATTAAAATCCACCTATGACGTCATTCTTTTGTTCGAACACTCCATTATTTTTCAGGAATGGAGTGTTCGGAAAGTAGGTCAACCTTTATACAAGTAGATATAAATGCATGCAACAAAAGAATGAAAAACGTAAGACATGATTAAAATGCACAAAGTTTAGTTTTTATTAATGTTTACATTACATTACAGTAGCTGCAAAGGTGGATTATAAGTGGGTCAATGTACTCGTATCACTCCATTCCTTAAAAGCAACGGACCTCGGCCCCTTCGGGGCCTCGGTCCATTACTTTTAAGGAATGGAGCGATACTCGTACATTAACTTAACCCTTACGTAATGGCCAGTAAAACTCGTGCGTACGAACACTTCAATAAACAACATATCCGTGCATCTGAGTTGGGTACTATCCGATATTTTTCAAAAACATCACCTTTATCGATTGTTTAGATTTTATAAATATAGAAAAATTATACTAAATTTTATAATGCACAGTTTCTTTTCCCCGCTAGTATATATATAAACATGTATATCCGATTGAGTATGCTCGGTTAGTTTCTTTAATTCTTCCGGGGTATACTCAATGGGCATGATTATTTTTTTTATATTATATATATATAACACAGGTATACACACAGAAGAACTTGTATATTGTATACATATTTATTGCGATTGGTACAGTGCATAAGAAATGTGCAACTGATGAAATCATAGATCATAATAAATAAAACAATTGAATAAGATTAAGCTGAGAAATTGTGATCTATGTAATAAATTCATATTTCACATGAATATTTGTTTCATTCAATTCCTTGATAAAAATAAGAAATAATATTTTATTCCATTGCTCATTTACAAGAACTTTATGTAAAGGTGAATACATAGACTATCTAATCCATCGGTATAATCTAATAATCTCACTAAAATAAAGAGATAAAAAAAAGTCAAATATACACTGCAATATTGTGGACACATGAAACCTGGAAAACAACCCGGCTTTAACAGATCCGCAAGATATCAAGTCAAGTATAATGGCGGTGCATATTCTACGTTGAACGTCGTGCTGACTGGAATCCGGTGTTTCATGTACACTTATGTGAGTAAATATTTCTTTGAAGCGACGATAAACCAGATAAAAATAAGATAGGAATCTTTATAAAGACGTCGACATTGGTTAGGAATCCCGAACAGTCTAAAAGTTTATCTGTACAGGTAAATGCATGGATTCATCATTAAAAATATTAGAGAATTTAGTAGTTAAGAAAAAAGGGATACAGTTACAATAAATGTATTTTAAAAAAGCCTAAGAGGTTGTCTGAGTTGCAATCATTTACAAAAAGATATTGGAATAATTGCTGCACTGTCTGTTAGTCATTTGTTGGTATTCTTGGAACCTTTTCAAAGACGTTCCGAACATCTGAAAATGGAAAAGAATATTATAGCGAATCAATATTTTGGATTGAATTTCTATATAAAAATTTACCATACATCAGGACTGTAGAATCAACCAAAGTACATATAGATTTCACATGTGTCGATAATAAAAGTACATATAGATTTCACATGTGTCGATAATAAAAGTACATATATATTTCACATGTATCGATAATAAAAGTGCATGTAGCTTTCACAGGTGTCGATAATAAATCCACGTGTGTCGGTAACCAAAGTGCATGTAGCTTTCACATGTGTCGGTAGGGTTCATTCATTTGTTAATTAGAAAATAGCATGCATCGAATCAATTTGTGAGTTTTTATATCATCGTTGCGTTACTGAAGGGAAGGACATTTGTGTATGACATGTTTGGCAAAGTCATAACTCGCACTGATCAGTGGCAGTCCTGTTGCTTTAGAAGTATTACATGCTGTTAGAGGCGTTACGAATGAGTTTTCCCCCCTGTATTTCCAGTTATATTAGTTACATAATAAGAGCACAATAAAGTCGATAGTTTGTTACGTGTAAACTTTTCACGATGCTATTTGACTTTGCTGCAATAAATTTGTCATTTGATAGTAAATGACAATTTGAACTTCAAGTTTGCGTATTGAATTTTATTATGTATTTAAGTCCATCAACCGCCTAAAGAGAACACATGGTAGAGGAAATCATTGAAGTAATATAAAACTAATAAATATTGTCCCCCATTGGAGTGTGGGGGAATTTCCTATTATTGCTGTTTGAGTAGTTGCAAACAGCTCTGGTTTTTCCTTTTTGTAATTCTAAACAATATGAACTTGAAATATATCGAGCATAAACGCCATATCATTATCGCATAGGGGACATTATGCATACGGAGCCTGGTTTGTCGATTTACAATTTTCAGCGATTCCCCGGGCTCTGATCTAATGAGTAAGATGGTTTCCGCTGTAAATTTATACACCATAACGGAAAACAAGCAGTATCTGTTCTTGTATATAGCTAATTTAGTTTGGAACTTGACGACGCCGATGGTAATATAAGATTTGTTCGCATTCTGAATGCATTTACCGATTTATTTGAAGCAAGAATCCAATTTTAACGACAATGTACATATATGTAGTATTTTGAAAAAAACAATTCAAACTATCATAGATACATGTAATTGGATTGAAATTAAATTTTAACTTTGTTAAAGAGGCAAGATAAACTTCTCTTTTCCTATTCGTTTCATAAACACGTATTTCTATTCATGTTCTGATACCCCAGTGATGTTGATTTGTGATACAAGGTTATCAGTTTTATACAGTGATGTTGATTTGTGTTACAAGGTTATCAATATTATACAGTGATGTTGATTTGTTGATACAAGGTTATCAGTATTATACAGTGTTGTTGATTTGTGAAACAAGGTTATCAGTATACAGTGCTGTTGATTTGTGAAACAAGGTTATCAGTGTTATACAGTGCTGTTGATTTGTGATACAAGGTTATCAGTGTTATACAGTGATGTTGATTTTTGTTACAAGGTTATCAGTGTTATACAGTGTTGTTGATTTGTGAAACAAGGTTATCAGTATTATACAGTGCTGTTGATTTGTGTTACAAGGTTATCAGTATTATACAGTGTTGT
This sequence comes from Ostrea edulis, assembly GCF_947568905.1. NCBI lineage: Eukaryota > Metazoa > Mollusca > Bivalvia > Ostreida > Ostreidae > Ostrea > Ostrea edulis. The sequence continues at coordinate 10,288,427 of NC_079173.1, read as the reverse complement.
TGATTTGTGCTACAAGGTTATCAGTATACAGTGTTGTTGATTTGTGATACAAGGTTATCAGTATTATACAGTGTTGTTGATTTGTGTTACAAGGTTATCAGTATACAATGCTGTTGATTTGTGATACAAGGTTATCAGTATTATACAATGCTGTTGATTTGTGTTACAAGGTTATCAGTATACAGTGATGTTGATTTGTGCTACAAGGTTATCAGTATACAGTGCTGTTGATTTGTGATACAAGGTTATCAGTATTATACAATGCTGTTGATTTGTGCTACAAGGTTATCAGTATACAGAGATGTTGATTTGTGATACAAGGTTATCAGTATACAGTGCTGTTGATTTGTGATACAAGGTTATCAGTATACAGTGTTGTTGATTTCTGTTACAAGGTTATCAGTATTATACAATGATGTTGATTTGTGTTACAAGGTTATCAGTATACAGTGTTGTTGATTTGTGATACAAGGTTATCAGTATTATACAGTGCTGTTGATTTGCATCACAAGGTTATCAGTATTATACAGTGTTGTTGATTTGTGTTACAAGGTTATCAGTATACAGTGCTGTTGATTTGTGATACAAGGTTATCAGTATACAGTGTTGTTGATTTCTGTTACAAGGTTATCAGTATTATACAATGATGTTGATTTGTGTTACAAGGTTATCAGTATACAGTGTTGTTGATTTGTGATACAAGGTTATCAGTATTATACAGTGTTGTTGATTTGTGATACAAGGTTATCAGTATTATACAGTGTTGTTGATTTGTATTACAAGGTTATCAGTATACAGTGCTGTTGATTTGTGATACAGGGTTATCAGTTTTATACAGTGCTGTTGATTTGTATTACAAGGTTGTCAGTATACAGTGTTGTTGATTTGTGTTACAAGGTTACCAATATACAGTGTTGTTGATTTGTGTTACAAGGTTATCAGTATACAGTGATGTTGATTTATGATACAAGGTTACCAGTATACAGTGTTGTTGATTTGTGTTACAAGGTTATCAGTATACAGTGTTGTTGATTTGTGATACAAGGTTATCAGTATTATATAGTGTTGTTGATTTGTGATACAAGGTTATCAGTATACAGTGTTGTTGATTTGTGTTACAATGTTATCAGTGTTATACAGTGTTGTTGATTTGTGATACAGGGTTATCAGTTTTATACAGTGCTGTTGATTTGTGTTACAAGGTTATCAGTATACAGTGTTGTTGATTTGTGATACAAGGTTATCAGTATTATATAGTGTTGTTGATTTGTGATACAAGGTTATCAGTATACAGTGTTGTTGATTTGTGATACAAGGTTATCAGTATACAGTGATGTTGATTTGTGTTACAAGGTTATCAGTATTATACAGTGATGTTGATTTGTGTTACAAGTTTATCAGTTTTATTCAGTGATGTTGATTTGTGTTACAAGGTTATCAGTATTATACAGTGATGTTGATTTGTGATACAAGGTTATCAGTATTATACAGTGTTGTTGTTTTGTGTTACAAGGTTATCAGTATTATACAGTGTTGTTGATTTGTGTCACAAGGTTATCAGTATACAGTGCTGTTGTTTTGTGTTACAAGGTTATCAGTATACAGTGTTGTTGATTTGTGATACAAGGTTATCAGTATACAGTGTTGTTGATTTGTGTTACAAGGTTATCAGTATTATACAGTGCTGATGATTTGATACAAGGTTATCAGTATTATACAATGCTGTTGATTTGTGTCACAAGGTTATCAGTATACAGTGCTGTTGATTTGTGATACAAGGTTATCAGTATTATACAGTGCTGTTGATTTGTGTTACAAGGTTATCAGTATACAGTGATGTTGATTTGTGCTACAAGGTTATCAGTATGCAGTGCTGTTGATTTGTGATACAAGGTTATCAGTATTATACAATGCTGTTGATTTGTGTTACAAGGTTATCAGTATTATACAATGCTGTTGATTTGTGTTACAAGGTTATCAGTATACAGTGTTGTTGATTTGTGTTACAAGGTTATCAGTATACAGTGTTGTTGATTTGTGTTACAAGGTTATAGTATACAGTGATGTTGATTTGTGCTACAAGGTTATCATTATACAGTGCTGTTGATTTGTGATACAAGGTTATCAGTATTATACAGTGTTGTTGATTTGTGTTACAAGGTTATCAGTTTTATACAGTGTTGTTGGTTTCTGTTACAAGGTTATCAGTATACAGTGATGTTGATTTCTGTTACAAGGTTATCAGTATACAGTGCTGTTGATTTGTGATACAAGGTTATCAGTATTATACAGTGTTGTTGATTTGTGTTACAAGGTTATCAGTATACAGTGTTGTTGATTTGTGTTACAAGGTTATCAGTTTTATACAGTGTTGTTGATTTCTGTTACAAGGTTATCAGTATACAGTGATGTTGATTTCTGTTACAAGGTTATCAGTATACAGAGTTGTTGATTTGTGTTACAAGGTTTTCAGTATACAGTGTTGTTGATTTGTGTTACAAGGTTATCAGTATACAGTGATGTTGATTTGTGCTACAAGGTTATCAGTATACAGTGCTGTTGATTTGTGATACAAGGTTATCAGTATTATACAGTGTTGTTGATTTGTGTTGCAAGGTTATCAGTATTATACAGTGTTGTTGATTTGTGTTACAAGGTTATCAGTATACAGTGATGTTGATTTCTGTTACAAGGTTATCAGTATACAGTGTTGTTGATTTGTGGTACAAAGTTATCAGTATTATACAGTGCTGTTGATTTGTAATACAAGGTTATCAGTATTATACAATGCTGTTGATTTGTGTCACAAGGTTATCAGTATACAGTGCTGTTGATTTGTGATACAAGGTTATCAGTATTATACAGTGCTGTTGATTTGTGTTACAAGGTTATCAGTATACAGTGATGTTGATTTGTGATACAAGGTTATCAGTATACAGTGCTGTTGATTTGTGATACAAGGTTATCAGTATTATACAGTGCTGTTGATTTGTGTTACAAGGTTATCAGTATTATACAGTGTTGTTGATTTGTGATACAAGGTTATCAGTATACAGTGTTGTTGATTTGTGATACAAGGTTATCAGTATTATACAGTGCTGTTGATTTGTATTACAATGTTATCAGTATACAATGATGTTGATTTGTGATACAAGGTTATCAGTATACAGTGTTGTTGATTTGTGTTACAAGGTTATCAGTATTATACAGTGATGTTTATTTGTGTTACAAGGTTATCAATATTATAGTGTTGTTGATTTGTGTTACAAGGTTATCAATATTATACAGTGTTGTTGATTTGTGTTACAAGGTTATCAGTATACAGTGTTGTTGATTTCTGTTACAAGGTTATCAGTATACAGTGTTGTTGATTTGAGTTACAAGGTTATCAGTATTATACAATGTTGTTGATTTGTGATACAAGGTTATCAGTTTTATACAGTGATGTTGATTTGTGATACAAGGTTATCAGTATACAGTGCTGTTGATTTGTGTTACAAGGTTATCAGTTTTATACAGTGCTGTTGATTTATGATACAAGGTTATCAGTATACAGTGTTGTTGATTTGTGAAACAAGGTTATCAGTTTTATACAGTGATTTTGATTTGTGATACAAGGTTATCAATATTATACAGTGATGTTGATTTGTGATACAAGGTTATCAGTATTATATAGTGTTGTTGTTTTGTGTTACAAGGTTATCAGTATTATACAGTGTTGTTGATTTGTGTCACAAGGTTATCAGTATACAGTGCTGTTGTTTTGTGTTACAAGGTTATCAGTATACAGTGCTGTTGATTTGTGATACAAGGTTATCAGTATTATACAGTGTTGTTGATTTCTGTCACAAGGTTATCAGTATACAGTGCTGTTGTTTTGTGTTACAAGGTTATCAGTATACAGTGATGTTGATTTGTGATACAAGGTTATCAGTATTATACAGTGTTGTTGATTTGTGTTACAAGGTTATCAGTATACAGTGTTGTTGATTTGTGTTACAAGGTTATCAGTATTATACAGTGATGTTTATTTGTGTTACAAGGTTATCAATATTATAGTGTTGTTGATTTGTGTTACAAGGTTATCAATATTATACAGTGTTGTTGATTTGTGTTACAAGGTTATCAGTATACAGTGTTGTTGATTTCTGTTACAAGGTTATCAGTATACAGTGTTGTTGATTTGAGTTACAAGGTTATCAGTATTATACAATGTTGTTGATTTGTGATACAAGGTTATCAGTTTTATACAGTGATGTTGATTTGTGATACAAGGTTATCAGTATACAGTGCTGTTGATTTGTGTTACAAGGTTATCAGTTTTATACAGTGATTTTGATTTGTGATACAAGGTTATCAATATTATACAGTGATGTTGATTTGTGATACAAGGTTATCAGTATTATATAGTGTTGTTGTTTTGTGTTACAAGGTTATCAGTATTATACAGTGTTGTTGATTTGTGTCACAAGGTTATCAGTATACAGTGCTGTTGTTTTGTGTTACAAGGTTATCAGTATACAGTGCTGTTGATTTGTGATACAAGGTTATCAGTATTATACAGTGTTGTTGATTTCTGTCACAAGGTTATCAGTATACAGTGCTGTTGTTTTGTGTTACAAGGTTATCAGTATACAGTGATGTTGATTTGTGATACAAGGTTATCAGTATTATACAGTGCTGTTGATTTGTGATACAAGGTTTTCAGTATACAGTGATGTTGATTTGTGTTACAAGGTTATTAGTTTTATACAGTGATGTTTATTTGTGATACAAGGTTATCAGTGTTATACAGTGATGTTGATTTGTGTCACAGGGTTATCAGTTTTATTCAGTGATGTTTATTTGTGATACAAGGTTATCAGTATACAGTGTTGTTGATTTGTGATACAAGGTTATCAGTATACAGTGCTGTTGATTTGTGTTACGTTATCAGTAGATTTTGTACCTGTCAGAATGATCTCTATTACTTCCTCCCTCTATACAGAAGATCAGGTAGGTTATATAACGAATCCACCGTCCCCATGTTTCTTTTCCGTGTCTGATGCCGTCGTAGATAGTGTTGATCATTTATAAGTCTCAATAGTTTTATTGCTGACAACACAATGCGCTCCTAAAAATAGTCCCAATAATTCTTAATCACGTGATTTGAAAGAAAGACATGTGTGTCCATTGCAGTGGCGGATTTAGAGGGGCCAGGGGGCGACCCCTTCCTCTTTTTCGTCACAAATTTAGAAATAATGTGAATAAATCTACAGATTTGGCACCCAAAGGGCTGATTATTTTGGCTAATATTTGACTTTCACTTGTGCCCCCTTCCCTCTTTCGGAAATCCTGGATCCGCCACTGCATATCATGCACAAAGGAATGTTGTTATAAAAGAATAAATAGCAATAATGTCAAGATATTTAAACTTTCTTCATTGTTTTATCAGGTGATGAAGGTAACAATCATTGCAGAAAAAAAAAAATCATAACCCGCGTTAGCAGTTAACACGGACCCCTAAATACTAGAGGTGGGATCAGGTATCTAGGATGATGACGTGGAAACTAAAATGAAATAAATGTGAAGAAAATAACTAGCTCTGTATCTATATATAAGGCGACACAGCTTGGGAAGGTTGTCTTCATCATGATATTAAACATGGACGCTTTTCAGACGTGTTTAGGAACGCTAATCACTAACGATGATGAGTCGACATGGGCTGATCGAAAGAACAAAAGCTTCATCATACTCTTGTGTTTAATGATAAACTAAAGGAAAATGTGAATTCATTCAAAATTAGATGGGAGACATCATGATTAATCGTATTGAAGATATTGTATTAATATGACTAACTCCGTGCAACCATATAATCAATTCTGAATATACATGTATGTTGTTTCTGTTGCTTCTCTCTGAACCATGTAATAGATCGTTCTTTACATACTGATTTTGACTACGGATTACTTCATTTACCTGATCAAGATAGAGGGCTTCTCTCTGAACCATGTAATAGATCGTTCTTTACATACTGATTTTGACTACGGATTACTTCATTTACCTGATCAAGATAGAGCGCTTCTCTCTGAACCACGTAATAGATCGTTCTTTACATGCTAATTTTGACTACGGATTACTCCATTTACCTGGTCAAGATAGAGGGCTTCTCTCTGAACCATGTAATAGACCGTTCTTTACATGCTAAATTTGACTACGGATTACTCCATTTTCCTGATCAAGATATAGGACTAAGGGCAGGTGTGATCGGTCAACAAGGGATGCTTACTCCTCCTAGGCACCTGATCTTACTTCTGGTATGTTTGTCCCAATCTTATGTTTGTATTCTTGATTAGATACTGATTGTTGCTTATCTTCATTTTTTCATGAATGACCCCCCCCCCCCCAACCGTTTTTTTAGCGTTTCATGATTTGATAACGGAGGATGATATACTCACTTCTTGGTTTGTAGGACTAGGCTGTTTGATGCTTGCGCCTAATGGACAGGCGGAGACGGTGGTTAGACACACACAACATATGACCCATACTACCCAGCTGCCGGTCCTCATTATTCACCCTTTAAAATAAATGTCGTTTGTAATGAAAAGACACTTCTAAAGATTATGTTGTATACGAACTGCCACGCCTCACGCCAGCATATTAAAACGCTTCGTAAAAAGTATGAAGACGTGAAGCCGTAAGGCGTGGTAGTTCATAGCCTTGTGTTTGTTTTTAAAATAAAATTTTGGGGTTTTTACATTCTACTTTTATTTATATCAGAATTCCCAGCCATGAAAAATGATACTAAATTTTCAATATTCGTACGCGCATTGTTCACAACTGTAGCGCATTCATGAGGAAATCATGGCTATTATTACAATCTGTAAAGATGTCAAAGACAAAAGTACTGGAAATCTAAATGTAATAATATATATGTTTTCAGTGTAAACAACAATTTTAGTTTTCCGTTTGAGAAACAAAGTTTAACACTTAAATGGCTGGTTCCCATTCTGTAAACTTTAGGGATAAATCTAATTCTTTTCTTTTGTTCTCAGTAACGCTAAAGTGTACTCCTTTTGTGAATATGCCGTGACACTCAAACCGCTCCACAAACAAGAAAACAATACCAAGAAAATGGTATGAAAAAACAAATCGACAAAAGCCCAAATCATTATGCGATTCTAAACGATTCCAACTTACACAATTTTTAATTTAAGTGGGCGTTGTTTGATTGATTGGTTGGGTTTTTGTCACTTCAGGATCCTTTCTCTCACATTAAGAACTACAAGCTTACACATTACGCGCGGTTTAAGAAGGAGATATTACAAACTTCATACAGAATGACTTCAACTCCTCCATTTTTAAAGTATTTATATTCTATTATCGCTTGCTTATGGTGAATATGTTTCTCAACTGATTCAATACGCAAGAGCATGTTCTGCTTATGATTAATTTACAAACCGAGGAAGGTTACATGTATACTGACAAATTAGTTAATGTCATAGGGGTCTCAACAGTATTCTTTTTATAATCTGCACTCTGCAAATTCTTGAAATGGTCTTTATAATGCTCTAGTTTGGAAATTATACAATTTGTCATTAGGTAGGTTGCAGTCTGACGTATTTCATACCAGTTGTTAGGTTGTTCTTTGCATACTGATTTTGACTACGGATTACTTCTCTTACCTATCAAAGACCAAAGGCAGGAAATTCCGAAATTTGTTTCTTTTGAGTTCGTGTGGTAATTCACTTACAAATATTCAAGATTTACAGTAATTGACACGGTTTAATTTATACAATCATTCTCTTGCTTGAGCCGTCGTAAAATGGCTGAAATATTGCCAAAACGGCTTAAAACCATAATCAATCAATCAATCTTGCTTGAAATGGCAAACACATATTTTAGGTCGGGGATTATTAACACTTGACGTCGTAAATATATCGACAACATCAACACGTGTTCCTCCCGCATCCTGTGTCGGTATCGTGTCAATCAATGCCTTCTACTTTACGCGTCATTGACAACTGAACCCGAGAATCTACAGAATTGATGTAAATTTATAGAGTTACATCACTAGCAATTTAGAGATGGGTAACGTGAGTATAAGCTTTGGAATGCGGTCGCATCAAAGACTATTGACGGGGATATTACACAAATCTCATACGGTTGCATGACTGTGCATGATAAACCATTTGAACAAAAAGAAGGATTTGCATAATCATCGTAGAATTGACTTATCTTTGCATGATCCATTAGCGCTGCATGCAAGGGATAGCACTTTTAAAAGCTAATCCACCTGGGTTTATTAGTTTCGTATTCAATGGTACAAATGAGCGAGGTCTTTTAAAAATTGAAGCAGCATGTTTCAAGATTTCATGTTTGTTGAGGAAGTATATCACATCGTCATAATGGCTGACTTTCTTTTAAAATATGAATCATAAAATCATTATCAGCAATATTTGCATAATCCTTTTAAAACTAATTACATATAGCTGGGTAGCTCTGTAGGTTACCGTATCTACTAAAAATCTGCCGATCGCGGGTTCGAGTCCAATAGGACTTTCATTTTATTTTCTACCAAAACTACATTTTTTGACTAAATAAAGTGAAAGTTTTCAATTTTAAAATAGTGTTGAACACAATCTGATTAAAATAAGATCTTTTGACCCGCTCCGTTATTTTTAAGTCGCTACACAAAGTTTGATGAAGTGGTGATGGGTTCAAAACAGCTAATTCTAATTAGATTGTGTTGAACTCTCCATATTGAATATTACTAGTGTAGTATCCCTCCTTAATTAACAGTGTTCATTGAAGAGTTCTAAAAACGTGGTACTCCTTTACTGTAACGTGATAAAGAAATGCTTTTTTGTTTTAAAAAAATCGCTAAAAATTAAAACATTGAAGGGGGGATTTATTGTTGTTGAATTGAAAGAAAAAAAAATATCCAAGTAGTGCTGAGAATGGAAATATAAAAGCAAGACGTAGTATGCTCCTTAAAGTGTAATATATTTGTTTAGAGTGCTCTGTCCTTGGATTGTACAGCACAGGTAACACAGATCAATTGTATACGTTTACTATCGACTTGATTTTGTCATTTCTGTTTTTCTATTAAATGCAATACACCGATAGTAAATAAAAAATAGTCTCGTCTTCTTGTAACATAGTTAGCGGATTTATAAGAACACCTCGTTCGTGCCGGAGTATTTTAGAACTAGACCCACAGGCTTTATCGGTCACCCGCGTATTAGTTATAAGTGTCACTAAATCCAAGACTTATGCAATCTAGAAAAAAAAAATCTGGGTTTTTTTTTTGTTTTTTTTTGTTTTTTTTTTTAATTCTAATAAAAGTACATGCATAAGTTTTAAGATCACATCTTTATCTTAGATGCTTTCAATAGTACCTATAGTGATGAAAGGCTTTACATAATATCTGCACATTAACATTAACACAACGTGACTAATTTGGACCCATCCTAGAGTCAATAATACCCTAAGGTTGCAAAATTCACGAGTTTGGTACATCCTTTTCTACTTTTCCCAAATTTGCATTTAGGTTTTATACCATATAGGCTACTTTTCCCAAATTTGCATTCAGTTTTTCTTACATATGTGCGGTTGCAGAGTAGAATTTTGAAAATTATTCATTTTTGGGCAGTTTTTGCCCTGCCCTTCAGGCCCCAGGGGTGCAGGAGTCCTGAAATTCACAATGTAAGTCCGCCTTGTTCCGAAAATACTTTACACCAAATTTGAAAGGAATTGGAATGGCAATTATCAAGAACTTAAAATTGTTCATTGTTAACTCACGACGACGGACGCAGACCAATAGCAATAGGTCACCTGAGTCACTCAGGTGACTTAAAACCAATTGAGAAGAGCGAGTTGTTGTTCTCGGATGAGAATATACATATACTTCAGTTGATTTCTCTCTCTCTCTCTCTCTCTCTCTCTCTCTCTCTCTCTCTCTGACAGTCATGAATAAATTGTACTTCATCTGCACAATTACCCGTATCGACAATCGTTTGGTATAAAAGGTTTAATTTATACCTCTAATGGTCTAAACTGAACTTCAGAATGTAGAACTACACGTATATAGAATGTCTTTAAAAACAGGGATTGTAAAAATATAAATCAAGTAAGAGATTTTATCATCTAAGATAATGACGACACGTGATACGAATAATGCTTCAGAATCGGGCTTGCAATGACCATATACATGTACATGACATACATTTCACTAGGTATTTTACTAGTCACATCAGCACATAGAATCTGACATATCTGTACACTGTACTTGTAACGGTCAATATTTGTCCGATTAGTATTATGTTAAGCAGAATACACGATGGGATTGGCAGGTTGATTGAAGTAACTAAGTTACCACCGAGCCCTCTAATCGTGATAACACTAGCTGCTGGTGTTCAGTGCAAATAGGGAAAGCCAACAGTGTGAAAATTATATATTTGTAACTAACGCTATGAACTACTGGAAATTCCTAAATATTCGTGAGGAATCCATTATCGCGTAATTTCGCGAGAAACATCACTCGCGAAAAAATATTTCTCGCTTTTATTTTTATATTGCTAAAATACATGCAAAAACCCTTGATCAACACAGCACTCGCGAATTTATTTTCTAGCGATTTATCATCCATGAGTCTTTTCGCGATAATAAGTACTCGCGTAAAATAAGGAATTTACAGTATTCGTTCATTGTACATGTAGAAATGTTAAACATACATAATGTAGATGTGTTAATATGACTTGACAATTGCCGTACTTATCATTAGTGCAATGCTAACCCAGAGGATTGGAGTGATTGTGTAAATGTTATAACAGTTACGCAATGCTTTATCCATTCAATTTGTAAATCGAAATGCGTATTGGAAACTTTTTATTTGTCAGTAATTCATTCTTTGATTTGTATACTTGTACATGCAAAACTTGTTTTGAGGTATAGGTAAATCCATAATTTTTAAAGTTATTTTCTTTCCTCTTTTTCAATTTTACAAGAATTTTAATTCTATTTCTCCTCTACTGCCCCCCCCCCCTTCCAATGAAAAATAATACTGTTAAATATAATTTCGGATATTGTCATCACATTTTTTAAATCTGCCAACGTGCTCCATTTCGTCCTAGGGACGCACTACACCTTACAACTGTAATATATACATTACACGGATGGTGAATTGCCGTGTTGCATGCAGCATTTTACGAGTTGTGTAAACATTGATTACAAACCAGGAAAGGTTATTAGTAATTGAACAAATAATGGATTCGCCTATACCTCAAAACATCAGTTTTGCATTTACATGTAAACTGTTCGATGAACTTGTGAATTAAACTATTTGGAATGCCCCATCGTTGTTGCAAATTTATATTAACCACAACATTTTCCAAAGAAACCACCTTCAGTATTCAAAATCTTTAATTTAATCTGTACTTAAAAATTATAACCCTAAAAAAATATTTAAAAAAATAAAGAAAAAATCTGTCGTTCTATTGATTCATTTTAGGTATTACAAGTAACCGATTTATATTCTTGTTTAATCAAATAATAGGAAATACTATATAAACATGTGATATAGTTGCATAATTATAAAAAAACCCGCATGAAATGTTATTGCTTTATCCGTCTGTCTGTCCGTCAACAATTTTGTTGTGACGCGATAACTCAAGTTTTCACCGTACAGTTTTCAAACTGTGCACAGAAATACTCTACAATAAGAGGAAGACGCCTATAAATTCTGGATTCACATCACCTTGTCCGTCTTTCCGTATGTCAACATATTTGTTGTGACTTTCATTGTCAAAGGGAGATAATTCAATTTGAATTTGATATGGATAATTTAAGTTTAAGGAAAATAATTATTACCCTACATGTATATTTGAATATTATATACGAAAATGTGTCGTTATACGTATCACATGTATTGCATTCATTCAATAAAACCAATGCACATCATTCCTAGTCAACAAACTCTCGGTCAGATTCGGTATAGCAGGTTAAATTCTGACACCCGGTCGCAAATTGGAGGTAGGTATGTATTCCTTACACATCACGCCTTGGTGAACTGTTCCGTCTAATAACAAACTGACGTAATAGATTCCAAATGAAATGAATGTGATCAATTCAGCGATGGCAAAACTTGTGTCCGTGAAATTCCCAAAATGGCGTGTTCGTACATGATCCAGTAATCCATTTATTATCCCTCGCAATGGGATTTAGTTACACTCTTGTTTGTTTGAGTGGATGAGTGAATGTGTGCCTATCCACGGAAGTAATTTATATTTGGATCAGCCTTTTCTAAATACAATCTCTTTCTTCGTGACGCCTTTATCACATTTTTTCATTCCAGGTGTATCTTTCATTATCAATAATTACATTAGTGTATCAGTTACAGATGTCACTTTCCTTTGATTGCCCTCAGCGGGACCCTTGCGTACCTCGTCAGTTTTCTAGTCTGCTTTATTTATATAATTATGTTTTCTGATTTTATATTTATGTGCTGTAAATTTGAAATATGTCCCGATTTTAACATTATGCTTAGGATTCATTAACAAATTATATATATATTATATATTACTCCTCTTAGGCACCTGACCCCACCTCTGGTGTGTCCAGGGGTCCGTGTTTGCCAAACTATCTATTTCTGTATTGCTTGTAGGAGTTATGAGATTGATCACTGTTCGTTATCTTCACCTTTCATATTCACATTCACTTTGTGTATTCTGCTTCGTTTCTATTGAAATCCATTACATGTCATTTGCAACTACGAAGACGTAATTCCTGTCAATCGTCTGTAGTGTCACCTGTTCGCACGTGAATGCACATGACTTTTTTTGTATACACACTCCACGAACTATGCGACCTATTTCGGGACATTGTTGATTAATTTGTTGTTTGTCTGTTTGTTTGACGTCCTGTCCGGGAAATGTTTACCAATATTGAGACGGCACCAGTTCTAGGGGTAGTGCCTAGTATTCTTAGCGCTTACGGCCGTAGCAATGAGGGTTCTTTAACGTGCTAACGACCGCTACACGAGAGGACCTTCGTTTGTTAAGGTCATACCTGAAAGACCCGCGATTCTTTCTTCTAAATGACGAGCGTTTGGCGGAGGAGCAATAACGATCTATATCTTAGGTTTAACACAATCTGACTTAAGTACATACCTATACTATAGTATTATAAATATAATATAGGCCTGCACTTTAGTTAGATTGGGGTTTGACGCGGCCATGACAACTCATGACCTCCCAATTACGAAGCGAATTCTCTACCACTGATATACGGCGATCGGTAGACATTGTTGAATAGTTGGAAATGTGTTTTCTGGGTGTTTTTTTTTAAATTATTATTATTTTACCTTTTATTTGAGTTTGAAATAATGCATATAACATTCATCTATTCAATATGATGGTTAGATAATAAGCTGTTATGTTTGATAACCCAAGTAATATCTATATTTTATGTAGTAGGCCTACCCATTATTTTAAAAAAAAACAACCCAGAAAAATATCAATGTAAAAAAAAATAATAATAATAAAAATGTATTTCTTTGGTTTGTTAAACGGGATGTAGGGGTCAAAAACATTACACGAAAGAATTTCATAGTTTGCATTATGAATTTAATTTTTGGATTGATTGCGACCATCACACCCCCTGTAGCAAATCAAAGAATGCAGTGTGACATATCAGTGTTAGCATTTGCAGTTTTTAAGTGGCCTTTTATCTATATACATTGCTGTTGTTATAAAATGACGTCACAATCATGAATTGAAAAGATTTTATGTAATCCGAATTTACTCATGCATTGGGACTAAACTGAAAATAATAACAGCAGATATTGTTTGTAAATTATCAACACATGATATGCAAGCTTTAGGCATTTCAAAACAGCAGACAAAATGAAACAAAGAATTGCGTGTGTGAAGCATGGGTCATCCTTTAATTCATCAAAGGCATGGTCACGTTCGTGCGATATGCTCGCCACCATTATTTCTAAAGAACTGTCCCGATTGATGTGAACTTCATTTAATTATTGTGGTGTCGTTATTATGTGCTGTGGTTTCATTATTACAATGTAAGTGCTGTATTTAAATGATCATGTGCTGTTAATACCTGTGCGATATTGTATGATATGGTTGCATCATTATGTGCCGCGATTTCATAATTTTATGTTGAGGTTGTATAAGTCTGTGATGTGGGTTCGGATTCATATCCTCAAGAACTACTTTTAATTAATGAAAGACACGGTCCCGTTGGTTGCCTGCCGCCATTATTTCTAAATAGACTTTTCCGGTTGTCGTAAACCTCGTATAATAACGGCCCTCGTAATGACAGACTTCAAAATGACGAACCTCATAATGACGACACATCATACATGTATAAATTTTACACCACAGCATATAAATACGAACCCACTATCTACACGTAATAACAAAACAACATCATACAACAGAGCCACAACAAATGATTGAAAATTTACACCGACCATACAGTGACAGATTAACAGCATATACCCTGTAATACCAAAAGCGCATATAATAATAGATCCACGCCATTTGATAATAGGACCACGGCACATAATTGAATATCAACAACATTAAAGCATACCATATTTTAGTGAACCCACCACATACAATTATAAAGCCACAACACAATTATGAAAGCACGTACGTCACATAATATTGAGTCCACAGTATGCAATTATAAAACCACAGCGTACCTGCATAATCATTAAAACACGTGACGTTTCATAAGCATCGTTGTACAGTTAATATCGCAATCGGCATTTCACAAAATGAGCTCTTTGATAGGCGATGGGTTCCGAGTGATCACTTCATCATAATGAAGTATCAACAGCACAATACGAAAAAATATGTCTTCGTTATGAAACCATCATCGTATCAAGAAAAGATGAGGATAACGAACAGTGATCAATCTCATAACTCCAACAAGGAATACAAAATTAAAAGTTGGGCAAACACGGATCCCTGGTCTTATCAGAAGTGGGAAGGTACCTAGAAGGAAGTAAACATCCCCTGTCGACAGGTCAGACCGGCTGTGAACCATACATCTCGATCAGGTAAACGGAGTAATCCACAGTCAAAATCAGTATGTAAAGAACAGCCTAACAATTCGTATGAAAAATGTCAGAGAGCATTTGACCCAATGACAGGTTGTATTGGCAAACTAGATCATTATAACGACAATATTATTTGGAAATGCTGAATGGAGACTGCCGAAACCCCTGCACTATCAACTTGTTTATATGTAGCCTGTCTCGATTTAAAATATGATCATACACAGAACAAGCTCTTGCGTTACGAATCACTTTAGAGACACCATATACAGGTGATAATGGAATATTGCTACATACAGTCCTTGAAACGTTCTACTTTCCCACTTGAACGGTGAACGCACGATGAGCGAACGGTGAACGCAAGCAAAGCGAACGGTGAACGCACGGTGAGCGAACGGTGAACGTACGCAAAGTGAACGGTGAACACACGCAAAGTGAACGGTGAGCGCACGGTGAACGCAAAATGGTCTATTCATTCGGTATATTTCGGATGTTTCCTTTAGATTGTACTTACTTTATAATCAGGTAGAGAATATATATATGAATACATCTGTTTGTTTATTTTTGTGCAAGTACTGGATGTATACTTCTCATGAAAATGATCGTAAATTTCACATCAATGCACGTAACAATGATGGACAAACAAAAGAAAATGTCTTATGTACATTGTTTACAGTATTGCATAGACAGATACATGTATACATGAAAACTAGAAACATATATTTTATAATATTTGAAATTCTTGACGTTTTCATAAATCATGAATATCGGTGCGTCATCTCGGTTTGCTACATGTAATCATATATTTTGATTTAAGATGCATAGCATTTAATTTCTTAATACAAGAGTACAAATGATGCATTTGAAATAAATATAGTCTAGTAATTAGTGCCAAGAATTTACAAATGCACATGCATGACTTCTAAATTTATGAGCGCGGTCGTTTGGATTACACGCAATTAAAAAACAACATCCCCAAAAGGAGTCGAGATAAATGCATTGAACAATCAGCACGGATAGAGCAGGACATCATGTATCTCGTGTTGACACCTGAACGCTTCTAGATGGTATAAAAGGTTTATTCCCACGTAGATTTTGCGTAATTCACTTTACTGTAAATACTGGTATAGTATATCGACCTGAGAAAATAATCCCAGAATTAATGTACGTACGTACAAAATAAATAGTGTGAACATGAATTTACATTTAGATTGTGCAATATTTGTGTATTTTTGATGCGGATAAAACTGTTTATTGCACTGAACGTATATCATATGTGGGGCAGAAATATACTAGAGACAAACGATTCAAAACTTTTAAATTTGGGGAAATATATTTATTGATAACGTCTCCTATAAAGATAGGCGTAAAATAATCAGAAATATTTGTCAAATCAATTTGACATTTGAGCACAAATGTGCATTGAAACGTACAGTGTAGCATATTTTTTAAGTAAGAGAGAGAGGGAGGTTAAGAAAAATTATAAACTAATATAGAATTCTTGTCAAGTGAGACAGAATAAAGTATAATGAATTGTGCTTTTGACCATACTTGAAAATATTAAAATGATAATTCAGGTGAGGGCGAGGTATTTATTAACTGAAACTGCCTCATTTTCGTACACGTACCAGCGCTCGTTGCTCGTTCTTCGATATATATGCACATGTATAAGGCTTAAATTCATAGCTGAAGGCTCTTGCATTTTTCTCTCATTCAGAACTTCTCCCACTTTTTACCCAAACAATACTTGTGTTTTGCAATAATAACAATACATATGATTTATTTTATTCCTTGATATTAATGAGTGGTCTGCAATTTTCCTTTAATTTTCGCAGTTGACAATCCTGATATATTGTACTTTATAAATTAAATTGCTGATATAATAAGAAGTTTACTTTCACTCTTATGCACAAGTTCCTTTTTTCATTTTTGCTTTGCTATGGAAATCAATCCTTTGACTTTGGTGTTCCGAATGACAGTGAACGGTGAACGCACGGTGAGCGCAAAACTGTAAACGGAGAGCGCACGGTAAACGCACGGAGAGCGAACGGTGAACGAACGGAGAGTGAACGGTGAACGCACGGTGAGCGCAAAACTGTAAACGGAGAGCGCACGGTAAACGCACGGAGAGCGAACGGTGAACGAACGGAGAGTGAACGGTGAACGCACGGAGAGCGAACATTGAACGCACGGTGAACGAACGGATAGCGCACGGTGGGCGAACGGAAAAATGGTAAAGTAGAACGTTTCAGGGACCTGCAAATATGGGAAGTTGACGATGGAGAAGTTGAAGTCATCCCGTTTGTTATAAAGTTGAGTTGTTACAATATAATTTGCAGTTAGCATCTACCGGGTATGTTATCTATAACACCAGCGTTTATTGGAAAAGCTCCATCTTTGCAAAAACATTAGCATGAATGTAAAAAGCACTATCTTGTGATAAAACAACAGCATGTGATAAAGTGGCGCCATGTAAATAAAAGAACCACGATATTATCATAAAAAGCACCATTTTACCATGAAAGAACCATAATACATTACACGAGAGGGCACCACCTCATCACGAGAGAACCACAGTATATAACGAAAGCGCACCGCCTTATCATAAAATATGTTGGTGTATACTGCCTGGCGTTCCACATACACACTGTGAATGTGAATATATAATTATGAATCCAAAGCATAAAGTTAAAACCGCGACACATATAAAATCCACAACACATACATGTAATTATGAAACCAAACCATATCATTATTTAAGAAATTGCACATCACTTTTGAGCTGTTCATGGTCAGTATGAACGGACTTTGATTTGATGTCCAGTCTGTGAATCGCGCTAGCGATTCACAAAGAATTTCCTCAAATCCAAACCCGTTCATATTGACCATGAACAGATCAAAAATTATGTTCATTTCTTATATTTATATTAATTTACTAAAACACCGTTTGTTTACATTGCTTCTATTTTGTTGCATAAAACGACGTCAACTCACAGACATGACGTCATACTTCGTCTCACCCTGCCTTTTATCAACATTGCACGGTGCACTGTATTTTGGAGCTAGGAGACCGCAAGATTGGGATGATAATCCACGTAAGTTTACAATCTTAATCCGAGGTGTGACTTGCGAGATCTTTGTAACAGATGTATTTTTTTCAAATCATTACGCTTTCTCAGTCGCGTGCTTTAAGCTAGTTCATAATCCGTTCATAGTCAATATGAACGGATTGTGTCGCGCGCTGAAATCGGTTGGTTCATAGAGGAAAATGTGATTTGCAATATAAATATAAAACTATACCCCATGATTATAAAACCACATTATTTATATATCAAATCAACTTAATATGATTATACAAGTACATTATGTGATTAAATCACATCACATAAGACAGCTGTGGTATTCCATATTGCTTCATGTCTATTATAGGGAAAAGAGTACCAATTCATTTCCCATAGACCTCAATGCTAACCTTTGACCCTCTCATTAATTAACTATATCAATTTTAAACAAATCACCGCAAACATTTCAAAGTTCATTCCAAGTGTTGATAAAAAACGACAAAAAATATATAGGGTCCCGTGCCTTTTATAGGCCATATTTGTACTTTTTTTTTTTTTTTTTTTTTTTTTTTTTTTTTTTACAACACATAGCAATCTGCAGTAAATTACACACTTCATTTTAGGCACACCCCTACCATGGTAATTTCCTCAGTCATTTCTCGATTTTGTGCGATAATTTTTCATCCTGACAATTAATTTGAACCTCTATAATATTTCTTTCAATTCCAAATAATTTCACTCTTGATATTAGCCAATCACACAACACCTCGACATTTATACCTCCGCTCAATCTTGCGTAAACTGTGTCCGGGCTACGCATGCGGGGGTTTGGTACTCTCATTCCTTGCTTGTGGTCTGCAGCTAGATATATTTTCTTTCAACCTAGTTAGATCCGATTTATAATGTCGTCTGTCCGCGTATTATTATACAAATTCAATGAATCCTGCGACCTCTTGTGGTCTGCAGCTAGATATATTTTCTTTCAACCTAGTTAGATCCGATTTATAATATCGTCTGTCCGCGTATTATTATACAAATTCCATGAATCCCGCGACCTATTTCGATGCATCGTTGATGCAATGTTGAATATGTTGAAATATATTGGGTTTTTTTTGGGGGGGGGGGGGGGGGGGGGCTTTATTTTTAGCTTTTACTTGAATATAGAAAAATAAACAACACTTATCTATATTATATGATGGTTTAACTTATAAGTTTAGGGTCTGTCATTCTTGGACTATTTCCTTTAACATCGTTTAGATCATTACCAAAGGTGGAGACAAGTCATTCAGCTGGTGCGCTTAAGTAACTGACAGGTCACTACTATCTGTAGTTTACGTACTTGAAGGTATCTATATTTAAAACACACAGAAAGATATAAATGTCAACAATAAAGTGCCTTTCTTTGGATTGTTAAACGGGATAACATTGCAGGGGAAAAAATGGCATTACCGGCAACATTATTTCTGCATTGTTTGCGACTTTCATACCCCGTTTAACAAACCAAAGGTAACAATTTATCATTCATTTGTCAGCATTTACAGATTCCATGTAATGTGTAGTAGGCTTATATTTATACGCAATGCTTTTGCTACAAAATGGCCTCACAATCACAAATTATGAAAGTATTATGTAACCTGAATTTGCTCATGGATTGTGAAAAAAACCCAACCCAACAGATAGACCCTAATGTTTGTAAATTATCAACACACGTTGTGTGAGCTTTAGACATCTCTATTTTGCACCTCATTAGCAAGCCAAGTCTGACAACACACCACGTAACCACGTGACGTATACACACAAAACTGAACGCCTAGACCCAGAGCGAGACAATTCCGGATTTAATGGATTAACGAAAATCAACTCCAACGATCAAATAGTTGGCGTCCTGAAAAATGAATCCCTACTGAAGACAAAATCCATTTTCAATTCATTCGACAAACGGAATTCACCAACAAGATTTCAGTTCGCAGGTGAACGAACCGTGAATAGTATGTTCATGTTTTGATTCACCAATTCGTCAGAACATAAATTATCCCCCTAAAATGCTCTGAACATTTTCCTGCCACAAAGTAATCAGTTTTTTGTTCATCGACAAAACATGTGCCAAGGCAGTGGAGTGGTCTGCTAGTAATTACACTATAATCCGCTTTCACACTCAATACACAATTAAGTTACACCGGTTTGCACAACGAGTATGTGAGCGGATCTACGCGTAACATCTTTTTTCAGTCCATTTTCAATAAAGTTGCTAGGCTACATGGTACATTTTTACGGCTTTCTGAAATTGATACGTCATCTAATGATGTTATGTATAAGCTTTTTAAATCGAATTAAGGTTATTGCCACTTATACTCAAAAAAGTACCACTGAATGTACTTGTGAAATGCTGTACTTCGAATCACCGCCTACATGTAGCAGTAGAGCTGGGAAAATGGGCACGTATACCACTGAATGTGTCATTGCGTATACATTTTAACACGGGAATATAGTCAGGAATTTATCTATTAGTAGGTTGCTTTTACTGCCGGTTTAAGGTACCTTTCCCCTTTGGCAACAAATGAATATTTCCCCTTCCACAGTTAAAAAAAAAACCCTTCATTTGTAGAGACTTGACAAAATTGTATAAGAATTTTCAACAAAAATCATTTTTATATATTTTAAGTAATTTTCTATAAATGTCAGAAATACAATATAGATAAAATGTGTAATCAAACAATTTATATGGCTGTAATAAACTGTGGATATTATATTCCATGGATGTCCCCCACCCCCATCCCCTGGAAGCTCATGACTGCATTCTCAAAAATTCCCCTTAAATATAAAATGGGTAGTGACATCTAAATGCTGGATAATACCCTGATAGCAGATGTATTCAATTAGAATGCAATACACTTTCTCACTTCAACTTTTAAGGCGTAAGATTGACAATCTGTTATTTGCTTGTTCGAATCTCGTAGTGTTTTAAATACTTTTTAGTGATTTCACAATGAAAATGCCATTCATAGCTACATGAGGCAGAATCCTAAAATCCCAACACCACAAGAGCATTAAAATATCCTGTAGGAGTATCAACTCTAACATGTAGGAGTATTACATGAATCCTATACATGAGCTCCTTTGTTAGCTGGCCTGCTTTTACCCGTTTTGATCTCGTATATTCTTGTAAATCAGAATTTATTCAAAAACGTCTACGTGAGAAGAATAAATCTCTTGCTGTGGCCTTCAATTCGACATTTAGATATATCGACGACGTTTTATCTATTAACAATAACAATTTTCATTCATTTGTCGATTCAATATATCCCTGTGAACTCGAAATAAAAGACACCATAGAGTCGTCCACGTCTGCTTCATACTTAGATATTTTATTGAAAATAGATATTAACGGCAAACTAACAACTCAATTTTGTCGATAGTTTGCAGTTATCATTCATTTTCAATACAATATCTAAGTACATGTTCGAAGCGGATGTGGACGACTCTGTGGTGTCTTTTATTCCGAGTTCACAGGGATATATCGAATCAACATATGAATAGAAATGATTATTGTTAATAGACAAAACGTCGTCGATATATCTAAATGACGAATTGAAGGCCACAGCAAGATATTTGTTCTTCTTATGTAGAAACTTTTGAATAAATTTTGCCTGATCAGAATATAAAAGTAGGTCAGCTAACAAAGGAGCTCAATTCATGCCCATGGGAATTCCAACAGACTGTATGAAGACCTGATCACTACGAATATATTGTCTATGAGGAACTCAAGAATGTAACCAGCAATGTATAGTTGTTTGTGAGGGTTTTGTGAAGTTTAGGAATCTAGTATACATGTAGGTATGGTAACTCATATTCATATCCCATTGACAAAATTGGTACCGTATAAGTTTTACATTATGACCCCTGGGTCGAGGCCTCTGCTGGTGGACTGTTAGTCCCCGAAGGTCTTTACAGCCCAGTAGCTAAGTACTTCGTTACTAGCTTGAAAATACGGATGTATATTTAATTGCTGTTATAAAATTTAGAAATTTATTTCAAAATTAAGGATTATCTCCCTCATGCATAGCTCTTATCCTTGGACGAATTTGGTTCCACTTTTTTGGCACGCTGTTTTTGGCTATACATGTATTTAGCTCTAAAACTTCATAGTTATTTCGGATTTCCAACATTTCGGTTGAGCATCACTAAAGAGACATTATTTGTCGAAATGCGCATCTGGTGCATCAAAATTGGTATCGTATAAGTTTTACATTGACTGGAATATTAAATGTGTCTAAAACTGAGGTATGAAGTTGAAAAATTTCATATTTTGAAAGGGCAGTTAAAGTATACGTTTTTATTACCAAATAAGGAATAAATACCAATTACGTTTAAAACACAAGTGTAGTATGAGCCTTACAAAGGCAATGTTGTTATTAGCTTTGTCAGCTGGAACCAAGACATATTCCTCATGTAACCTATCCAATTCTTTTATCACTTTTGGTTTACTAAACACAGAGGGATACGTAGATGGTACGTACTTTTGTTTCGGTGTGACTAATACGGGATTTAAGGTAGCTCCATCCTCATGTGACTTATCAATATCAATGGTTAAAAGCAGAACAACTTTATTAATTTCCACTCAATATAGTTTAATTCAATTAATAACCAAAGAAAATGTATATGTTGCCACCTTTTTAAAGATGTCAGACATACAAAAACAGAAATATATATCAACATCAGAAAATCACACATTTTCGTTAAACAGAATAATAAAAATAGATAAAAACTTGTTGAAATGACAACATTTAGATATCAACAGTTTTAAAAAAAACTGATAATTCATAAATATGTATAGATTAATCATGGATATTAGGGAAACCAATGTATAATAGACATCCAGTTGAGGAAATTCCAGCACAGGAGTTATTGCCCTTGACAACATTTTTTAAATCATAAATAATTGATTATCTATGGAAAATATAAACTTTTTCAGTATTAATAGTTTACCAGATTTTTTATTATATCCAGTGAATAATATTCTTCAGAAAGATATATTTCTATCATGCGCAAAGTTTAATTTATTAAGATTTTTGCAAAAACCTATGACATCACATGAGGATCATCGATCAACCTTAAGTTCTTTTTCATACATGTATGTAGTCCACCGTTTGGCATAATCTTCAACAGAATTCATAATAGGGATGAAGTTTTGTCGCCAATTGAAAACTCGGGATTCTCTTAATTTAGGACCTTTGAAAATAAGTGACTTTAGGTCCTTAGTTTTAACTATGATCAACATCACCAGCAACGACATGTCCAGCTGGACTATAGTTCAAAAAGACAAAGAAAAATAATATGTAGGTTGATTAAATATAAGACGGTCTATATTAAGGCACCGCAAAGTTTGTCTGTAATGAAAAAGTTTGAATGCAATGGTAGAGGTATATTTATAGGAAATACAGGGTGTAGATACCAGATGTTGGAATAAAATACTGGACTTTTTATGTTGCTTATTTTGACGGTATCTATTCCTTTCTTAGTTCATTTGAGTTTAGTAGCACATGTATTTATATATCCTGTACCTTTCATTCAGGTCGATTTTGATTGGTGTGCTATTTTTCCTTAGACTGATTGCTTGATCATATATTGTTTAACGTCCCGCCCGAAAATCTTTCACTCATATGGAGACGTCACCATTGTCGGTGAAGGGCTGCAAAATTTAGGCCTATGCTCGGCGCTTACCGTCTTTGAGTAGGAGGATCTTTATTGTGCCACACCTGCTGTGACACGGGGCCTCGGTTTTCGCGGTTTCATCCGAAGGACCGCCCCATTTAGTCGCCTCTTACAACAAGCAAGGGAGGGATCTTTTTTTCCTTAGAACTTCAGATGTATAAAATTGATAAATGAATTATTTCACTTCCTTCTATTGTTTCCTCTTATTAGTGCCATTTTTTCATCGGTCAATGTCTTAGTTATTCTAACCCCGTGGACCATGATTTGAACAAACTTAAATATACTCTATATCAGGAAGCTTTTATGTAACAACTTTTCTAGTCCAGTGCTTCTTGAGAAGATTTTCCATATATATTCACATATAAAACTTTGATCCCTATAGTGGCCCCCATCCTACCCTTCGAGGCCATGGTTTTAAAAAAGCTTGAATCTGCACTATGTCAGGAAGCTTTCATGTAAATTCCAACTTTTGTGGCCCAGTGGTTATTCAGAAGATCATTAACGATTTTCCCTATGCATTCACATGTAAAACTGCGATCCCTATTGTGGCCTCATCCTACCCTTGGGGGCCAAAGTTTAAAAAAAAACCCAACTTAAATCAGCACTACATGTATGTCAGAAAGCTTTCACGTAAAGTTCAAGTTTTCTGGCCCAGGTTTTCTTAAGAAGAATATTTTTAAAGATTTTCCATACAGTATATATTCTCATATAAAACTTTGACCCCTATTATGGCCCCATCCTACCCCTGGGGGAAATGGTTTTAAAAACCTTAAATCTGCACTACATTGTATGTCAGGAAGCTTTCATGCAAATTTCAACTTTTCTGACTCAGTGGCTCTTGAGAAGAATATTTCTAAACATTTCCCAATAATTGCGCATGTAAAACTTTCATTCCCTTTTGTAGCCCCACCTTACCCCTGGAGCCATGATTTTACCAAACTTGAATCTGGAATATGTTAGGAAGCTTTCATGTAAATTTCAATATTTCTGGCCCAGTGTTTTTTGAGAGGGATATTCTTAAATGACCATATCCAATTTTTATATTTTCGTGATTATCTCCCCTTTGAATGGGGCCTGGTCCTTCATATGAATAAACTTAAAAAGCCCGTCACCCAAGGATGTTTTACCAAGTTTGGTTGAAATTGGCTCGGAGGTTCTAGAGAAGAATTTGAAAATCTAAAAGTGATCAGAAAGGCCCACTTGAGCTTTCAGCATAGGTGAACTAAAACCGATATACATGGGGAAATGGAGAATATGTACAATAATGTGTTGATATAAAACAAAACATGCAAAATTTCGTTATTCAGTGAAAAAATGCAGTCTTGGTAGAAAATCAACAGAAAAAAATGCTAAACCCTGCTAGTTTCGAACCCACGGTCAGCAGATGTCCAGTCGACAAGTTAATCCACTGAGCTATCTGCGTAAGCAAGGAAATCTATAAGGACAAGACGATGTGGAATTGCTCTTTGAATTTTCAGAATCTTTAGAAAAAAATAATTAATGCTTGACAATAAAAGCACATGACTTATTGTACACAGACATGGAATTGATGATTAAGCCAAGAAATTGTTGTGAGTCACCCAATGCTTTGAGGAACGATAAAGCGTGACGTCACATTGGAAGGACCGTAAACAAATTAATTTCAACTCGGTTTTGCGATTCACATATTAACTGATTATCTTTTTACCTGTGGACTGGTGTACACGAAGTCAATGCAGCAATAGTATAGCATCCCAATTTCACCTCTCCAATTACTAAAGTTTATATTGAAATATAAGAATAATAATAATTGAAATAAGAATACTAACAAAAGGTTTTTGTTGTTTTTTTTTGTTGTTTTTTTTTTTTATATTTTACAAACATTTACTAAATTTACAATGTATGAAGCAGAATGAGCCTCCTCGCACTTACTTGAAATTGAAACAGATTTTATATGCTGTTTTTTTTTTAAAGTCAAAATTACACTTTATACAATTTATGTCAAGTTCTCGTGAGAGCGCATCTTACTGTCGATGTTTTGATGATTATGCGAGACATCGCTAACTTGTTCTACATCACCAATTCAGTCGATGCGAAGGATTTTAAATAATGAAGACATAACGCGAACGAAGTGACAAAACTGATTTCCATACGAATGTACCAAAACTATCTTATATACATGTACATAAATATTTTCGCCATTTTACATTGGTTTAGTAACAACATTTTTGGGTAACCCTTGCGGAGTAGATTTTGCTAGAATATCAAAGTTTATCTTTTATAGTGTTCAGCATAGAAATTAAGAAATTCATAAACCGTTTTATGCTACCATATAAGCACGGCAATAAATGTCTTCTGTACTCAAGAAATTGCAACGAAGCATAGCATCAAAATAAAAATTACAGGACACCCGAACATGCAAGACAATATTCCGTAGATCTAATGTCATACTGATGGTTCAAATTTCTCCAAAGTTTGGTTTAACCAATTTGCTTTGGAAAAAGTACCACACTTGTAAGATTAAAAGATATAACACAACAATATAATACCTGTAAAGAGGTGTATCTCACAAGCTCTGTCTCTCTGGATTTAATGCGATGTTTCAGAGTCTGTTGTCAATAAATAAACAACTTCTCCGGTGGAGCTGATAGGGAATTAGTATTCACAGAACACTGAGCGATGTATCCACTGATCACGAGAGATTTGAAAAGACAATGGGATAAATAATATTAGGTAGATGGCTTATCAGTCGTGTCATCCAAAGCGTTGGCGATAATTGTGATAATGAGATAGAACGTGTTTTTGTCGCACATCAACGCAAAAAGCGATGAATTTATCAGAAATCTGTGACGATGTTTTATCGTTTACTAGATATCAAATCATATGTACGTCAGAGCCGTGGTTTATTCAAAATTGCTG